>NW_008336933.1:10713842-10718125 GCF_000622305.1 Nannospalax galili
AAATTTCCAAAAATTAAAAACGACATGCCCATAAAAATACAAGAAGCATATAGAACACCAAATAGAGAGGACCAGAAAAGATACTCTCCATGGCACATCATAGTAAAAACACTAAACTTTCAGAACAAAGAGACAATACTGAAAGCTGCAAAAGAAAAACAACAAGTCACATGTAAGGGAAAAACCCATGAGGATCACAGCTGACTTTTCAGTCCAAACTATGAAAGCCAGAAGAGCCTGGACCAAAGTATTCCCAGTTCTAAATGACCACAGATGTCAACCCAGATTACTTTACACAACTGAAAATGTCTATCATGTTAAGACAGCAATGAAAAGCCAGAAGAGCCTGGACCAAAGTATTCCCAGTTCTAAATGACCACTGATGTCAACCCAGATTACACAACTAAAAATGTCTATCATGTTAAGACAGCATGTTCAGTAAATGGTGCTGGCAAAACTGGATCTCCATCTGTAGAAGAATGAAACCAAACCCCTATCTTTCACCTTGCAAAAAAGTCAACTCCAAATGTATCAAAGACTTCAATTGTGAAGCCTGAAACTCTGAAACTGTTAGAACAAAACATTAGCAATAACCTACAAGATATAGGTGTAGGAAAGGATTTTCTAAACCAGACATCAACTGCCCAGGAAACAAGGTTAAGAATCAACAAATGGGACCTCATTAAACTAAAAAGCTTCTGTACACTCCTAACTGCTGGGATTAAAACTCTGTGCCTCTATGTCCAGATAAATATGGATGCTTAAAAATGGTATCAGCACTCTTTTTTTTCTATTCCACAGGGAGAAGTGCAAAAATAAGTGAGAACTAAGCTTGGCTTTAAATGAAGATGCAGGAAAAGATGAGCAAATTGTTGTCATTAGCCTTGTACGTGAAAGATGACATGCACACTTCCTGAGATTCTCGTGGGTCTCCCCCTTCCCTCGTGGTCTGTTGGCCACTGATCCTCGAGAACAAAGGGAGAAGAGGTGACTAACCGGGTCAGGATGGCCAGTGAGCATGATGGAAAAGACCTTCCAGGAGTCAGTTTCAGTGATACAGCTCGTTTATTCAGTGGGGGTCAGGGAAAAATATAGGGCAGAGGCGGCAGCCAAGGTTTTACATGATAGGTGCTCATAGTATGCTTTCTTTATTTACATGTGGTAGGGGGATCCTATCATCTGGCTATAAGGCAATGCCTAATTATCATATAGAAAAAACCCGGGGGCAGTTTATTACAGGTAACTATGCCCAAGGTCATGTTCCAAATAAGGCCAGGCATCTGTGCTTGGAGGCACTTTCCAGATACAGTCAGGCAGACAGTAGGAAGCCCCCACTGAGAAAGGGAGTCCTCCATACAGTGCCAAGCTCCTTAGAGCTATCCGGACATGGTGGACTACAGCCTTAACAGCAGGGTCCCCCAACATCTCTCCCTGTTTTGTTTTATAATGGAGAAGTGTCATCACAAGCTTTAAGAGCCAATTCATCTATCTTGGGAGAATCCAAAGTCTGATAATTGACCATGACCTGATTGGTAGTAATTTTTGCAATGGTAGTAATTTATCAGTGAAGAAACTGTATGAAACAAAGCAAGCATCAAAATAACACACAGCATAATCAAGGGGCTATTGATATTGTAACATTCCCCCTTGGAAGAAGTAACCCTAAATTTTGGGGGGGATAAGAGCTCCCAAACACTTTTAACATTTTTGGCCTTTGGGACAGAGTACTTTGCTAAAAGGCCCAAGGACATTTTGATTTTTAGCCAAGAAAGAAACTGGCTGTTTTTCTTTGCTGTCTTTTTACTCTAGCTGCCTAGCCAATTTCTATCTCCTATTTTTATCATATCTGCATCTGAAGAGGCTTACCCAAATTGCCAATAGGGAATTGGGATGCAGACCACTCTGGCTTCTTCCATGCTGAATAGGGACGCAGGGTGAGGCAATTGGGGTACCCCCTTCAGTGGGTCTATCTAAAAGACTCCCAAATGGCATAACTGTTAACTATGGGGAGAAAATGAAGGTTTTTCATTGGTGCCTGGGAGATGTGAAGGAAAAGTAAAGGCAAGAGTAGTTAGTATTACAATTTCTAGGCAAGGAACCAGAAAATGTTCAAATTAAAGTCCATTGGAATTTCTTGATGAGGGCTTCCAAAAGCATCCATCTAATGGGTTTCTCCTCTTTTTTTGCCTGCCAAGGCTGGACTTATTAGTGATGAACTCAGGATTTGTTGTCAGGCACTTTGATAACTGTTGGAGTGGCTAGAATCAGCTCCCTCTTAAATGGCCTCTAGTTAGGGAGAGGAAACAAACTTAGCCATCATTTTAGAACAATAGTGGGTTGTTTCCCTCAGCTGCAGGTGGGCACTATGGTATTGTAGACCAAGATTTAAAGTCATACACCTGAGCAGCACTGTCCTATTAGGAACAAAATCACCAATGAGAAATAATTGTCTAAATAGCATCTTATAAGAGCTTAAGTCTAATGTTTGGGATGTATAATCCCTTGAATTTTTAACAAAATATGCTGATGACTTTAATCTTTGGTTATACTTTCCTTTTAGGTGTTTAAGACCATAGAGTTGGCCCAAATAAACCAATTTATTATTACTTTTAAGGTAATTTGAGGATCTTTTTCTCAGGGGTCACATGGGCTTGGGGGGAGCCCCTGACTCCTCAGGCTTTTCTTTTACCAGTTCCATCTATGTGAAGATAAGTCAAAAGGTCCTGCTTGACCTGGGCTTCGCTTGGAAGCATGGAGGAAATGTTTCCTCTGTGTTGACCCTCCTCTTTGTAGACTGAACACTGGTTTAAGTACATCTTCTCCATGGCCTCCCTGAACAAGAGGACAGGTGACTCACCAAAGTTATAGGACATTTCAACAGATGTTCCATAGTCCCTGGAACTTGTTTGATCTTGGAGGGCAGTGAATAAAAAACTGTCCCTTTAAGTCCCTCCAACCAGATTAGTATAGGCCTCAAAGTATGACTAGTAAACATCCAAGAAGGTTAGTTATACCAATCTGGTATTTTTAATTACCAAGTGCCTTGTAGACAAAGCTTGGGCAAAACCCAAACATTTTTAAATAAACCTTGATGAGACATCCTTAAACTAGTTGATTAAACTGACCTTAGAAATTTTAGGATTATTTATATTTTTGTCTCATCCTTGTTATATTGTAACAGCCCTACACAGACCTTCATCACTTGTTTAGGCTTTTTCATTTTTCTATCAATTCTGGAAATATCCAGCCATCATAATTTTTTTTTTGTTTTTTTTGAGACAGGGTTTCCCTGTAGCCTCAGCTACACCATGGATTCACTATGGAGACCAGGCTGGCTTCAAACTCACAAAGATCTGCCCATCTCTGCCTCCCGAGTGCTGGGATTAAAGGCGTGTGCCACCATGCCCAGCCCATCATAATTTTTATACACAAATTCTTTTAAAATGTCTCCATTCTCATATCATTCTAACACCTTTTAACTTTCCATTTTCTTCTTAACCATGAAACATAATAACATTAACAAATAAATTTTTCATCTGTTGTGAGAATTTTTTTTCTGGGGATACTAAGCAATGTTTATCCCCTTCTAAGGTTTTAGGGTCAAACCAATGTTTGATTACATTAAAGTTTTCCTGCAGAACTGATTAATTTACTGAGCTTACTTACAGAGATGACTGAGGGGTTTCTGAGGTGTATGAGTGACCAAAGCATATGTACACTACAAAGCCTTAACCTAGCATGAATCAAGCCTTTTCTTCCTAGCCTTCCCCAGATAATATACTTTAGTTCTCCCCAAACCCAGGAGACCATGTGATTAGGGCCAAATTAAATACAGTTGGCTGGGAAGAGCAGCTGGATACTCAGGTGAGGGTCCAATAACTCTGATTACCCCTCCTCCTTTAATTAAAGAATATGATACTCAAGTCAACAAATCCAATTGCGATGCTCTTTTGTTAGAGGACACAGCTGAAGTCATGAAGATGGCAGTTCTTTGACTCAGAAGAAAGTAGTGTGTAGCATCATCTTATTAAAAGAACATGGACTCTGAATTATATACATAAGATAATGTAATAAGTTAATATTACCCATGTACATATTGTGTTTTATAAGTTCTTAGGTAAATCTTTTACCTTATGTAGTTCAGAGAGTGGTCTATCAAAACCTTGCTTTAGGTGGAAAAAAGAAATTGGAACATAGTTAAACATTATCGAATTGATGTTTACAACCTCTGGCATAATCAGTTAAGGAACACTGTGCTATAACTCTGTTCAGACTTTATAATG
>NW_008336933.1:10718301-10721383 GCF_000622305.1 Nannospalax galili
TCATCCCTTAAAAGTTAATTTATATTTTTAACAGGAACCATGTTGTAATTTAACAATTTTAGTTTACAAGAGAACTTACTTACAAGTCAATTCGATATCTAGTAAATTATTATCTAATAATTGTTTCATTAGTATTAAACATAAATCTACACATTCATAACAGTCTCATTCAATAAATACTGTGGTTAGACACAATGTCACAACAAACCAGTTTCAAAACCAAGACCGATTACCTTGATGAAATTTTGATCAGATGTATATAAAAGAAACTCTTTAAAGCCAGCAGTACTTTACATATACATCCATATACATACACACACACATACATACATATATACACATACATATATGTATATATATGAGAATCTCATCTCAACATGGCTGTGTTGGACAAAGCCATACACACTGATGAGGTGGAAAGAAGCAACTGGTACATAGTTAAGCATTATCAAATTGATGTTTACAACTTTTAGCATAATAAAGGAAAACTGATACTTTAGTTACTGACTAAGGAATTTCAGGCAGAAGATCTCTCTTTTTAAAAAAGAATCTATCCTGTTGTTATTATTAAGTAGTTAAATTTATCTTTGTATTTTTCATACATTTTACATTAGTAAAATGTGTTAGTGATTTTACTCAGTATTGTAACCAAATAGAGAATCCCATTAACTACTTTTACTATAGACAGTAATACCCTCTGTTGAAATTAGTTTACACCTTAGCTGTTTTTAATTGTACAGTGCATTTACTCTTAGGCTGTTTTGTTGTTTTCCTTTTCTTGTCACAGGGTCAAGGGGTCAGCCTGAACCTGGAAAAGTCTTGGAGAACATATCTTGAGATAATAGGCTTGAGTCTGAAGTTGGAGGGCCAATCCCATCTCCAGAGTCACCATCTCAGTGAGATCAAACAGCATGTGACAATTTACCAATATAATTAATACAAAAAGGCATTTGTTTTTCTTTAGCCTAAAATTTTTGAATTGTTTGTCCATATTTTACTTTTAAACTAAGGCAAGACTATTAATTCGCATGGTGAATTTCTTTGAAGAGGGCAGTCAGTCTGGATTGGAAAAAAACATTTTATAATTTATTATACATGATCTTGGATTAAGTACCCATGACCTGGGGAATAAGAAACACAGAAAACAATGGTACCTAAAAGAAAATGCAAAAAGACAATATCATAATATTCTTTTCTTTTTAGTCTATCCATGACATTGTAACTAGAAGGTACCCAGGGAATGATGTGGCAGGGACAAAAGCAGCATACAGTAACTGAGCATCAGTGGGGGAAATACTCTATTCCAGAGAAAAACAGGCTTAGAATCACAATGCAGAAAAGGGAAGCAATTGGGACCAGTGGAGTCCGCATCTAAAGTCTCCCATCCTAGTAGGCTATCCCCTTAACCTCGCACAGTTGTAACTATATGTTGGTAGTAGCTTGTTTCCCGTGGGCCACCTTAGCTGCTACACTGCACCCCCCAGGGGGGCGGGGAGAAAAGGCCATGACCCATGCCACGCATGCCCTCGGTGCAAGCCAGCGTCCATCTGGGTGACTGTGGCACAAAGGCATTTCCCCCCAAGGGGAAGCCCGCGGGGATGTGGAGGACTATGGGAGAAAGCCATCCACGTGGGGCGGTTGTCTCAGAGGAGCCCCTTCCCCAAGAAAAAGTTTACAAAAAAAAAAATGGCTTTTAAAATATTTTTTCCCTTTGTCCTTGGGGAAAGCTACCTTAAATTCTTTAAATGCTCCTCGGCCACCTGCTGCTTTAAATTCCTTGTTTTTGTTTGTTTGTTTGTTTCTCTCATGCCACAGGCCAATTTAAATTCTCACCTAACTTGTTTGGCCTGAGCCTGAATGCCTGGAGGCAAGATAACAAAAAACAGATAAGGAAGTTTATTTGCTTTCTTAAGAGTTGAATTCAATGTGTGTGAAAATCCCTGCACAACTTTGGGGAGTCTTTGTTTCTAGGGGTGCTGTTCAAGACAGAAAAGGAAAGGGGGTGAAATTTGTAAGGGAACATTCCCGAGACCTGAACTAGTGATTCCTCACTAGTCTGTAGCACAAGCCTGACTGCAAGTTTCAGAGAACCTATGATCACTCTAAGAGCATTTAACTGGTTGTTGCATGACCAGATTTTGCATTAGAAAGATGTATAGATAGGAGGTCTTTGTCTACACCCGGGCCCACAGTCCATTCAGAGGAGTAAGAGGCTTTGGCTAACATCAGGGAGTAGCCCTGATCAGAAAGCCTCAAATGCTCCTTCATCTTTAACAGTCCCATGAGAAGACTCAGACTGAAAGTAGAAGGGGGAAAAGGAGGGGCTGCTGATCCTCAAGAGTGGGATGGCCTAGGCAAAGCTGCCACTACCCTCTTGGAGAGAAGGGGTACACAAACTCCACGTGTTCCAGGAGCCCCACGTTCTGGCACCAGCTGTGAGTCTCTCCCTCCCCTCGTGGGCCATTGGCCACCAACCTATAAGAACAAAGGGAGCAGAGGCGACTAACGGGGTCAGGACAGCAAGTGAGAATGATGGAAAAGACCTTCCGGGAGTCAGTTTCAGTGATACAGCTCGTTTATTCGGGGTGGGGGGGGTTCAGTGAAAAATATAGGGTGGAGGTGGCAGCCAAAGTTTTACATGATAGGTGCTCATAGTATGCTTTATTTGCATGTGGTAGGGGGATCCTATCATCTGGCTATAGAGCAATGCCTAATTTTCATATAGAAAAACCCTGGGGGCAGTTTATTACAGGTAACTATGCCCAAGGTCATGTTCCAAATAAGGCCAGGCATCTGTGCTTGGAGGCACTTTCCAGATAAGGTCAGGCAGAGAGCAGGAAGCCCCTGCTGAGAAAGGGAATCCTCCATACAGCGCCGAGCTCCTTAGAGCTATCCGGACATGGAGGACTACATACAACCTTAGCAGCAGGGTACCCCAACAAAGAAACATCTTAAAAGGTGTTCAACATTACTAGTAATTAGGGAAATGCAAATTAAAACCACCCCAGACAGACTGGCTAAGATCAAGAGAACAAAGGATACCAAATGTTGGAGAGGATGTGGGGAAAGGGGAATGCTCATC
>NW_008336933.1:10721524-10723596 GCF_000622305.1 Nannospalax galili
TGCAGAGACACTTGTACATCCATGTTTGTTGTTGCTCTTTTCACAATAGCTAAGAGATGGAAGCAACCTAAGCATCCCTCAATTGATGAGTGGATAATGAAAATCTGGTTCCTTGATACGATGGAGTTTTTACTCAGTAGTAAAGAAAGATGAAATCATGAAATTTGCAGGTAAATGGATGGATCTAGAAACTGTTATACTAAGTGAAGGAACATAGACTCAGAAAAACAAATGATGCATGTTCTCCCTTATATGTGGATCCTAGCACTAAATCCTTATAAGTGAGTATGTATCCAGACATAACTGCAGGAACCCAGAACATGCAAGGGAACCAGGGAGGTAAAGGGAAAGAAGGAACCTGAGAGAAAGAAGACTAGTAGGAGAAAGGTGTTACTAAGGGGGAAATATGCAAAAAGCCGGTAAAGGGGAAGGGGGGAAGGAGGGCTATACAAAGAACTATAGGAATAACGGGGAAAAAATTCTCCAGATACACAGGGGAAAAAAAAAAAAAAGCCTAGAAGGGTATTAGTAAGGGAGAGAAGGGGGAAATGGGGGCACCTTCAGTGGGAAAACCATGATGGAGGGGTGAGACAATGAGAGAGATAAACAATGCCTAGCTAGTTTTAAAAACAGGAGGGAACCATATTATTCCTACACTCTACTGACAAATTATACACAGCAGATCAAGAAATATATGTCTACATAAGGTTTATCTGAGAACAACTGGTCTTCACCCAAGATTTATCTACATAACACACAATAACTAAAAATACCAGACTCGTGGAACCAACCTTCTTGGGTGTTTAACAGACATACTTTGAGGTCTATAGTAATTTGGTCAGAGGAACATAAAGGATACATTTTGCTCCTTGCCCTCCTAGGTCGACTATGCCAGGGGACTATGAGCATCTCTCAAAATGTTCTATAACTATGGTGAGTCACTTGTCCTCTTGATCAAGGAGGCCATGGAGACCCCACCAGATTGACTTGAACCTGTGTCCAGTCTACAAAGAGATGGGTCAACACAGAGGAAACATTTCCTCCATGCTTCCAAGCAAAGCCAGCCATGGTTGAGCAGGACCTTTGACTTATCTTCACATAGATGGAACTGGTAGAATAAAGGAGCCAGAGGCTCCGCTGAAGCCCATGTTATCCCTGAGGAACAGCTACTCAAGTGACCTTAAGAGTAAAAATAAATTGGTATGGGCTGGAGAGATGGCTCATCGGTTAAGAACACTGGTTGTTCTTGCAGAAGACCCAGGGTCTAATCCCAGCACCACATTGCAGCTAACAACTGCCCATAACTCCAGTCCCAGGGGATCTGACAACCTCTTCTGACCTCCGCAGGCATTGCACTAGATGGAACTGGTAAAAGAAAGGAGCCAGGGGCTCCTCCAAAGCCCATGTGACCCCTGAGGAACAGAACCTCAAACAGCCTTAAGAGTAAAAATAAATTGGTTTATCTGGGCCAACTGTGTGGTCTTAAACACCCCAAAGGAAAGTATAACAAAGATTAAAGGCAGCAATATAATTCTTTAAGAGTCCATGTGTATAGCTAAAGGCTACATAGCAAGAAACAATGCCAGACAGGAGATACCTCCCTTTAAGTTGTTGTCCAGGGTGACCCAAGTGACTCCCAGACAGTAACCCAGCATAGAACTGTGAAAATGAACAGCAGATCCCAATCTTATCTAAAGGAATATTAGAAACCGACTCTGTCTACTTGAGGAAGAGCTTATCTTCCTAAAACAAGGAATTCTAGACATGCTGACTAGATTCAATGGATGGACAAGCACTGGTGAACTGCTGGGGGTCCCAAGAACACACTGTGGACAGATGTATATAGGCTCCAGTGGGGGAGGGGGCTGTGGGAGGGTGCCATTTGGGAAGTGGGTTTATAGATGAATAAGGTTGTTTGGGATGTTCTGTATGATATACACAAAAAAAAATCAACAAATTTTGAAAAAAGACATATTTGAGGAGGAAGCATAAAAATTTATTTCATGTTAAATAATAGAGGTGATAAACATTACCATTGAAATCTAGTGATGACTGTGTATCCATACTCAGGT
>NW_008336933.1:10723764-10729560 GCF_000622305.1 Nannospalax galili
TCTTACAGGGTTTATACTGAGTTCAATATTGTATAACTGTATTAATTCAACTGTGAACCTAAAAATTTACAGCCACTTTTGAAAGAGATGTATCCTTGCTCTGGAATGTGTTACTGAATATGTTAAAGCTGTAATGAAATGCTTCTTCTAATCATGTGGTTATTAAATTTAGAAAAAAAATTTAAAAGGTCAGTGATGGGCTGGAGAGATGACTCAGTGCATTGACTGCTCTTGCAGAGGACCTGGGTTCGATTCCCAGTACCCACATTTGTGGTTAACAACCATCTGTAACTCCAGTTCCAGGGAATCTGACACTCTTCTGACTTTGGTGGGCATTGCATGACATGGGTGCACGTACATACATGCAGGTAATATACTCATACACGCACATAAAAATAAAATTTTTAAAAATTTTTATTTAAAAAAAAAAAGGGCTGGGCAAGGTGGTACATTCCTTTTATCCTAGCACTCAAGAGGCAGAGGCCAGCCTGGTCTACATAGTGACTTCCAGGCCAGCTGCGGCTACAGGGAGACCCTGTCTCAAAGGAACAAAAGCAGAGAGAGAACCTATTGCTTAATCATGAGAGATTGAAACCTTCCCTCTAAGATCATGCACAAACCAAGGATGTCTGCTTCACGGTTTAACGTGACAGTGGAAGTCCTACCTAGGGCAATTAGGGGGAACCAAAAGGAAAAATAACCCAACTTGAAAATGTGAAACTATTTTTGTTCATAGACATGCTCTTGAATATAGAAAAATCCTAAAACTTCTACACACACATGCACACATATATGCACACAACAATAGAACCATCAAATTTATCAGAATTATAGGTTACAAAAATATAAAAACCACTTCTGCATTTAGCAATATGTTTCTCCATGCAACACATTGCATTTCTACACATCAGCAATGAGCATCCCCAAAGGAAAAAATTTTAAATTCCATTTATAATATAATTACACCAAAAATATAATACTTAGAAATAGATGTAGTCAAGAAAGGAAAAGGTTTGTATAAAGAAAACTACAAAGGATTGCTAAGAGAAATCACATAAGACATAAATAAATAGGAAGACACCCCGTGTTCATGGATCAGAAGATGAAAGATGGATAAAATGTAATCTAGGCATCAAATGGAATAATATACTTGAAAAGGAAGGAAATTCTGACTTGTTATCACATGACAAACCTTGAAGTCATTATGCTAATTGAAATAACCCAAATCCAAAAGGACAAATATAATTCTATTTATTTGAGACACTTAGAATGGGCAAATTCATAGATTCAGAAAATGGTTGCCAGGTGCCATAGATAGGAAGGTGTTATTTAATGTGTAGAGCTACAGTTTGGGGCAATGGAAAATTCCAGAGATGGACAGCAGTGGTGACTAAATGGCAGTGTGTGTTGTACTTGATGCCACTGATCTGTGCACCCAAAGAAATGCTTCAAAGGCAAGCTTTAAGCTAAAGTTTATTGTAATTAAAATCTTTACAAAAGCAGTGAAATTCATTATAGTAACAGAATAAAAAAGTAAATATAGATAATTCAGTAGGTACAGAGAACGTATTTGATGAAATTCAACATCAATTCATGATAAGAATTATGCATTACTGTAACAGTGGGGGACTTTCGGGAGCTGTTAAAGAGAATTTACAAAAAACTTACAGTGAACATTATTTTGATTTGTTTTCCTCCTGAGAATGAGAAAAAATATTAAAGATGCCTGCTTTTGACACTTGTATTTAACATTGTGCCGGAAATCTTAATCACTGTAATAAGGCAAAGAAAAACAGGGGAAGAATAAAGATTAGACCAGAAGCTATAAAAATGTCCCTGAACAATTATTTACATAGAAAAATCCCAGAGATCTGTATGATCCAGCAAGCTCACTTGTGGGTATTTATCCAAAAGAACTGAGCTCAGCATCTCAAAGTATCCTTATTCTATATTCTAATCCTGTGTACATTGTGATACTATTCACAATCCAAGGTGCAGAAACAATGGTCATATGAATCCACTTACCGAAGAACAGATACATAAAAATATAGTATAGACATTTAAAGGAATACTATTCAGCCTTTGAAAAGATGGAAATTCTTCAGTACGTGACAACCAATAAATCTGGAGGACATTATGCTAGATGACATGAGCCAGTCACAGACTGAATGATTCTTCTTCTATGAGGCATATAAAATCATCAAATGCACAAAATCAGAGTGAAATGGTCATTTTCAGGGCCTGGGGGAGGCAGATGAGGGGAAGTTATTAATGAATAGGGACAAAGTTTCAGTCAAGTACGATGAATACACTCTAGAGATGAGGGCACAGCATTACTTACCTACAATAGTGCACACCCCAAATTAAGAGGATTGGCTCATGTTAAATGTTCTAATCAAGGAGCTGGAGAGATGGCTCAGTGTGGTTAATAGTGCTTATTGTGCAATCATGGAAGACAAGTTCAAATCCCAGCATTCATATAAGAAGGTAGACATCTCCCACACACCTGTAATTCCAGTTCTGAGTAAGGGCAGAGACAGGAGGATTGCTAGGGTTTGCTGTCTACCAGCCTCACCCCAGGTTCAGGGAGAGACCCTGCTTCAAAGGAAAGGCAGACAGTGACAGGAGGACATCTGATGCCCTCTCTGGCTTTTGCATTTAAGCATAGGTATATGTACCCACATACAGTGCACCCATGTTGTGCATTGCCCCAGGAGGTCAGAACAGGCCATCAGATCCCCTGGAACTGGAGTTATACACGGTTGTTAACTGCCATGTGGGTACTGGGAATCAAAAACTCCACAAGATCACTCAATGTTCTTAACCACTGAGCCATCTCTCTAGCCCTTAAAGTATTCTTAAAGTATTTCTATTTGTTTGCTTGTTTGTTTGTTTGTTTGTTTGAGACAGGGTCTCCCTGTAGCCCCAGCTGGCCTAGAACTAAGCAGTCAATGCTCTTAACCACTGAGCCATCTCTCCAGCCCTTAAAGTATTCTTAAAGTATTTCTATTTGTTTGCTTGTTTGTTTTTGTTTGTTTATTTGTTTTTGTTTTAGACAGGGTCTCCCTGTAGCCCCAGCTGGCCTGGAACTCACTTTGTAGACCAGCCTGGCCTTGAACTTGCAGAGATCTGCCTGCCTCTGCCTCCCAAATGCTGGGACTAAAGGCGTGCACCACCACATCCAGCCAGTATTTCTTTCTTAAAAGAAAAAGGAACCCACCGGGTGTGGTGGGACACACCTGTAGTCCCAGCACTTGGGAGGCAGAGACAGGCAGATCTCTGAGTTCAAGGCAGCCTGGTCTACATAGTGAATTCCAGGACAGCTGGGGCTACTAGGAGACCCTGTCTCAAAAAGACAAAACAAAACAAAAAAAAAAAAGAAAGAAAAAAGAACCCAGGAAATATAAAAATAGCTACTAGAACCAATAAGGTAATTTATACATTTGAAGTATCCAACATTAATAAACAAAAAGCAATTGTCTTTTAAATTTCCACTCACAGTAGTGCTATAAGATACAAAATACCTAGTAACAATTGTAATAAAACTCCCCCAGACTCCCATACTGAAAATTACAATATTGCTGCAGAGAAATGAAAGCCCTAAACAGGAGGGCTGGTAAACTCTGTGAACTGAAAGACTCATCTATGATAGTTCTCCCTAATTGATCTTTAGGTTCAACTCAACCCATGCTAAACGCTGTATATTTTTTATAGAAATTGAAAAGCTGATTTTAAATTTTTATAGAAATTCAAAGAACCTAGACTATTATAAAATCATGTTTAAAAAAAGATCAAAGTTGGGTGACTTACCTACCTTATTTCAGGATTTACTTTAATATCTTATTTGTTTTATTTTTATTTTTTATGTGTATGAGTGTACTGCCTGCATGCATGTAAGTGTACCCATGTCATGCAATGCCCTCAGAGGTCAGAAGAAGGCATTGGATCCGCTGGAGCTGCAGCTACGGCTTGTTATTAGCTGACACGTGGGTGCTGGGAATCAAACCCGGGTCCTCTGCAAGAGTAATCAGTGCTCTTAAGCACTGAGCCATCTTTCCAGGCTCCCAGAACTTACTTTAAATACAACAATGAGAGTTTTGGCTTCGTCAAAGACATGTAAGTGAATGAAGCAAAATAGGGTTCAGAATATACCTACATATGTTTTCAATTCACTTTTTTAAAGAGAAAATGCAAAAGGAATTCAGCAAAGAAAGGAAAAAGGTTTTCAACAAATGACATTGTATCAGAAAAGCAAAACAGAAAAGGAAAAAAAGGGCAAACCAATAAACATTCAATGTAATCAAAATAGTCTGCCAACCTACAGTTAAAACTATAAAATACTTGTCAGACTCCTATCAGAGGATTTGTGTTGGTAATGTAAAGGACATTTCAACTCCATAAGAGACAGGAAATGAAAGAGATTTGAAGCAGTCATCTCACAACAGATCTTTGAATGGCCATCAGGAGCTTGAGTGGCTGATGCTCAGCACCATCAGAATGCAGACATCACCTTATGTGAATCAGCAGCAGTACGAAGTCCTCACAGGCATCTTCCCAGTGCCTGCCTCTGGACCCCAAGAGAACATCCCCCATCAGCCAGATCAGCTGGATCACTCACAAGAAGACTGCAAATTTCCCCCTCCACCTCCAGTATTTCTCTCCAGCCCCACCTAGATACCTGTCACCTGCTTACTCAAGGGAATGTTTTCCTAAATTCTAATACAGATTGGTTTGTGGTTTCCACTCCAAAATTTCTGTCCTGTTTCTGTAGGACAGTTTGTAATTGAGGCCTGGTCTTTGGAGACTCCCTTTTTTAAAAAAAAATATTATTTTTATTTTATGTGTATGCGTGTATTGCCTGCATGTAGGTAAGTGCACCCAGACTCTTTTTTTTCCCTCATATATTTTCTTTCCTCAGAAACTTCTGGCACTAAACTATCCCCAGTGTCTGTAACTCCATTTCTAGGTTCCTTTCCTGGATTATTCCCACACACTCCACACCCCTCTTGCAGGGCCCTTTTATTTTCATTCATGACTTTGAGAGCAAAAAAGCATTTTCCTAGGTGTTCTTTCTCTGCTGTCAGGCCGGCTGGCATCTTCCCAATACCATGTGATTGTTCTTGAATGTTGAAAATGTCAAGCTCCACTCATCACAGTGAAAATGACTTTCACATCTTATCTCCTGACCTGGAAGGGTTCAATGGCTCTTGCTCCTCACTACACGTTCTTGTCACCAAGGGAACATTCTAAAAATGGCAGGATCTGGTCCCCACTCCTGGGATGATGACTCAGGTTGTCTCGGGAGGCCTCAGCAGGCATGGGACAGCTATGTGTGCAGCCAGGTTCTGGAGTGCTGCAGGATTGACTGGTGATGGATAGGGCCCCCTAGAGCTCTCTGCATACTGCCAAGGCAGTTGGTGGTGTCTTACCCTCAACCTCCTATTGAGGCAGTCAAGAATAGGGACTGTAGTTACCTGGGACTCTTCCTGACAGCCCAGCTCCCTCACCTGCATATACTGTGCACACACACCCTCTCTAGACAAAGCATCCAGCATCCCTGGGCCCCTACCTGCATCAGGCTACACATGCAACCCTTTCTGAACGACGGAATAAGTTTCTCCTCCCCTAACAAATCAAACTTAGTTTATATTCAAATATATTCCCAATGTAACTGGGAGTGGTGGCACATGTTAATCCCAGTACTAGGGAGGCAGAGGCAGGCGAATCTCTCTAGGTGAGTTCAAGGGCAGCATGGCAACATAGTGAGATCCTGTTTCAAAACACTGAAATATATAT
>NW_008336933.1:10729577-10735692 GCF_000622305.1 Nannospalax galili
TTATTCGAGCCTGAATTGGTTTGGTTTGGGGTGCATGCACAGTAGGGCAAAACTGTGACTTCAGGTAAATGTCTAGGGAGAATCCTTTATTTACCATCTTATACATATGCATAATTGAGCATGAATATTATTAAAATCAGATGCATTATGGGAAAGAATATGCTCAGAAAAGTGATTATATAACCTATTCTATCAATCAAAACAGAGAACTACCCTCATTAGTCCCCTTAGTAACCAAACTCTTTCTCTTTAACCCCATAAAAGGAAGCCCCAAACAATAATCAGATCCCTTAAGTATCTCCAGCAGTGTATTATGACCTGTTCTAATTCTTTGGATGATATCTATGTGAACCTTTATGCAAGTTCCTTTAATAAGAAGCTAAGAACCTGGAAACACCCAGCCCAGACCCTGACCACATGTAACACTCTCCAGAAGCTTCTATTGACTCATACAGCATTGTGACCAGCAGGCTGTAGCTGTTTCCAAGGAGGAAAGAGGGAAGTAATAAACAGAGCCCTGCCTTCTTTATTCAAGAAATGCACAGTTCCCAATCATTAGACTTGCCCAAACAGTTCGGCTTAGTCTGCTAATTTTTGTGGTGGGCCCATTCTTCTTAGACTATAAAAGAAGCTCTACTCAAGCACAGCTATAATTACCAAGTACTGAATTCATGGAATGTGATAGGGTTCTCCAGATGCAGAGCCAATGAGATCCATGTACGTCTGTATCTAGTACCTGGACATAGATGCATCCAGTCATTGCTTTAATGGCTTTTCACCTTCAGGGATGGACCCCCCATACAATGATGTTAAGATGACAATGGAGCTGAAAAGCTGTTAGCACAGTTGTAGCCATTCTAAAGTTGTAATGCAACACATTACTAGCAACTTTATGATGAGTCTGGTCCTAATAAACTGACCATGCGACCAGTGATAGCATATGAAATGATGTGTAGTTAGTCAGGCATGGCAATACACATCTTGGATTCCAGAACTCAGGAGACAGAGGCAGGCAGATCTCTGTGAGCTCGAAGCTAGCCTGGTCTACATGGAGAGTTTCAGGCTACATAGTGAGACCCTCTCTCAAAAAAAATGTGCAGAAATAATACCTGACAATGATAATGTTACTGGTTTGTGTGTTCACAGTGTGTTCCTCATTATTTTAGAGTGTACTTCTACTTATCACAAAGCATTACTGTAAATCAGTCTGCTGTGTAGCACCAGTAGCAGCCCTCTCTTTGAGGGGGAAGAGTGTGCTTACTTAGTGTATATTGATTACAGCAACTAATTTATTGGTGGTATTTTCATATGAGTATGTGATGCACTTTGATTCTGCTCGTCTCTTTTATACCCTTTTTTATCTCTCCTCTTACCCCCAGATCCTTCCGCATCCATTATAGTCTCCCTTCTACTTTTGTGTCCTCCCTGAAATTCCACACATGAGAGAAAAATATGTGCTGGTTAGTTTTATTGTCAACTTGACACAACCTGTGAGGAGGCAACCTCAATTCCCTTCATCAGATTGACCTATGGGTATGTCTGTGGAGGACTGCCTTGTCTTATTGATTGTTGGAGGACCCAGCCCACTGTGGGCAGCACTATCCATAGGCAGGCAGTCTTATATAAGAAAGGTATCTAGACATGAACCTGAGAGGGAGTGAGCAAGAGAGAGAGCTTCCTTCATAGCTCCTGCTTCCAGGTTCCTCCCTTGAGTTCCTGCCCTGACTTCCCTCAGTGTTGAA
Source organism: Nannospalax galili (assembly GCF_000622305.1). Lineage (NCBI taxonomy): Eukaryota > Metazoa > Chordata > Mammalia > Rodentia > Spalacidae > Nannospalax > Nannospalax galili. The sequence goes on from NW_008336933.1 coordinate 10,731,320, forward strand.
TTCTGACTTGGAAGTATAAGGCAAATAAACCCTTTCCTCCCCCCAAGTTGCTTGTGATCAGAGTGCTTTATCACAGCAACAGAAAGAAAACTAGAGCAACATGCAATACTTGTGCTTCTGTGCCTGGCTTGTTTTGCTTTGCATATAAACAATATAATTTCATTCTTTATGGTGTAGAAAAATTCCACTATCTATCTATCTATATACCACATCTTCATCCACTGTGAATCACTGTAAGTCCCTCTGTTGAATACTCATTTCGATGCATTTGTTATTACTTTTGATTGCATCAGGGGCCCACATTCAGGGGTTGACTATGCTATCTAGGTTTGTGAAACTATGATGTTTGCACAATGGTGAGATTACCTATGACCTAAGAGTGCTATTCTCAGAATTTGTTGTAAAAGCCTAGAACTTTTACAGCTCTGAAGGTCTGTGGGTCCTGCCTCATTTGGAGGGACAACTACCAAGGGAAGAGAGAAGGGGACGACCTGGAGCTGCTCATCTGGCTGCTCTTCATCACTTACATTTCTATCAGTTAGCAGGAGACAACATTAAATGCTTTTTCCATGAATACCTACCCAGCATCCAGGTGAAGAGCTAAGGTTGGGATAACAAACAAGCATGTTCTTATACTACAACACAGTAAGCATAATAGAGATGGATGGTGGTACCCATTGCCTCTTTAGGGCTAGCTCACACAAAGTTTATCTTAAAATGCCTATGGCAGAGAGGGGAGCAGAACAAATCCACTGACCACCAGGACGCTGTCTTCAGTTACAACCATGCTGATTTAAAACAAACATCTTAGAGTCTAAACTAAAGACCCTGCATGGACTGTTCAGCCCTCTCCAGTTCAAGTCTGCTTTGTCACTCTTTCCAAAAGAAAAACAAATGTAACCCTAGAGCTCTACCATGAATATGACATATTGAGCCGATAAATGTAGTTTACAAGTAATTATAATTTACATGCAATTTCCAGTAAGGATTTACAATATTATAAAACTGAGGTCTGGCATCCTGCCAAGTTCTCCAACAGGGATAATACACTACCATCTGCAGCTCTAGATGCTTGCAAAACCTGTTTACCAGCATGGTGTGGCTTTGGGGCCTACTGATTTATTTACATGGTACAGAATAGAAGGCTTTTTGTCAAAAGCCAGTGTAGTGTAGGGTCTGACTCTACAACTGTGATTACTATTGCTATGGTTTGAATGTGTTACCCAGAAGTTCATGAGTTAGAATCTTGATTCTCAATGCCATGGTGGTGGGGCCTTTAAGAGGTGATGGGTTATTAAAGGGATTAATGCCTTTCTGATGGGACTGTTAATTCTCATTCTTGGAGGACTACATTAGGTAACTACAGGTTGGGGAGATAGTTCAGTCAATAAAGTGCTTTCTGTGCAAAACATGAGGATCTGAGTTCAATCCCAAGCACCCACATAAAAACTGAGCGTGGCAAGTGCCTGTAACCCCAATGATGGGGAGGCAGAAACAGATGTATCCCTGGGCTCACTGGCTAGCCAGTCTAGCCAAATTGAAAAACTCCCAATTCAGTGAGAAACTATGGAATCACTAGTGGAAAGTGATTGATGAAGACACCTTAAAACAACTTCTAGTTTACACATACATACAGGGGCGGGGGGGGTGTTATAAAGACTGTCCTGTTTGTTTTCTCCTTCTCTTAAGCCTTTGTCCACTGTTCCCATGCTTTGAAGCAGTGTCAGGCCCTCACCAGGGATGGCTGCCCAATCTTGGACTTCCTAACATCTAGAACCATGGGCCTAAATGAAGTTCCTTCCTCTACAAATTCCCCAGTCTCAGCAACAGAAAATGAACCAAGGCCTTGTTTGGGAAATGCTTTACCCTGTCTGTGTCAGTGAAGATACACACTGTAAACATACATTTGCCAGTGTCAAGTTTAAAGTTAATTCCTCTAGTTGGCACAATTTAATAGTTAAACACAATAAAATACATTCTCACCGTACTTTAAACCTGTCAATCTTCAGTTGCACCAGCCATTTTTCCACCAGAGTTACAAGGTGAGATTTTGCCAGTTCCATTTTACAGGTAAGCAAAGGCAGCATCAGCAGTGCTCCATGTAGCATTTAGACAAGGATGATGATCTTGATCCTATTCCTCAGGGACAGCCAGGATTGCCTTAAGAGTGGATGCTCACAAGGATTACAAGTCACAAGACATTATGAATGACACAGTTGTCAATTGTCTACATGGTCCAAGAAAGATAAGACTCAATACCAGAGGCACCATCATAGCTAGTCCACTTAGTTCAGCAGATCCCTCTGGCAACTGGAATCACAGCAACCAAAAAGGTTCGATAGAGTCCTTGCAAAGCGGCCCCACACCTCTTGCAAGGCCTTCCTTGTATCCATGTCCCTTGCAAGTTAAATTTGCAGCAGAGCCAATTCCTCTACTCTTGGAATACCCCCAGTGCTGCACCTCCTCTCCCCTGTGATGTCTAAGCTCTCGCTTCTCATGGACCCCAGCCCTAAACAAACAAACAAACAAACAAACAGTAAAGCAGTCCTCTTTTTTAAGGCAAGCACATGAATGCTTGTAGAAGGAAAGGTGAAAAGACAGGTATCATTTCTTACACTCTGACATTCAAGCTATATTTTCATCTACCATACTATAGGATGTAAAATAAGGTATAGCACTTTATATGAAGACACTGAAGCCTGAAACAATATTCTATGGTGTTGAGATTTGATTTAAAAAATAATTTCCAGGGGCTGGAGAGATGGCTGAGTGATTAAAAATACTGGCTGTTGATTCACCCTCTCATCTCCCCCGCCAGTCTCTCCTCCTAGTTTGTGTCCTGCCCCATTCCTTGTCTTGGGGCCTTAGACACCTGGGGAACCAATACTACTTCCTGATCCTTTTCATCCAGACCAACCTTCTAGTGCCTTCTCAGGGCCCCAGGAGCACTGCTTCTGAGCCTGACTCCGCCCTCATCGCCCTCTGCATCCCTGAGCCTGCACCACCCACAGCAGGCCTTTCTCCTACCAGCAGGCCTCTCTCCAGGGTAAGTCCATTGCCCCTTCCCCACCTTGACTCCCCCAGCCTCACTCACCCTCCCATCTCCCCTGCCAGTCTCTCCTCCAAGTTTGGGCCCTGCCCCATTCCTTGTCTTGGGGCCCCAGACACTTGGGGAACCAATACTGCTTCCTGATCCTTTTCATCCAGACCAACTTAGTGCCTTTTCTGGGCCTGGCCCCGCCCTCACCTCCTTCTGCTTCCCTGGGCCTGCACCACCCATCAGCCTCTTTCTGAGGCCTGACCTTTCCTCTTTCTGATCCTTTGCATCCAGAGCAACCCATCTCCTCAGTGCAGTCCCCAGGAGTCCTTGGGGCTTCTTCCCACCCCATCTGCCTTTGCATCTCTAGGTGGCATGGCCACCAGCTGCCCTAGACCAGCATCTTTTCTGGGTGATGCTCCTAGGCCAGTCCAACCCCCAAATTCCTGAGGCCAAAATTGTTCCTGGAGGGATTCAGCCCTTAAGAGAAAACCTGAAAACATCTGACCCTCATCTTTAATTGGGCCTCTGTGGGAACTCCTGAACACAAAAGCAATCCGGCCACTCCAGTATAAAATCAAAAGAGAGAACCAGAAGCTTAGATGAACCATCCTTTCATGCCTAAAAAGAAAACCACAAAGGCACATAAAGTTCACAAAAAGAAGCAGACCTAAACTTGAAGGCCTGAATCTCACACAAGAATCAGAAACTACAAAAGAAATTCACATGTCAAAATCACAGAGAAAAAATAACATGAAAAACCAAAATAACACCTTCCACATGCTCACAGAGTATTCATCTGCCCAGAAACATGCTCATACACTGAATAAGCATGCCACACACACACAGAAAACACACACACACACACACACACACACACACACACACACACACACATATGGCTTAATGAAGTATAAAAAAAAAAACAATTCATGACTTGAAAAGCAAATTCACTAAAGAGATAAAAATAGTGAAGAAAACCTAAATAGAAATGAACACAGAAGTGAAACACTCACTAAACCAATTAGAAACAATAGGAGAAAGTCTCACCAATAGGATGAACGAAATCGAAAACAGAGTATCAAGACTGGAAGATAAAGTGGACGAACTAGACCATTCAAGCAAAGATTATGAAAAATTTAAGAAATCACAAGAATGGAATATGCAGGAATTGAGTGATACCATAAAAAGACCAAACTTATGAATCATAGGCATACAGGAAGGAGAAGAATCCCAAGATAATGGCATGGACCAGATCTTCAACAGAATCATGTTTCCCAAAGTTAAAGAAAGACATGCCTATACAAATACAAGAAGCATATAGAACACCAAACAG
>NW_008336933.1:10735717-10736371 GCF_000622305.1 Nannospalax galili
AACCCATTAGGATCACAGCTGACTTTTCAATGCAAACTATGAAAGCCAGAAGAGCCTGGACCAAAGTATTCCCAGTGTTAAATGACCACAGATGCCAACCCAGATAACTATATCCAGCCAAAATGTCTATGATAGTCTAAGGGGAAAGAAAAATCTTCCATGACATAAATAGGCTGAAGGAATTCATGTCCACAAAACCAGCCCTTCAGAGAGTTCTGGAAGCAATACAAAGAGCTGAAGAAATGAATGACTATACTCAAGGAATTGTGGAAAGAAATCCAATGAAGGTATAACTGTGGAAAAGTACAGCTATATCAAGAATGTAAACAGAAATGAAAATGGCAGGATTCAATACTCATCTTTCATTACTAACTTTAAATATTGACGGACTGAACTCCCCAGTCAAAAGACACAGACTTTGTGAATGGATTAAGAAACAAAACCCATCTTTGTGTTGTCTGCAAGAAACTCATCTCACTTTCAAGGACAGACACTATCTCAAAGTGAAAGGATGGAAAAAAATAAACCAAGCAAATGGCACTAAGAAAAAAGCAGGCACTGCAATTAGAATATCTGACAAACTGGACTTTAAACTAAAACTAATCAGAAGAGACAAAGAGGGCCACTTAATTTTTTACAATCAACACCCGAAGA
>NW_008336933.1:10737446-10740237 GCF_000622305.1 Nannospalax galili
AAGAGATCAACAGTTGAAACAGACCCATAACATATAAGGAAATTGAAACAGTAATACAAAACTTCCCAACTAAAAAACACCCAGGCCCAGATGGATTTACAGCAGAATTCTATCAGACATTTAAAGAAGATCTGCATCCAATTATACTTAATTTATTCAAAAAGATAGAATGGAGGGAGACTTCCAAATTCCTTCTATGAAGCCAGCATTGCTCTAATACCAAAGCCAGGTAAAGATACAACCAAAAAAGAAAACTATAGACCCATATTCTTAATGAACATAGATACAAAAATTCTCAACAAGATACTTGCAAACCACATACAGACACACATCAAAAAGATCATCCACCATGGTCTAGTCGGCTTTATCCCAGAGATGTAGGGATGGTTCAATATACATTAGTCAATAAACATCATAAATCATATAAATGGGCTCAAAGACAAGAACCATATGGCCATCTCAATAGATGCAGAGAAGGCCTTTGACAAAATTAGACATGCATTTATGTTCAAAGTCCTGGAAGGAATTGGACTGGAGGGAACATACCTCAACATAATTAAAGCCATGTATAACCAACCACAGCCAACAGCATTCTAAATGGAGAAAAAACTGGAAGCATTCCCATTGAAATCAGGAACCAGACAAGGCTGCCCACTATCCCCACTTCTCTTTAACATAGTGCTTGAAACTCTTGCAAGAGCAATAAGACAAGAACAGGAAATTAAAGAAGTAAAAAATTGGAAAAGAAGACATCAAATTGTCCCTTTTTGCAGATGATATGATAATATATCTAAGCGACGCCTGGAAATTATTAACCCATTCAGTAGAGTGGCAGGTTACAAAATTAATCTACAAAAGTCTGTAGCCTTTCTGTATACCAATAACAAGCAATCAGAGAAAGAGCACATGGAAACACCTTCACAATAGCTGCACAAAAAATAAATAAATAACCCTCAGAATAAACCTGACCAAAAATATTAAAGAGCTCTACAATGAAAATTTTAAATCTTTAAAGAAAGAAATTGAGGAATATACTAGAAGATGGAAGGTCCTCCTATGCTCATGGATTGGAAGAATTAATATTGTGAAAATGACCATCCTACCAAAAGTGATTTATAAATTCAATGCAATGCCCATCAAAATCCCCATAACATTTTTCACAGAATTGGAAAAAACTATCCTAAGATTCATATGGAAGCACAAAAGACCTCAGATAGCCAAAACAACCCTGAGCACTGCAATGCCAGGGGGATTACTATACCAGATTTCAAGCTGTATTACAGAGCTATAGTCACAAAAACAGCATGGTACTGGCACTAGACCAATGGAACAAAATTGAAGACCAAAATAAGAGTAAATGCAATTTCAGCCACCTGATATTTGACAAAGAGGCTAAGAACATTAACTGGAGGAAAGACAGCATGTTCAGCAAATGGTGCCAGCAAAACTGGATCTCCACTTGTAGAAGAATGAAACTAAACCCCTATCTTTCACCCTGTACAAAAGCGAATTCCAAATGGCTCAAAGGCCTCAATGTAAAGCCTGAAACTCTGAAAGTATTAGAAGAAAACATTGGGAAAAACCTACAAGATATAGGTGTAGGAAACATTTTCTAAACCGGACATCAATTGCTCAGGAAACAAGGGGAAGAATAAACAAGTGGGACCTCATTAAACTAAAAAGCTTCTGTACATCAAAGGAGACAACAAAGGAAACAAACAGAAAACCCACAGAATGGGAGAAAATCTTCACCAGAGCAGATAGTCTAGCTGAGTTGGTGAACTCTGGGTACAGTGGGAAACCCTGTCTCAAGAAATACATTAGAGAGGATATGCAAAGAAGCCAGACACTGGTCTCTGTCCTCCACGTGCATGTGTACACACATGCACACAGATGGCACGCCCACAACACACAAATATTTATGCATACATAACATAATTAATGTGGCAACTTGTGATTTGCATTCCATTTGTGGTACTAAAATTTAAAGTTAGTTATCTTATACAAATAGCTTCTGGTGTCTAAGTGTTTGACAGCACATATAGCCTGAGGCTGAGGAATTCATTTTAATAGCAGTTCTGGGGCTGGAGAGATGAATCAGTGGTTAAGAGCACTGGATCTTGTTGCAGAATACCAGGGTTAGACTCCCAACACCCACATGGCAGCTAACAACTGTCCATAACTCCAGTTCCAGGGGATCCAACAACCTCTTCTGTCCTCCTTGGACATTGCACAAAATGGGTGCACTTACCTATATGGAGTAAAGAAAGATGAAATCATGAAATTTGAAGGCAAACTGATGGAACTAGAACTGTTATACTAAGTGAAGTAACACAGACTCAGAAAAAGAAAATCAACATATGTTCTCCCTCATATGTGGATCCTAGAACCAAATCCTAATAAATGAGTATGTACCCAGACATGACTATAACCAGGAGGATGGAAAGGAACCAGGGAGCTAAAGGAAAAGAAAGAACCTGCAAGAGAAGAACAGTAGGGAACAGACATTAATAAGGAAGATATGGATAAAACTTGGGTTAGTTTAAGGGCATGGGGAGGGAAGGGTATACAAGGAACCTAGGGGATAAAGGGAAAAAAGGAGCTCAAGAGAGGTAGGAGAAGTGTATTAGTAAGGGAGAAAGGGGGGAAATAGGGGCACCTTAAGTGGGAAAACCATGATGGAAGGGTGAGACAATGTGAGAGATAACCAATGCCTAGCTAGTTTTGAAAACCAGAGAGAACCATATTACTCCTACAATCTACTGACAAATTATACATAGCACATCAAGAA
>NW_008336933.1:10740498-10751694 GCF_000622305.1 Nannospalax galili
TTGGGAGACTGAGCCAGGAGGTTCCTAAATTCAAGGGCTACCCTAGTTACAGAGTGAGTTCAAGGCCATTATTGGCAATTTAGTGAGACTGCATCTCAAACAAAAGAGTAAAATAGGTTGGTTTATCTGGACCAACTGTATGGCCTTAAACACCCAAAAGGAAAGTATAACGAAAGATTAAAGGGGCCAATATAATTTCATAAGAGTCCATATGTATAGCTAAAGGCTACATAACAAGCAACAATGCCAGACACGAGATACCTTCTTTTGAGTTGTTCGTCAAGGTGACCAAAGGGATTCCCAGTTAGTAACCCAGCATCGAACTGGGAAAATGAACAAGAGACCCCAATCTTAGCCAAAGGAATATTGACAACTGATTACCGCTAGGTGAGGAACAGCTGACCCTCCTAAAACAAAGACCTCTAGATAGGCTGACTAGATTCACCAGATGGACAAGTAGTGTGGAGGGGGGAAAGTTTATGGGGGCTGTCATTTGGGATGTGGGTATGTAGATGAATAAGATTGTTTGTGATGTTCTGTATGAAAAACACAAAAAATCAACAAATAAAAAATTTGTTATATTTGAGGAAGAAGCATAAAAATTTGCTTCATGTTAATTAGTAGAGGTGAAAAATACTACCATTAAAATCTACCTGATGACCTTATATCCATGCTCAGGTGCCAAGGATCTCAGAAAGTAACCGACTCTGACTAGTAATACTCAGGTACATAGAGATTAGAGATGCATATGCAAACATCTAAGTGTTGGTAGCATTAAAAATGATATTGTTTTCTGTATGAAACAATATATTTTAAAATGAAATGCAGATGTTTCTTAAAGGTTAAAACCTCATTCAATTTTATGTCTTATGGGCTTTATACAGAGTTCAATATTGTATAACTGTATTAATTCAACTGTGAACCTAAAAATTTACAGTCAATTTTGAAAGAGATATATCTTAGCTCTGGAAATTGTTATTGAATATGTCAATGCTGTTGTAATGAAATGCTTCTTCTAATTATGTGGTTATTAAATAAATAATTAAAATAAATAAATAAATAAATAAATAATTGAAAAAAAATACTTGCTGTTCTTGCAGAAGACCTGGTTCAAGTCCCAGGACCCACATGGTGGCTAAAAACCAGTTCCAGGGGATCCAACACCCTCTTCTGTCCTCCTCGGACATTGTACGACATGCGTGCACTTATATACATGCAGGTATAACATTCATATGCAAATAAAAATATAAACCAAAAAATAAAAATAAGAAACCCCCAAACATGGTCAAATAATCTTACTCTGACTATCTAAAAGTACCTTTTACCCTTTTCTGCACCACACAAAAGTTCAGTGCCATTGCATTGTCCAGAAAAGTCATGGTTCTAACCTTCCTTTGTACCATAGCTTTGCTCTGTCTGACTATGGATTTTTAAATCCAGTTGGCAAGTTCTAAAACTGGAGACACTGGGGGAAAAGTAGAAAAGGGAATTGGTTCGCTAGGATGATGATCCCAAAGGAAGCTTTCATATAGGCAAATTCATGAGCTGGAACTCTCGCCTGGATTTGTTACCCAAATGAAGATCAGAGAGGCCCTGTTATTCTCCTGTCAACGGAGCAACAATCTTCAAATATCTACTATGTGCAAAGCCTGGGCATCACGTTGTACAATGTAATCAGCAGCGTTAAAGCAGCAAATGTAAACACACCCTCTATCTAGCATTAACAAGGAAATGTACCAAATAAGATAGTTTTCTGAGTAACAAATCTTAGGACTTTGAGCACCAGAGTTCAGTCAAGTACTCATCTGCTCTCTACCTGGTCTGAGGCCCGCTATTCCTTACTCCTGTCGGTTGCAAAAGCTCTCAGGAGGTCTCCGGCTTCTACCTGTTTCCCTGGAAACAGCCCTTAATCTACCACCTCAGCTGTTAAGCCCTTGCAATGGCTCTCCATTTCTCAGTGTAAACTCTGACAGACTGGGGATAAAGTCAAGGGTGTAGTGCCTGGTTATGCTAATGGTGGCACTCAATAGATGGCTCTGTATCCAATAATTCTCCTCCAGCCCTGCAGATCTCTGCTCTCTAGAAGGTGATGGCTGGGAATGGCTCACCACTCTTCACATCTCCATGACTTCTCTCCCAGTGAGAGTTCTTTCCATAGAGTGTGGTGGGCAAAATTGGAGGCTATGTGCTTTTCTACAGAGTATGGCTTGTTGTCATGTCCTCCATGTTTCACAAAGACCACATTAAGTATGTGCCTGGAACCCAAGTTCAAGAGCCTACCTGACAATGATGGTGTGCATGGGCGGATCCCTTAACAAATGGCATTTCTTCCAACTGTCATTCAAATTGCTGACATTTTTTCTTCTCCATGAGGGCATTCTGCTTGGCTTTGGAGTCAAACTAATCTCTTTTGGCATCTGATGTCTTGCTAAGATCTTTTCTAAGGCGGAGAGTTCAGGAGCCTCACCTGGTGGTAAGTATTAATATAATTCAGTGTTTGTTTCCAGTCTACATAGCAAAGTGGCTTATGCGTTTGCCTGTGTGTGAGGCTCTGAGGACGGAACCCAGGGCCTCCCATGTCTTAGGCAGGTGCTCTACCACTGAGCCATACCTCCAGCCCTATCTATGCCGTATCCTTTTCAGCTCTGCCGCTGCTTCACCCCAGCAAAATGACTGAACACTTAGCTCTCAGCGTTCTGACAGATGCGCTGGACATAAATGTATGCATGAACAGATGAAGCGTGATATCCTTTTCAGCTCTGCCACTGCTTCACCCCAGCAAAATGACTGAACACTTAGCTCTCAGTGTTCTGACAGATGCGCTGGACATAAATGTATGCATGAACAGATGAAGCGTGCTACAGCCCCTGTTGGGGATGCAGGCTCCTCATGAAAGGTTTGCACATTAATGGCAAGTCACCATCTATTATTATTATTGTTGTTGTTGTTGTCATACTAGTTTTGCACTTTGAAGTTTCTCAGAAGAAATCGGGTAAGTTGACACCATCGTCTATCTCCTCCACCATCTATTATTATTATTGTTGTTGTTGTTGTTGTTGTTGTCATACTAGTTTTGCATTTTGAAGTTTCTCAGAAGAAATCGGGTAAGTTGACACCATCGTCTATCTCCTAATTTGGGTCTCTGTCCTAATGGCTATTTTGCCTGGGAATAACCACAGCATAAGGGTTCCATTTCAAATAGCAGCATGGTTCATCAGGAAGAACCTGGGAGTGTAATTTATCATTCTGTATGATTCCACTTTATTTTGACTAAGAGTAGACTGGTTTTTCTCACTCTGTTAAAAGCAAAGTCTATTTTTCAACTATACCAGTGAAGTGTTCTGCTTTGGGGGGCCTAATACTTGAGACTTGATGTTTGGTCTTTGTAGCTACTACTCAAACTCTCTGAGTGGCCACTGACAGTTATAACAACATGGTAGAACTGTTAGATGAGGTGGTATCACGGGGGCTTAACTGCAAAGGCGTCCCTCCCACATCAACCAGCAGCTCCATTAGAGGCAGGTGCCGTTGGTTGTTTCTCCAGGTGGCCTTGGACAAAACTAAGTCTTCCCTACTTCCCCCTTGTTCTCAAGAAGAGCTGTAGAACATGCTGTGAATGTAACATCTTGAGATAATGGAGAGCTGGCTGGAAAAACTGGGGTCTGTTCCTCTTCTGGTTAGAAACAAGATGTCCTTCAATGCTTTAGTCCATGACTAAAATAACCCCAACGTATAAAAACCAGATGAGCTGCTTTCCATGGCTGCTCATCCATGGTGCAAGTGGGGCATATACAATCCAGACCTCGAGTACCCTGAGTGCTTTCTTGGCCTGGGGAACCCGCTCCCAGTGCATTGTAGACTTCTGTTATCCTAAAAGTGCCTGTATGTAAGTAATAAAACTGCTTCCTTCCTGTGACTTGTGGGGTGAGGGGGCATCCTGTCATACCAGACAAGTCAGAAACCAATGCCCAGGCTCACTGTGAAGGGGCACCAGGCACTGCTACTCACTGTTAGGACAAGGGAATCTACAGAGTCACTTGAAAAATTGAGGAGATGCTCTAAGCATCAAGGAAAAGACAGACAGGCAAGGAAGCAGAATCTCTTTAGGCTAGCAGCCCACTCTCAAGGCTATGGATGAAATCTAGAAAGAGGAAAATAATAATTTTGCAGGTGACACCTGGCAAGGTGGGATTGTACCCTCATTCTCGTGCTTATCAAGGCACATTTGATCCTGCTTTGCAGAAATATATGTAATCTTCAGATATGGTCTCTATATTCTGGATAAGTCACATCCATTGATTGGTTCACATTGACCTCAGCTGGGTCCTAACCAAATTCCTCTCTGCAGTGACACACAAAACTTTACCAGAATGGAAGCCCACATTCTCTTCCTTCATCAAGGGAATCTTGAGACCCAATCTCAAAATAGCAATGCTAAGGAAGAATTTCAAATGACTTAGAATCCTCAGGGGAATGACCAACTTCTTCTTAGGGTGCCATAAAATTGTGACAAAAGGAGATGGGGGGTGGAGCAGAGTAAAGGGATGAAGTTTATGATCTGACCTTCAACTTGGAAGCTCTCTCACTAATCTTAAAATCAAATCTAAAACTTAATTTGAAAATTAGGTTATTTCATACTTGGCCCATTTTCATGCTTCTGCAGGTGTGCTTTGCCTAAAGATGAGTGACCAATGTTGGTCCATGAAAGCCTACTTAAAGAAGAGACAGTTCATTCTTCCCATTGGTAAATTCCACAGCCAGCTCTGAAAACACAGGCTTGGAAACTCATGATGCAGCATGGCCCCCACAATGTCAAGAAGTCAATACCCATGGCTAAAAGAAAATGACTCTTCTACCAAGATGAAAATAAAAGCAGTCCCATGTACCCTCTACTGCATACATTTGATTTTATCCTCCTTGCTCCTGTAGGAATGAAGTGCTTCCACCAGATGATTTGGAAGCAACTTGTGAAGGTTAGACAGAAGCTCAAAAGTGTGATTCATGATGTCAGGCTGGGCATAATCTTTTGACTCATATTCGTGAAGACCTTGGAGTTTCGCGGAAGAAGTGTTGCTGGCTGTTTCCATGATGGTCTCTTAAATTACAGAGAACAAGTTGAGAACTTAAAGAGTGGAATAACTTGTTTGTTCTCTTGCTTCCATTCTATAAAATCCAGGAAAAGATCATGGAATCCGTTTTCTGGGCTCTGACTGTTTTGCATTCTGAGCATCACAATGGCCGGGGTACTGGCCTAGAACCCCGAGGGCTTCTTCTTCTGCATCTTCAGTGCAAAGAAAAGCTGCTCATGGAAAGCATCCTGCCAAATCTTTCAAGGATTGTCCACAGAAACTCTGCTTTCCTGTCTGGATATGGATGAGTTCTGAGGAGAAAAAGAGAGTTTTCCTGAAGGGAAGTGAAGGGAAGGTGATCGGTGTGCACATGGTCTGTGCTGTCTTCCCACATGGCACTTCGCAGAGGCTTTGAACCCTGGGTGTGCATAATTAAGACTCCACAGATCTACGAGGCTCCAAAAGAGAGTGGTTACACCAGCACAGCCCTCTGTAGAACTGAGGAAGAGCTTCATGGTCCAAAACTAAGGCAATGTCCAAATTAACACAGGTAAGAGGCCCAACTGCTTTTAATTTTCTTTTCCAAACAAACAAAAATCCCAAAGTGAACAAACAAAAATCCCCAGCTCTAACTTTCCTGGTAGAGCTTCTCTTCACCACAGATCAAGGAAGAGAGGATAACAGAAGTACTAAGTAATCATAAAGCTCCAAACATAATAAGCCAACCCTGAGCAAATGGGAAGCTACTAAGAACCACTCCCAATTGTCTCCAAATTGGGACAGAAATGCAAATGAAAGCTGGTTAGATCTGCTCTTTCACTCAGTTCCACCAGCAGCCAGTGCGCCAGGGTCCCCTACAATGACTCAACTCTGTTGAACTGGCTGAAAAATGTTGAACATTCTGAACATTGCAGAATGGTGAGAAACTGGGATGAACATGCTCCAGGCACACTTGGCCAGCTCTGTACCAAACCTGAAAACCTTTGGCCAAGACCTTAAAAAAGAACACTGGCTGTACCATATGGTGCATTTGTGTCCGGAGCAGGAAATATGAAATTCCACTTCTTTATTCTCAACCTGCAAACAACAAAGTAAAGCTGTTAAAAACAAAGAAGTACATCCACACATTTGAAAACATAGAGCTAACAAGAACACTTGAACACAATGTGAGTCTCATAATTGTATAGTGCTTCTGACTGGGGAACAGCAGACGGAATATGCTGGCAAGCAGAACACATGTCCTGGCTCAGTTTCTTTCCTCTAAGAAAAGTTGAACATGTTACTCTAGCCTTTTCACAAATAAAAAAGAACAAATCATATTTTCATTATATAAAGAAGTGATCAAAATATGGTTCTTTATATGCCGTGTAAGTTGACGTAGAGTATAAGCAAACGAAATGGACTGCTTCTTGAACACATAGCAAAAACTAAGAAGGCCAAGACACAAAGGAGTGGAGAAAAATTCCTACCTGTAGCAGGCAAAGACAGCACAGGACTTGTTTCCAAAGCAGTGCCCTCCTGGAGTAAAGGAAGCACGGGGGTTTCATTGGGAAAGCCTATTATATATAGTCATATAGGAAAACGCTTTAAAGATAGGCACAGTCCTGGGCATGCTCAGTTGAGGAGTATGTTCCTGATGTTTAAGGTCATTATTTAAGAAGGAAAGATGAGAGACACATTTTGCTTAGCTCAAGGTTTTGGAGTACAAACTTGAAAGATTAAAATGGCGAACAGGAATGCCTCTGGGACTACTCAGCTTGTTTCACAGTTTTGCCTGAAAATGAAAGCTACTTTGAACATGCATTAACATGGGAATTTGTTCCTAAAGGTGCCTGCCTTGCTTAGTGAGCAATAACATTTTTGTTGTTTTGTTTGACACAGGGTCTCTCTATGTAGCCTGGGACTTGCTACATAGACCAGGCTAGACTGGAACCCACAGAAATCCACTTGCCTCTGCCTCCCAGAGTACTAGGATTCAAGGTATGTACCACCACACTCAGCTTATCCACAAGTTCTTGTTACTCTAAATAGCAACTGATGGAATGTTCATAGCTAACTGAAGCTTACTGACCTTGGCTGAACCCAGAAGTAGTCACAATTATTAAATGCTATCTTTTAAAAACTTTTACTATTATCAAGAAGACAAAATTCTGACAAGGGTGCAGAGAAAAAGAGAACCTTACAATTCCCTTTCGTTGTTAGTGGGAATGTAAATTAGCACAGCCATTATGAAAAACAGTGTAGAGGTTCATCCAAAAATTTAAAATAGAACTAGTGTAGAGCCAGCCATCCCCTGCTGGGTCTATACCAAAGGAAATAAGATCTGTATGTTGGCGAGACGCCTGTACACCCATGTTTACAGCAGTGTTCACAACAGCCAGCGTATAGAATCAGCCTAGATGTCCATCAAGAAATGAATAAAGAAAATGTACAAATACATATTCCAATACTGTTCCACCACAAATTTTATTTTAATAAACGATCAGATGGATTGGGGGCCTGTTTTTTTAAACAATAAGTAAGACTTGTAGGTGTCATCTCATTTGTTTTTTCTAAGTATAGTGTGGTAGAAAGAGCACTGTTTAGGATGGGAGCTCGGTGAGCTGGCAAACACTCTGCTGGCCATAAGCCTGGTGATTTGGGTTCAAGGTAATCAGTCTCCAATATGGAGCAAATGCTTGCAACTTTTACTTCGTATTCTATCCCACTTATTTACAATATTCTTTTCTTCAACGTCCAATGCCTTTTCAAACCATGTATTATAGATTACTGTTTTCCTCAAGAGCAGATGAGAGAATTCTACTGTGCCAGTGCAGGACAGAATGAGTTGTCATGCCTGACCAGTGACCACATAGGCCTCAGTGGTGGCCTTCTTAACTAAATTGATCCCACAGTGCAGTGTAGAACAGGGCACAGCAGCACGCTAGGTTGTCTTTCTAGTTAGACGGATCTTCACTCACAGCTCTTAGGTAACCAGCAATTCCCCCTCCCCACCTTTCATTTTTTTTCTTTTCTTCAAAGAGGGCTCCTGTGTTTCAGGAACACCTTCACCTACCAGCAGGCCACGGTTGTGTTCATGACAAAATCAGCTGGTTCCCAGAGGGAAGAGTGTTCAGCAACATTCAGAGGGAGAAGATCATCTCAAAGTTTTTCAAAGGAAGCGTTCTGAAGAGAGTGTTTGGGTCACAGCAAATGAAGTGGGAGGTACCCAACTCCCAGAAAGAAGATTCTAGTTCCATTTCTCCTGGTGCCAGAAAGTAAGTTTGGTAGTGAAAAGTAGACTGATACTTAAAGAGAGATCATTACACATGGCCAGGAGAACAGCTGAGTACCAGTATCCAAAGAACCAGAAGGCTTAGGGAGCAATAAGAACTGAGGGCTTGTGTCTAGAAGTAAGATCAAAATAAAAGAGGAAACACATGACTGAGAATTTGCTCAAAAGTACCAGCTACAGCACACACGTAGATACAGGATTCACTGACTTGTATGCTTATCTTGTCTGGGGAAATATGTTCAAACACATTATTATCATCCATTCTAGGAATATGTAGATTTTACAAAAGATTTCTTATATTTTTTGTAATATACTAGTAGCATCCCAAAGAAGATATTAAGGTAGCAAAACAGCAAAGGTTAATTTAAAAATTTTATTTAATAACCACTTGATTAGAAGCAGCATTTCATTACAGCTTTTACATATTCAGTGACACATTCCAGAGCAAGGATACATCTCTTTCAAAAGAGGCTGTAAATTTTTAGGTTCACAGTTGAATTAATACAGTTACACAACATTGAACTCAGTATAAACCCTGTAAGACATAAAACTGGATGAGTTTTTACCCTTTAAATAAGATCTCCATTTCATTTTAACACATGCCGTTTCCTACATTTTTAATGCTACTAACACTTAGATGTTTGCACATGTGTCTTTAATCTCTGTGTATCTGATTATTACTAGTCACAGTCAGTTACACTCAGATCCGTAGTACCTGAGTAAAAGTTAATTTTTAAAATAAAACTTTGAAGTAAAAAATGAAAAACAATCCTTCAAAGTAGAAGTATTTTACATATGTTTTTTTAAAAAGGACTTATACAAACACAAAACAATAGGATATTATAATGAATGTTCATAGAAACCGAGTCCTAAATTGAGATGACTAGAATTCACTACTACTGAAAATCACTATCAGCAGCTGGGGGAAAAAATGAATGGAACCAGGTCATTAATCTAAGCCATATGCTAAATACTAGCTGTCCAAAATGGATGTGAAATATTTCCCACTAGTCAAATATCTTATTTGAGCACCACAAAAAATGCATGTTGCTAATTAGAAAATATTGAGCAACTTTTTGAAAATGTTTATGTAATTACACTGAGGGAAACTGTGAGGTCATGCATGGCCAGCCATGACCTTGGTAACACTGAAAGGTGGATATGTGGACAGATGCACAGCAGTACCAAAATATGAATGGCGCTGAAAGGGGCAGGCCAAAATAAGTCTTTTCCCTAAAGAACAATTAAGAACTCAGAAGTGTTTTTACGGCTGACATTTCTTTGCAGTGCCAGCAGGTGGTAAACAGACTGAAGAGACATGTATGTTGAGGTGTTTTCCACAGTAGATAGCTATCTTGTGGTCAGTACTGTTACCTGTACCACAGGAGGAGGTGAAGCAGGCAGTAAGACAAGATTGCTGGAATTCTAAGTGCCTCCTCTGATTAGGACCTTCTCTCTTGCAGTCAGTAGAAAAGACTGGGAAACACCAGCATATAGAAAACATCTATCTTAGTCTAGTTCACTTTTGAAAGAATGGTTTTACTCGGATTAGCTAAAGAGGTACAGATTTAAAGTAAAGCCTTTTTGAGAGTATATCAAGAACGGAATGCTGGTCATGGCCTTGAAGGCAGGTGCATTTTCCTTAGTCAACAGCAATGCTGGCTCTAATCTTCAACAAGGCTTACTGTCTATCTTCCAAGACTGGACTAGAGCCAAAGCAGACCAAAAGGCTTGGAGAAAGCACCATTCTCTGAGTTGAGCAGGAACGATAATGGGAAAAAGAGGCAGTTCAGAAAAAAATCTCCTCAGAGTGACTTTCAGGAACCTGGAATCAGTTCCACTTCCCAAACAGGAAAAGGCAGAAACAGAAACACAGAAAAAGGAAGACAAGAGGCATATACACATGAAATCTGCATACACAACACACACGTGTGCACATGCAATTTCTGTCTCCAGAGGGAAATACAATTTCCCAACTAGATACTTCTGTAAAACAGATTAGCGATTAGCTGGGAATATGAAGATCCTACGTCACTCTTTTTCAAGTAATTATAAGTTGAGAAAAGTCTATCTACAGCTCATTTTTCTCATTTACAAATTAGAAGCAACTCGTAGTAGCTGCTTAATTGAGTTGATTAAACTCAATTATTAAACAGGTAATTCATATAAAATATTCAGCAATGCAGCTGAAATAGCTAACACATCATATATTCTGGCAACTATTTTTGAATAATTCAAACATCTGTTGAATGCCTATTATATGCCAGCTACTCTGCTAGATAGAAGAGGAGCATATCTCACCTCCAAGATGTTGAAAATACAAGGAACTGTAAGCAAATTATAATATAAGCCAGAGTAGTAATCTAGGATTGGACAGTTTATTCTTCCTGAGAAAGTCGGGAAGGATGACTAGTGAGCTAGAACAATATGGCTTGAGTTTAATATTGCAAGTTAAGAAACAAAACAAGGGGCTGGAGAGATGGCTCAGCAGTTAAGAACACTGAATGTTCTTGCAGAAGACCCAGGTTCAAATCCCAGCACCCACATGGCAGCTAACAACTGTCCGTAACTCCAGTTCCAGGGGATCTGACAGCCTCTGCTGTCCTCCGTGGGCATTGCACGACATGGGTGCACTTACCTACACGCAGGCAATACATGCATACACAGAAAATAAAAATAAATAAGTAAAAGTTTTAAAAAAGAAAAAAACTAAGGAGGACAAAAGGGGGTGTTTGGGAAAATTGTAAAATGTCTGACATGATTGACATGTAACAGGCACTAGAAAGGAAAGGTGATGAGCAATTATTTCAAGGTAGGCTGTAGAATTCAGATTTCATTCTTTTTTATATATAT
>NW_008336933.1:10753298-10797365 GCF_000622305.1 Nannospalax galili
TTTATTTATTATTTTTATTTTATGTGTATGCGTGTATTGCCTGCATGTAGGTAAGTGCACCCATGTTGTGCAATGCCTGTGGAGGACAGAAAAGGCTGTCTGATCCCCTGGAACTGGAATTACGGAAAGTTGTTAGCTGCCATGTGGGTGCTGGGATTCGAACCCGGGTCTTCTGCAAGAACAGTCGGTGTTCTTAATCACTAAGCCATCTCTCCAGCCCCCCAGACTTTATTCTTTACGCATCAGGAGAGCATCTGACAGAGCCATGTGTCAGAGCTAGTGGAAAGAAAATAGTCTGGAGGATAAAGCCTACAAGAGGGACCTCTAAAGAGGCTGCAGGGAATGAAACCTCTACAGACCTTCCTTGTTCTCTTCATGAACTGTGGTCCCACTGTGGGCTCCATCCAGTTTTCAAGTAAGGGGGATAAGCTAACAGAACAAGCAGGCAAGGCCCCCTCCTTCTCTACTAGGGATAAAGAGATAATTTTAGAAGTCAATAAGTAAACAGAACTCATAAATAAGACTGTGAGCAGTACAAAGTCATAAACCTAAGGGGTTCGAAAAGAGGCCGGTGGGAAGGGCTTCTTTAAATTTTTGTGTGGGGGGAGTGGAAATGCAGAGGAAAGAGACATCTGTAGGGTAGGAATGGGAATCAAAGATCTGAGAAACTCTTAAAATCATGTTCAACATTTATTATGTACATGTATGTGTATTTTTCTACAAGACTCCCAAAGGGACAGAGGATCTCAGCCCTCTAGATATTAAAGGGCCAGTGTATTTCAATGCCAATTGAAGCCCTTTGGGATCTGAATTTAGAGCCTACTGTTCAACCTAACAGAACAGTATTATCAGCAAATGATTCAAAAGTTTCTCCTCAAATGTCAAAACTTTATTATAAATAACAATGACATTTTAGTAGTCATTTACTTGTAGAATTACTTTTATTTAGAATTCTCCCTATATCAGACTATTCATTTATATCAGATATAATTTACATATATAATTCATTCCTCTCTTCTTCCCCCAGTTAATTTATGGAGCTGGCAAGAGATATTCACTGGTACAAAACTGGGCTCTCAAAATCCAAATGTATCCCAGGCAGAAAAAAAAAAAAATCAACTTTTGTTCTTCCTATTCTAAGACTGACCAGTTGAAACTGACAAGGGTGGGCTTGCTCTCAGAGGAGATACTATTCTTCCATTTTAAGTATTTAATGTATTCTGCATTATAAGCTTAGATAAAATATCCGACATTTACCCAGTTTAGGATGTGTGAGGGAGGTAAAGCACCTGGCTTTACTTACAGAGTGGCGTAGAGGTCTGTGAGGCCAGGACCTGGGTACCTCAGGTTTACCAGCCACTGCTAAGAACCCTCACTCTCACCCCAGAAGACTAAGGGACCCCCAGCACAGCAAAGGCTAAGAAGGTCCAGAAGTCGCTAGGAAGCGAGGGCCCTGGGAAGGAAAGAGAGGAGGGAAGCTTGAGGGACGGCCCAGAAAGGGCCTACAAAGCCCCAGAAGTTTGGGGGAGGCTTGAGAAAGACCGAGAAAGCCCAAAGGAGATCTCAAAGTTTCCGAGGAGGGTAAGGAGGCCCGGGAACCTTGGAGAAGGTCTGGGAGGCCCGGGCCCAGGGAGGGCACCCTGCGAGGCCAGGCTGGATGGGCCGCGCCCAGAGACCGGGTGGGCAGTGATGCAGCGCCCCAGCCTGGCGTCCAGGTGACCCCAGGGGCTTCGCGGCCCTGCTGCAACGTGGAGCGGCCTCGGCCTGCTCTCCACGGTGGTTGCCCGGCGACGCGTCCAGCGGGGGACGTGCAGGGGGCCCGGGTGCGACCCCGCCGCGGTGACGGCCCGGGGCGCCCGCGGCTCGCAGCGCGCTGCTTCCTGTAGTCCTGCCGCAGGAAGGCCGAGGCCCAGCCGGCGCCCTCAGAGCTGTCTGCCCAGCACGCCGAGGGGCTTGCGCCGAGGGGCGGCGGAGTGGAAGACGACGCTGGCCAGGACCCCTGGGTCTTCGGCACGGAGGAGGAAGAGCGCGGCAACCTCGTGTCCCACCGGTGCCCTGGGCCAGAGCCGCATGGGCGGGAAAGGGCAGCTCCCCGGCAGCACCCACCTTCCCGCACACAGGACCCCAAGGCTCCAGTCCCGGGACTGTTTCCAAGCCCCTCTTCCGGGTGTGGTGACCGGTGTAGGAGCAGGTGCCTGCTGCCCTCCTCTGTGCCTCACACCCGAGGGACCCCCAGCAACGCCCCTTCTAAGCAGTCTGCTTTCTTCTGTATCCTTCCTGCCCACAGCCCAGCACATGAACAGCGGATGGACTAATGCCTGTTGGTTCACAAACCGCCTGAACTATTAAAAACCCCTTATTTTTCTGCAAGACACACCTTTCCCTCTAGCAAAGTGTAAATCATTAGCAAATCTATTGGTTATTACAGTGACTTGTGATTTTTTTCAATTAACCAGACCGCCATCCAGTGATTGCTTTATTATTTTATAGCATCCTAATATGTTTATCTCAAATGGTAGTTGGGATTTTAGACATCAATATAGTATGGTAGAGTAAGTATCTGGCTTCAGGGCCTTTTAGTGTGTCTGAAACATTTATGCCAGTCTTCCTTGACCTTCCCTGTATGTAAAGCTAGTCTTGTTTTCAAAGGGGGGCACTTTTTGTTTTGAATGATTAAAAGCAGCTTGGTCTTGGTTTTATAAGTTCTAGATAATTCACCATATTTTTTTTCAAGTTGTCTTGCATCTTTTTATCTTGCATCTCACTTCTGACTTTCATTTCCTAATATTTGGTCAATTAGATCTTACCATTTGCTTTTGTTTATGCCTTCCTCGTTTTTGTCTGGCTTGCACCTTGATTGATTTCTGTTTTTCTAAGCTTTTTGTCGGTGGTGTGGTGGTAGTGCTGCTGGGGTTAGAACCCAGGGTCTCTCACTACCACCGAGCTGCACTTCCAACCCCTCTAAGCACTTTTCTTCACATTCTTTAGATGGAGAGTCAAAACCCAGGCTTTCTTTACTATAGATGTTGAACCTTACCCATCTGCGTGTCTGTTCCACAACCTATATAGGATTTTAAGGAAACAGAAGAGCAGCTACAACAAAATGGGATGAAGAAATGGTGAGAACTGTGGCACCAGCCTACATATGTCAAGTGTCTCTCAGGAGGTATGGCCAATGCTCTTGAATTTGAGACTTTGGGCAGCAGCTCCTATCGAGTCTTACAGTGAAGATAATCTTGCTGCCTCCCCTTTGTGAGCAGTTTGTACAGAGCTTCTCCCTTAGCACATTTTAATATCAAGAGAAAAGAATTCAATGTTTTAACAAAGAGGAAGTTAGATTCTTTCCAAATCTCAGAAATATTTCTAATTGGAACTGGATTTCATTAAAGATGGTACTTTGTTCTCAGTCAGGCAGTGCTCTCCTTTTCTCCCACGTATTTGTGAAACATTAGTAAAGGGAGTTGGGATACCAAGAAAGTACAACCAAATCCCAACCCTTGAGAAATTTGCAGTCTAGCCTACTTGTGTTTGGTGGGCCAGCCTTTACCATGGCTTCTTGGTTATATTCATAACATTCTACAAACAGCTCAGTTGTCTCAGCTCCTCTTTCCCATTTTAATGCAAGGACTTTTTTTTCTCATATGTAACATTTCAGACACTACTGTTCCAGATACACATAGGAATACCACCCCCCACCCCAATGATTCTTAGGTAAAAACTAGATTCCATTTCTATCACCCCAGAGAGCAGAAATTGTTAATTTTGCTTTTCAAAATCCCCACAGAATGAATTTACCCAACTATCTGTGCTATCAGGGGTACCTCTCTGTGAGTAAATTAAATTCCCATGCTGTACTGAAGATTATTTCTCCTTCCACAGTATGCAGATGATGCCTTAAAATGTCTAACATTTAATTTGCTTTGAAATTCATTGACAAGTTTTTCTCAGAGAAACCTCATCACATCCCATTTTCCAGAAGAGTGCTATAACCCTGCAGTCATCTCATAGCACTCTGTTCAAATCTGGGACAAAATACTTAGTAGACATTGGTACTTTTTATTTTTGGCTTTCTTTGGTATATCTCCTGTGTTTCCTAACACCTGAAATCCATAGTGAGCTATGATGGATAAATTGGAAATTTTCTATGGTTGATGGAAAGATTTTACAAGCTATCAGCTCTGGCACTCAAATATACAACACTTGATGAATGTGCCATCATGAACCAATGATAAAATGAATTGGGCATTTCATTGTATTTTAAAAATCAGTATTGGAAACCTGTGTGTCACTCACTACTTTTAGCAAAATGAGAATGAAAACATGTAAGAGCCTTTCCATTTTCTGAGTAACAAGCTGGTAATGATTTGATAAGAGCAAATTGCATGTCCCTCAAAGATGCTGATTGTATCTGTATAGGAGGCAGAGGGTGCCTTTTGTTATATTTTACTAAAAAAAAAAAAAAAAGTAAAGTTGTATACTTGAGCTTTTCTAATTTCTTAATACTAATTTTATCCATGAAAACAAATATTGTTTTAGAACCTATCTCAGTGGAACTGGGATTCCGAAGAACTTGCTACTGAAAATAAAAGTCTCCCATCTGGAAAGGACAGTGTGGCAGGTGGTAAGAAGTCCCAGATGTATATATTACACCACAAGAATTGCTCAGATTTAGATTCCTAAAATTTAACTTGATTTGTAAAACTACTGACATTTTTTTCCATATACATTCTTTCAGGCAAAACTAACAAGGTAAGGATGTTTGGTGTAAAATAATTCATAAAACATACCATTGAAAAATATTTGCTTGAACTTTAAATTTTTTTTCTTCTTCAAGGCTGAACTTGAAATTGTCTTTCTGAAGAGTTCTTAAAACAAGTCAAAACCTTTACCATTTTACAGAGTTGCAAATTGGTCATTAAATTACAATTTTGGGTGGGTCTGGTAATACATGCCTGTAATCTGAGGTACTTGGGAGGCTGAGGCAGGAGGACGGCAAGGTCAAGGTCTGCCTGTGCTACAGAGGGAGTTCAGGGTCAGCTTGGGCAGCTTAGTGAGACCCCGTCTTAAAAGGAAAAGTGAAAACATGGTAACGTGCTTAACACATGCAAGGCCCTGGGTTCAATCGCCAATGTCACACACACACACACACACACACACACACACACAAAAAAAAAAAGAAAAGTCGTATTTTTTTACAGTAACTTTTTTCAACACAGCAATGTTGTAAACTGAAGTTGGCATTGTAGCAAATACAGTGTTTTCTAGTCATTGCCAAATAGAAAATAGCCTCTGCCCTTAAGGTGTCTTGAAGCATGTAATAAGGTTAGTATTCTCTTTTGAACTAGTGAAATTAATCTTTTCATTTACCCTTTGTATTCGTGTTAAACGTTTAAGTGTAAAATAAAGTTAATGTCTAAGTCTCACTAATTAACAATGTTTAGTTAGTATTTATAGATGCTACTAAATTTCTGCTGAAGTCAATAGTAACTGGAAGTATATTAGACTTTACTTAGGACATGAATAGTAAACAGAGCTGTGCTGTATTCAAGTCTTCTGCTGTCTGGTAGAACCATTTGGAAATCCCAAAAGAACAGCTGATGCTGGAGCTGAATGTGTCAGAGCTCACTCACATTAGAACACAGGTGGGATTTTTATTTCTTACACTCTTCAGTTACTGGTTTTTAAATTCATGCTGTTTCTAAAACACTGTGTGGTTTTTGTATTAGCAGACTATTAACCAAGGGGTATTTCAGTTATGGAATTATCCTCTTAATAAAGGAAGTACTGCAGAAGGCAGGCGAGGAAACATTTATATTTTTAATACTTTACTGAAATACATTTAAATATAGATGGGTTAACTACTTGAAATACAAGGATCAAACACAACCAGAAAAAAAGATGTGCCAATGGGAAATGACAGAAATTCACCCTAAATAGCAAGTGACCACAGACACAAGATAGCCAGTATATGTGTAAGAGTTTTGCGTTCACTTTGCTCTTACAGTGAGGCTTAGATGGATAGAGCTGGACCTCGCATTGAAAGGAAAGGAAATGTGGTAGAAAAGTACAGTTCCCTGTGCCAGGAACTACTTAACTCCCTCCTCCCCCTACACATACTCTCATTCACACAAGGCTGACAAGGTTGTTGTCATCTCTCCTTTACAGATGAGGGCATTGAGGCTTGGTGACAGTTAAGTAATTTGCCAAGGTCACATAGTAGGTGGTAGACTAGGGTGCAAAACATAGCTTGGTTCATGTTCCCAGTCACTGTAGTCTCTCTTGTAAGACCTTCTTTGGTTTGAATTCTGATTTTTCAGTTCATTATATTTTGCATTAGCAGCTAAACTGCATCTTAATAATGCAAATTAGTAATGTTTGAACATGACCTTTTACTGAGCACTGCTTTGTGCCACTTTATGTGCAGTGTTGATTAGTTAAGGGGTTCCTCAGTTCTTTTCTTCTTGGATCCAAGTGTAACAATATGGTCAGAGGACTTTCCTCTCCCCAGGCTAGAGCTGGCTTTGTGTTAAAACTCAAGGGGAAAACGAAGAAGTGCTAAAGGAACTGTAGGGACTAATGTCCTAAGGGAAGGGTGGCGCTGATGGATATAGGAAAGTCTATTTTCATGAGAGAAAACTCTGCTAGGAATAAGAATTTCAAGGGTAGGGGTCAAATGAAGGTAGCAGAAGTTTCTCATAGGAACAAAGGTCAAGTGTGACAGTGCCATGCAATGCTGAGTCATAGCATGAGGTCCCACCGCTCAGATATGTAGCCTCACCACACTCTACCTCAGCTTCCTTAGCTGTGAAAGGGGGAAAATAAAGAGCCTCACTCTGACTTGCTGTAAATAGTCTGTCAGCTTTTGTTGTAGAGACAGAAGTTTGTTATCAATGAAATATTTTGCTAGAATTTTCTCCTCAATATACCATCAACAAGTAAGAAAAGTAACAGTAACTTAGTGTTTATAAACACACTTCACAGGAACATTCTCAGCACCTGTTCTGCTTCTCAGACCTGCTGAGTGAGCACTGCTGTTTCCACACTGCCCCTCACTGATGGTGAAGACTTCTCTCCAGATTTCCCTCTCCTATTCCACTACCCAGGCTTCTGTCTGTTAACAATTGTAGATTTCAAATGGCTTCCGGTGCAGTTTCAAAGGGAAGGTGATATTCCTAGTGTTTATCTAAATGAACATTTAAATCGCTTTCAAAGTATTTTTCCAAGTCCTAGATTATACTATTTTTTTTTGTCTTTTTGAAGCAGGGTCTCCCTGTAGCCTCAGCTGTCCTGGAACTCACTATGTAGACCAGGCTGGCCTTGAACTCACAGAGATCCGCCTGTCTCTGCCTCCCAAACTCTGGGATTAAAGGTGTGTGCCACCACGCCTGGTCCCTGATTATACTATTTTTATTCAAAATTGGCCCTAAATGAATTGAGAAGCCTTGACGACTTTACATGTCAACTAAGTGCATCAAATCTTTGTGTTAGTATTTCTAGTTACCTTTTATTTCATTAATTTTTAAAGATTTTAAAACATTTTTATGTGTGTGATTTGCCTTCATGTACATAAGTGCACCACATACATGCAATGCCCACAGAGGCCAGAAGAGGGTGTAGGATCCTCCTGAACTCCCCTGAAGTTACAGATAGCTGTTGGCCATGTGCATGCTGGGAACCAAACCCAGGTCGTCTGGAAGAGCACTCAGTCCTGTTAACTGCTGAGCCCCCTTATTTCATTTTTCAAGTGTGTCTTTAAGGAGTCTCACTATGTTGTCAAGATTGGACTCAAGACAAAGCTCTGTGTGCCTCAAGTTCCTGAGTAGCTGGGTCTACAAGTGTGTGTCACTGCTACCTGCTCTCTAGGTATTTTTAAAATAAACAACAATAAAATGAAATCCAACTAGAAACTTAGTATCTTATGGCCTGGTATTCTTTTTCCTTCAGTTTTCTGTATTGCTTTTGCAGTATTATTTTAATATAATGCCTAGAAATATTATTCCTAAAAGGACATCATTAGAAAATTACCAGGAACTCTATCTGGGACAATTTTTGTGTGGCACTGTTGAGTTCCTTTTTTTTTTCTAAAATGATTTTTTAAGAACCACAGTATTTGCCATAGAAGTCTTTGTTAAGTAACCCTTACATTTTAAAAAGTTTCATCCAATGCTAGGTCACTAAAGACTTCACTGTCATTTCAGTCTGGTCATTCTCCGTTTTAGAGATCATAACTGCATGTACAATATAGGCAAACAGACACAATTAGTGACTTTTAACCTAGTGCTACTCAGAACTAGTCATTTTCAGGCATCATACAGATAATTAGCCACTTTAAACAATCAGTATTTAATGTATAAGAAATTTATATAGTTGTATCTAATTTAAGCATAGTTGGAAATCACCATTTCTGTTACAGGTAGCTAGATACATGCATGCTACTGGGGACTAAACGACCAATCTTTGATAGAAGTTACTTGTATAATTTAA
Organism: Nannospalax galili; assembly: GCF_000622305.1. Taxonomy (NCBI): domain Eukaryota; kingdom Metazoa; phylum Chordata; class Mammalia; order Rodentia; family Spalacidae; genus Nannospalax; species Nannospalax galili. The sequence goes on from NW_008336933.1 coordinate 10,761,783, forward strand.
TAGCATTTTCATTCTAGTCAACAGACCACTCATCGATTAAATGATTTTTTAAAGGAAATTCAAAAAATCTTCAGTTGATTCTGGCTTCAGTGCAGCCAAATATCCCAGGCTCTTCACTCTAAACCACTCATTCAGAAGTATTCCAGGGCTGATAGAAACTAAGCAAGTTGGTTCTTACCCTGGGCAGTTTGCAGCAGGTCTCTGCTGGCCCTGTGCTGATGGAGACTTTCTTAAGGATAGAAATGACTTTCATCACAACTTCTCTTCAACTGTGGAAAACGATGGTGACAGTTTATTTGCACCAAATTGGAATGTGAAATACAGAAACAGAAGTATAGAAGAAAATGTCACAGATGAAAGAGATTTATCAGAAAATAAGAAAATGAATGATACTTTGCTCAACTATTTTTAAAAAATGGACACTATCTTAAAGCCAGAAACAATAGAACACGTTGAGAGATCATTCACAGAGGACTCGAATGAAGTATTTATATATGCTGACTTTCTCCCCCATCCTTTCAACACTCTGGACTTGCACAGATTTGCCTTGTCAAAATATGAAAACTGTAAGATGGCCGTGGACCCTCCAGAAGCCTCCACTGAGCTCCTGATAAATCGCTTACTGGAACTGAAAAGGTTACAACACATGACCATACAAAAAGAGAAGCTAAGACTATCTAGCACTTCCTCAACACCAGTGATTTCAGCTTCGGAACAACCCTCTTCCTCAAAAGCCATCATACTGAAAACCAGGCAGCTGAAACTTCCTGACTCTTTGACTCCACCAACATCTGGTGTAGATAAAAGTCAGGACAAGAGAAAAACCAATTCTGGTTCTGGCAAGCTAGAGCAATACACTTCCAAATGGAATTGGAACACTGCCGGCAAATGTAAATCGAATTCTATATCACCATCGCTAAAATGCTCATCCGCTGCAGAACAGTGTGCTCCAACTCACAATGATTTTAAGAACCCCAAAAGCTCCATTTTAAATCCTTGCCAGGAGCTCCCACCCAAGCCTACGGCTGCCCAAACAACTCAATCACTGGTGAAAGTGCTCTTGACAAGATCTCACCCACCAAGGTCCCCGATGCCAGTATCACCTATACCCTTGTCTTTCCCTGAAAACCTGAAGGAAGAAATTTAGGCACCCAGGAACAAAAAGAAACTTCACCGAAAAAGCATACTGCTAAATAGAACATTCTCCATTCAGAAAGAAAGCAGAATTGCTTATTGCCTTCATTCATAGCTAAGGGCAAGTGTTCACCTGTTGACCAAAAGTAACATTTTTCTTCCATGCTTCCCAGTGTGAGCAACTTCCAAGAAACCCAGCTAAAATATGGTTCATCATTGAGACACAAGTATTAGAAACAAAAACAACCCCACCCCACAAAATAATCCTGATATGATGTGGCCTGGAACATGTGAATGTCCCTGCTGAGATGTATCTTACATCCAAGGGCTTCCTTGGGGACCGATCTGATAACCTTTTACATGTTTTTACTTCAAAGAAATGTCTCGGGAAAGCAAACTATTCCGATGACTGTTCTTTTGTAGTGATTGTATTCCAGTAAATTCCATCATCAATAAATGGTAGAACTGACTTACTGCTGTTATTCTTTTATTTTGTACAGTGTTACTTGTAATTCATTGACTGGTAGATTATTTGATTTACGATTTACAATTTTTATTGCACCAAGGAAGGCGGAAAACAAAGCAGAGCCCTGGCTTCTGCTGCCGACTTCCTGAAGCACAATCTTTGGGAGTAGGACCCATGTTCTGTAATCAACACAACAACTTTGGGAAATGATGTAACATTTGACATTTGATGTAACAGGGCAGAGTCTGGATGTTTGAGAGGACAGTGCAGCATGAGCTTTGAAGTGGATGGGAATTCAAATTAGTTGACTGGTAACACACATTGACTATTTCAGACACCACCAAAGGTGCCAAATGACATAACTGCACACCCCACCCAACTCTGCTGTATGTATAGACAGCTATTTTTTGTGTATCATCCTCCTAAATGAGATGGAATACTGGAACTGGGAAGGATCTGATGAACTAAAAGACAATTCAAATGAATGTTCAAGAAAGTAACCGGAGCCTGTTTCCTCTTGTTTATTTTTAATAAACAAGGCTCAAATAGTTTCTTTGGAGGGCTACAAGTCACAGAAAACATGTCTAGTTTTTAGTGTGGCCACCAGGGGACAGCCAAGGACCTGAGTGGATTACCATGGAACTGGTAATTAACCAGAGAACTCACTGCTGCATACACACGAGGTCTGGTAGTACCAGCAGCTTGGCTTTTATTCTCATACTTGTGAGAATCACAGTCCCATGTCTACAGTGATGAATAATAAAACAACTTCTCATATGCGTGAGAACCACAGTCAAATGCTTACAGAACACTGAATAATAATAATATGGCTAGAATGTAACAATTCAGGAAAATAAGATGAGCACAGCAACACTATCTCTATTCTATGTCTACTTAGGTCAATGTGCTTCACAAGAAATTAGAGAACTGGCATTCTGGAGATACCTCCCCAACAAGCATTCTTGCATAAACTTTTCCATGAGACACAAGGCTCTCCAGACATACATGCTCAAAATTCAGTTTAATCCACCAAGCATGTTTTAAAAGCGATATGAACAGTATTTCACAGTCCTTCCTTACATTTTAGGTTAACTTCAAAGAATTTTTTTAAATAATATGAACACAAGAGAAAATGGCAAATATAATTTATCCATCTGCCACACACACAGTATCTGAAGTGGGTGACAATCCTTCATAGCTATAGTGCAATAATGAACTTAAACTTTCACTCAGTTCTAACTCACACAGTGACTGTTCTTGGTTCCCATCCACCATCTTTAATTCTTGTGAACAATTCCCTATAATTAAGAGTTCTGAACATTTGACTATACCTTGTGCCCTCTGTTTGACCTTTACTTTCCTGGATAGTTGTTTCCTCCCTCACCTTTAGTTTCACAAAGTAACCTGTCAAAGATCTTTAGGAACCAACATGAGTGGTTTATTCACTACTGCATCCTAACACATTGATTTGGCAAAGGAACTTTTCCTCATCATTAGGATAATTATGCATGACATCACTGACTTATTCTGGGAACCTGAACTCAAATCCTATCACCTTACATCTCTAACAAGGAAGGCAGTTCCCTCAATCTCTGCTTTTGCGACATGAAATGGCTAGTATACCTCTGATCTCATACAGTCACAAGGATTAGTTGACTAGGATGAGCTACACGTCACATGAATACAAGAGGACAAGAGACGCAGGAAGACAGCGGCTGGAGTGAGCTATCTCTGCTCTCAGTGGAGGATGGCAATTCCCAAGGAATCAATGATGTACTTCTTGCATCAGGAACATCCCTGACAGGTACAGGGACATGACATCGATTAACTGACACAAACCTGACTTGAGGTCAGGAATGGCAGAAGGCAGAAGCTGGCAGGGAAGAACACCTCAGAGGTAGAGTCCAAACAAGATTAAGGCTGGCAGCAGTCCCACCAGAGGGGCTGCACCAGAGGACTGCTTCAGTCCTTTTGAATGTAGAATTGTTCTAGGCTTTGACAGCCTGTTAAGGGAGTTTTTTCCTTCTTCAAAATCTGGTAATTTACCTGCTAGATCATCGCATGGAAATACATAGTAAGTAGGTAGAAATAAGGATCCTAAGGGCCAGTATCTTATTGGAAATGCAACTACAGTATGTAAGTCACCACTAGATCTAAAACAGAAGCTACTGATGGGGCGATGCGGCTCAGCTGATAGCGTCCTCACCTCGTATGCAGGAAGCCCTGGGTTTGATCCCCAGCACTGCATAAACCAAGCCACACCTATAATCCTAGCACCTGGGAGGTAAAGGCAGAAGGCTCAGAAATTCAAGCCCATCCTCCACTACATAGCAAGTTCAAGGCCACCCTGGGATATATGTCTCAACAAAACAGCCAGCCAGCCATCCAACTAACCAACCAACAAATCCACACATCTCAAATACAAACACAACTATCAAAAACCAACCCCCTGGATGGTTCTGCTACAATAAAAAAATTGCTTTTAAGATGTTTAAAAATGTACTAAAAGCAATGCCATTTTCAACTACTGAGCAAAGGGACTAATACTTTTTAAAGATTAGTGAAAAAAGTTGGTGAGCTCTTTGGGCTGTGTTTGAACCCCTAAAAATGAGACCAGAAGGGGCAGATTTGTAGGCCTGAAATAACAGTCACCCAGGTTATCAGAGACCAACGGGGGAGGGAAAAGGGAAACCTAAAAGGGCAACATACATGAATCCAGTGGAAAGTAGTTCAATGCTAGGAGAAGCTGTCAAAATGAACACAAAAGGTCTAGCTACCTTTCAGGCTTGCGAGAAACCGAGTTCTGTCATTATTTTTGATGGAAGCATCTAGACAGGTTTAAAACACAAATTAATACAAAGTAATCCCGCCCAAGAAAATTTGGGATTAATTTGGCTTGCTCTAAGGTCCCAACATCCAGCTCTCATTTTCCATACTTCCACAGCTCCCCACTGTATCTTACCGAGGTTGCCTCATCAGACACACAGAAGATCTTTAGGCTTGTGACACACTCATCTTAATACATGCTGCACACCTCCTCTCAGTGTAACAGATAAAATTCCCTCATGGCCACCTAGGTAGAAAACAGCTTACAATGACAGGCCTTTACAAAATCACTCAAGAGTCTCTATAGGACCCCATCCCTTACAAAGCCAGACTCTAGTTGTCACTGGGCAGTGGTGACCTCCAGCTGGGGTGAGGCATTATGAAGACACTTTTATTCTTGTGTGCCCTTCAATTCTATTTTGCTTGTGCTACAGGTTCACACTTCTTTGTTCCTTGCTTCATTTTTTAAAAAGGCATTTCCTTAAAAGAAGAGTGAGCAGATTTGAATCTAATGGGTCTGGCTTCCCATGGCAATGAACAAACTGACTCCTGTTATTGTAGAGCTGGGATTACATCTATCACTAGGAAAACCAGAGCAGGAATATATGTAATAGAAACATGAATATAACACTCTGGTATTCGCCACTGAATGCTATTGATTTCAAAGTGGACATTTGTTGCGGGTTCTTCTCAGGCCAGCTGTGAAGACCCTGACCTGGATCGAGTCCCCTGCCGATTAGGCGGGGCAAGAGACGCGGAGTCAAGACACAGACACCAGGAGTCAGGCAGAAGCAAGTACTAGGCGAGGTGCTGCTGGCTTGTTTAGTGCAGGAGCGGGCAGGCCTTATATTTCCCTTTTCTCCACCCACAAGTCCCTTTAGTCAGCGTATTGTTTTCTGATTGGTCCACACCACGCAGTCTGTCAGCAGTCACTGGGTTCACGAGCAGGGTATGGAGGCATGGGCTCCTTTTGGCGGGCTATTTGCAGACCAAGAAGTGAAGTTAATTCTTGCTGAATCCCAGGGCTCTGAGTCTGCGCCATCTTTGGAGGCCTCCTGCTACATTTCCACACTTTTTCTTTAAAAATGACTGTCCAGCGAGAGCCTGTAGGCAGTTCTACATCGGGATGACCCCAGAATCATGGACTGTGCCTGTCTTAGGTTGTCCTATTTGGGCATGAACCTTACCTGTCATTGGAGCATGGGTGTACAGGTCCATGTCCTGGCTTAGGTTGATTCAGCCCAACAGGAGCTTACCCATCATTGACTACCAGCCCTCCAAGGGGTATTGTCCAGGGGATCAGTTGAGGTGGGGAATGATCTGTAGGAGGCCTTGTACATTTGTGCAAGCCAAGTCTGTCGGGCTGCATAGGGAGGGTTGAAATCATCTTCATGTATTGCTCTGAGGGCCTGATACACTGAGTGGTTGAATTTTTTCTGACTGGGGAACGAAGAACAAGGCATTTAATAAGTAGAAAGAAAAGAATAATTATGCCTGTCAGGAGTAGGTAAGTGATGGTCCAAGATGGGTCAAACAGTGCCTTTAGATTAGAGGCACTGCCGGCATAATCTTGGACGGTCAGGTTGAACAGCCCAATGCATGAGGATGCGTTGTTGGTAGTGAAGCATAGTTATTTAGGGGCCAGGAGCCATTGAGTGATTCCCAGGAAGTAACTGGGTCCATGGTGGGGAGGCCAAGCATAGAATTAGTTGAATAGAGGGTGGGGTAGGCCGGGGGAATGAAGTGATAAGGGCAAGAGTATAGGCAGGGAGGGGACCAAGGCCCAGAGATCATGGGCTGTGGCAGGGGTGGGGAAGAGCAAACCAGTTATCCAGATAGTGGCGAGGTCTCTGGGTCCTGGGCATCCCGTTGGTGGGTTGCTGGTCTCACACCTCTCACTGGAACCCATACTGGCTTTGTTTCTATCTGAGGAAACATGCAAGCATAGCCTCATCCTCTTATTAACAAGGGGACGGGTGGTTGCCATTGACATGTTATGGGGTCCTTCCATCTCACTAGTGGCAGGGGTGTAGGCCTAGGTATGGTAGCCCAGTGTTTGTAGGCTGGGCTCAACCAATTTTTATCGAAGGACAGGAAATTAATGAATGGAGCTTCAATTAGAGCCAGATGCAGGTCTCTTTTAGACACAGGGGTAGCAAAATTTGTAATGTTTCTTTGAGAGTCCTATTGGCCTGCTCTACAATGGCCTGTCCCTCTGGATTATAAGGGATGCTGAGGGAGTAGCTAATTTTCCATGTTGACAGGAATGATTGGAATTGTAGAGAGGTATAAGCTGGCCCATTATCAGTTTTTAGGGCCCATGGCACTCCCATTACTACCATTGCTGATTTGACCACCTTAATGGCTTATGAGGCCTTTTCACCGGTTTGAGTGATGGCGAAAAGAAAGGAGGAATAGGTGTCAACAATGACATGGACATACTTAAGGTTACCAAAGGAGTTATAATGGGTGATGTCCATTTGCCAGAGGGCATTGGGTAGGAGACCACGTGGGTTAACTCTATATCGATTGAGGGGGCCTAAGGGAGCAAGGGGTGCACATGTAACACAAGACCTGCTCAGATGTTTGCATTGAGAGATGGGAAGGTCTGGTAGAAGGCGGTGCAGACTGCAAGGAAAGATTAGGAAAGATTAGGAAAGGTGAGATTATTGTTGTAAGGCTTTGGCTTGTTCTAGTAGAGGAATCTCTATGGACATAAGTTTATCTACTTTGTCATTTCCCTTCACCAAAATCCCAGGAAGCTTGGTGTGTGATCTTATGTGGGAGATGTGCCAGGGCCATTGTCTGTCATCTAAGATAATCTGGAGAGCTCTCATCATTCTAGTGATGGGATCCTTGTGGCCTTTTACCTGAGCAAAGGGAAGACACCTGAGGGCCTGAACCGCATACTGGCTGTCAGAGAATATATTGAGCGGCTCAGTCTGGCAGACTTGGAAGATTTTTAACAAGGCCAGGAGCTCCCCCAACTGGACAGAGCTGGGATTGGCTTGTATGTAACAGGTGCCATCCTTTCCCGTGCACTGAATGACAATGCCATAATGGGACTTATTGGTATCCAAGAAGGCTAGTGTGGCTAAAGGTAGGGGGTTTTTGCAGGGGGAAGCGTGTGGCTGAGTGGTGATTTCCAAACAGGCCAGGCTGGCCAGTCGCTTATCTAGGGGTGTGTGGTTATCCAACTCCCCTGTGAACCCAGACATCATTAGTTGGAAAGCCAGAGAGTCTGCCCATAATGTTTGGGAGTGCTTAAGAGGAAAGGGCAGTATAATTTTGTCAGGTTCCTTTCTGAATATGCACCTGGCTGTTTGTCGGGCCTTAATTGCTAACTTGAAGGTAATATCATATTTAGAGCTAAGCCTAGTTAGGTCTGAGGTAGCCAGGCAGATCCACACCAGGGGGTCTTGCTGCCATATCGCCCCTAAGACACCATTTTTGGTCCAGAGGATCAAGGCCAGTAATGGTTTTGCTGGGTCATAACTTTGGAGTGACACAGACCAGAGTATATGATCTATCTTATTAAGAAGATCCTTAGCTGACTGGGTGAGAGGGATCCTTGAAGTTGGTGAATTATGGCCTTCCAGCAGGGAGAACAGAACAAGGAATTCCAAGTCAGGGACCGGTATAAATTGTTTGAGCCAGTTTATAGTCCCACAGAGTTCTTGAAGCTCAGTCAAGGTATATACAGTTTTTTGCAAGATCGAAGGGTTAAGAGGTTTAATTACTGTATCTATATGGTAGCCAAGGAATGTGAAAGGTTGGATGTATTGTAACTTGTCTCGTGCAATGTGGAGACCTAGACATTCTAAATCGGCAAGCAGACTGGGTATTGCAGCCTGTAAAGTATTGTGAGATTTGTGTGCTAGCAGTATGTTGTCCATATAGTGGATGACAATTAGGTCCTTGGGGATGTTGGTTAAGGCCTTATTAACATATAATTGACAGATTGTGGGGCTATTTTTCATACCCCGTGGTAGTACCTTCCATTGGTATCTCTTGGTGGTTCTTTGAAAGTTGGGCTCCCGTACTGTGAAGGTAAAGTGAGGTCTATCTTGTTCTGCTAGGGGAATTTGGAAGAAACAATCCTGGATATCAAGTACTACGATATGATGGGATGGGGGGATAGCTGTAAGGTATGGTAAGCCCACTTGTAGCGAGCCCATCTTTTCCATCTGGGCATTGACTTTTCTAAGATCTTGGAGAAGTCTGTATTTCCCCGATTTCTTTTTAATAACAAATATTGGGGTATTATGTTTACTGAGAGAGTGCTCGATGTGGCCAAGACTCAATTGTTCAGCTACCAAATTTTTGAGGGCAGGTAATTTAGGTTCTATTATAGGCCAGTGGTCCACCCAAATGGCATCATTAGAGAGCCAGGTGATGGGGAGCGGCTTGGGGGCCAAGATTGGAGTCAATCCTGGGTGGGCAGTGGCCGTTAGGATTGGGAGTGTTGGGCAAGGTGTTGTCCTTTCCCTGATAGTCCCAAGTTATTGTGGAACATGATCTCATCATAAAAGGCATGGTCATCTGTGGTAAGGACTGCACCCACATCCTCTAGGACGTCTTGGCCCCATAAATTACAGGGAACGTCTGCTACTATGGGGGTAACTCTGCCCTGGTTCCCATACTGGACGTGTGACCAGCTTGGTTGTGTGCCACCAACTCCTTTTATTGGTGGGCCTGGCCGGTATTTCCAATGAGGGAATTTAAGGGATTCAGTTTCTGATATAATGATGACATCAGCCCCTGTGTCTACCAGGCCATTTATGGCAGTTCCATAGGAACAGGGTCATTACTGGGGAGTGGTTGAAGATTGGGAGAGTCCATAATATTTGTCTCATTTCCCCTCTTGTGGGTAGGGCTGAGGGGGTGCCCTGGGTGGAGTTTAAGGGAGCCGAGACTGGTTGAGGCTGTGACCTAGTCTTTAGCCCAATGGAACCCTTTTTTGCACTTGGGGCAGCAAGTCTTGGGGCAGGCTGTATCTCTTGGGTAGTGGCTACCCCACAGTTCCAGGAGCCTTCCCATGCGCCAAAGTGGGTGGGCTTTCCTTGCGACAAAAGTCTCCAAGGAGGCGGTCAAAGCCTCAATAGGGCCCGCCCTGGGGTCTAAGTCTCTGGTAGCGAGTACCCATTTGTGAATGTTATCACTGTGGACAGGCACAATAGCATTACAAGTAGGGGTGTTTAGTCCCTCCCAAGTTAACTGTTTGATAAGCACCTCTCGGGTGGGTCCAGACTCTACCCTCCGCTCTACTGCCTTGGTGACATGGGTAAGGAAGTCTGTGAAGGACTCCCGACTGTTGAATCAAATTACGGAAAAAGACCTGTGGGTCACGGGGGCAGCAACATTTAAGGGCCTTAAAGGCCAAGTCAGAAACTTGTTGGAAATAGGCATGGAGGCCAACAGTAGACTGGGAGATGGGGTCAGTATATTGTCCACGTCCCGTGAGCATGTCCAACATAACGTAGAGGACATATTGGAGATTTAGATGTGCCTGTTTTTCAGCCTGATCATCATAGGCTGCGCGCCAGTTTAGAAAGACTGAGGGTTCTAAGACTGCCTTTAGTAAGTTATACCAATCAGTGGGTTTGTAAACGTAAGGACCACTGGCGAAGAACCTGTTCAAAATATGAGTCAGGGCCTGCTTAGCTGCCTTGTGGATAAGAACGAGTGTTGGGAGACCTCTGTTATGCAAAAGTCGAAGCCCCTTCACACCGGACAGCTCATGCAGCTCGGGGAATGTGCCGCGGGCTCCTTTTCATAGCAAGGTGCTTTCTGGCATCTTTCCTGTCTCTCCCTTTGAAGTGGCCGCCACAGATGCCTTGACATAAACATGGCCTTTGGCTCTATGCATACCATGCCTTCCTGTGTGTGATTTTTACAGGTAGACAATAGTCTAGCAGAAACCCACTTCCACATGTAAATAGAATATCTCACAAAGTATCTAAAAGCTTTTACCACTACCCCCATGGTATATAAATATGCTAGTCTTCTCTTAATAGTCGGAGATCAGGTCAGAGACTGGGACCAGGAGATCAGGTCAGAGACGGGGTCCCGGAGATTGGGTCCCAGAAAGCTGGATCAGCAGAGAGCTGGACAGCAAGGAGCAGAGATACAATAAAGCAGTAAACACAGACTAAGCCGTGCCTTGAGTCCTGTGTCTTACTACCGGCGACCTGATCTCACCGGAGAGCAGCACTCTCCGTTACCGACCCACGGATATCCTAGCTTTCGCCGCCTCCGTGTTTCTTCCCTGTGGAGTTCACTGGCCAGGACTCCGCAATCCTGAGGAAGGGCACAAGGGTGTAATAGAGGCGGGATCCCGACTAGATAATACTCTAGTAGCAGAAGAAGCTCTCCGCTCCAGAGAAGTGTGTAGCTATCAGCTACAGCCAGCATCAGAGAAGTCTTTACACCTGCCGTCTCCAGAGAGGCGTAGCCGGCCAGGCCCGCCAGCCGCTAGCTAGCCAGCGGGACCAGAACCACGGCGGGAGAGTGCACGCACACCTGACCCTGGGCCACATCCAGAGTGAGTGCGCCCGGGAGCCCAGGCGCACTCCCCACATCGCCTGCAGCCAGACTCACGCCGGGATTAGCCAGGTGTGGCGGAGACCCCAGGGTGCCCGCACACACCACGCCGGGGGTCAAGCGACCCGCCCCATAAATGAGGTCAGCAAGTGGGGTGGTCAGCCATGGACACTGCACTGCATCAGGGCCAATGTTAACTGGAAATGCGGACAAAGGTGGGTGTTTAAGGAGGGCAGCCTAGGAGGGAGGGGCATGGTACCAGGGGAATTTCTGGGCATGGTAGCTCTAGGAGAGTATCCTGAGATATAGGCAAAGAAGCTCTTTCCTTATTGTAAGTGGGCACAGAGGCAGCATCCACCTCCGGGTCCGGGAGGTCTGGGGTCGAGGTAATAGCTAGATCTACACTAGATTGCTCCCGGCAGTGTTTGTTGTGGGCCGAGATGACTTCCTCAGGAAAGGATTTAAGGCTAGAAATGATGGCTAGGAGGATTGGTACGAATGATGCAGGGGGAAGTGATCCCTGACCCAACCTCCCTTTTTCGGGCCAGGAAGAGGACCTGCACCCACGTGTCAGGGTCCCATGTGTTTTCAGGGGAGACCCATGGAGCTAAATTAGTGGCTTCATCCCAAAAGTGTTCAATATCTTTTGGTTTCACTTTCAACCCTCTGGTTTTAAGGAGCACCTTGAGTGCTGCCGTTTGTGGTTCCCTGCATTGTAGTGGTAAATTGCCCACTGTGGGAGGGTCTCGCAAAGGGGAATTCACCACAAAAGTAGAAGACAAGGGTGACTACCAAGAGGGCACAAAGAAAGCAAAGAAGCACTGTGAGCCACTTGGGTGTAAACCGCCCTGACATGTAAAGGTGTATTGGATCCAAATGTCTTGTGCTCAGTGAGGGACTTCTGGAGGCCGTGACACCTCCAGCCATATGCTCACATACTATCTCCAGGACAGGCAACAGGGTGACCTGAAGCCTGGGCTCTGAGTTCAGGGTGGATCAGCCCTTATGTGAACTCACCAGGACGAGCTGAGAGGGGGGAGGTGCAGATGTGGGCTTCGGGACCACCTGGCAGAGTGTGCCTTCCTGATCTAACGAATTAGTCCAGTAATAAAGATGACAGACAGGGTGGAGGGGACAGAGGAGGGGGCTACTTGCTCACCCTCGAGCAGCCAAAGAAACAGACAAATCCAGGGGCCTACTTACCAAATGAACCAAGGTTCTGGGTGTCGCCAACACCGTGAGCAGGGGTCCCTGTTCAGGCGCCAAGTGGTGCAGGTTCTCCTCAGGCCAGCTGTGAAGACCCTGACCTGGATTGGGTCCCCTGCCAATTGGGGGGGCAAGAGGCGCGGAGTCAACACAGACACCGGGAGTCAGGAAGAAGCAAGCACTAGACGAGGTGCTGCAGGCTCGTTTAATGCAGGAGGGAGCAGGCCTTAATTTCCCCTTTCTCCGCCCCCAAGTCCCTTTAGTCAGTGTATCGTTTTCTGATTGGTCCGCGCCATGCAGTCTGTCATCAGTCACTGGGCTTGCAAGCAGGGTACGGAGGCGTGGGCTCCTTTTGGCAAGCTATTTGCGGACCAAGAAGTGAATTCTCGCTGAATCCCAGGGCTCTGAGTCCGTGCCATCTTTGGAGGCCTCCTACTACAGACATTTCCCTCCACACCCTTCCCTGTCATTGAGACTCACAACACACATCTAAGTCTTCTAAGAATTTTGTGGTTGTATGTGTGTGAACTGTTTTTTTGTGTGTGGGTTCACACACACATGAAGGCCAGAAGTTGAGGTCAGTTGTCTTCTTCTGTTGCTCTCCACTTTATTTTTGAGATGAGGGTCTTTGAGTGAAACCTAGAGTGCATTTATTCAGCAAGACAGCCTGGCCAGCAAACCCAGAGAATTCTGCCTTTCCAGAGCTAGGGTTACAGGTACAAGCCATAACATCTAACCTTTTCTGGGGATGTGAACTTAGGTCCTCATGCTTACAAGGCAAGGACTTTACAGATTGAGCCATCTCCCCAGGAACCTCTTCCAAGAATTTCCCAGGTAAAGATTTCCATTTACCTTTAACCCATCAGTCCCTAGTCACTTTTTAGCACAGGTCATTTTCAAAGCATATGTACCACTAGTGAAACGGAGCTAAGAAATACAGGTAAGAAAAGTGTTTATAATTTAATATTAAACATAAAATGCCACACTTAAAGAAAAAGTCAGTAGACAATATGGTACCAAAAGGCATACTTTATTAAGCTTCCTAGTAAGTTTGGGAACATGTGCTGCTAAAATGCAAGTTACAATTCAAATGATACCATGGACAGTTAGGATATACATCAAGCATTTTCAGAGAGCAGCTTCCGTATCTTGATCACTAAATGGAAAGGTTCTTCAGAACAGTCCCTTACCCTATATACAGAAGAAGAGAAAGTAAGGATGCCACAATGATAGCTCAAAGTCACCAGAAAACAGTTTACAGTCAGTTTTGTGTATAGCATTGACATGTAAAAAGTACAAATGAATTTGCAGTGAATATCTATCTAGGATATTCCATGTATGAGAATAAATTCACGGTGAATATACACTGGCCCTAAAACACTACTAAGAAATGTACTTATAGAGTCCAATTGCTAATGGTGCCATAAGAAGGAAATTACATGTTTCACTACACAATCTCATCTTCAAAAATTAAAAGGTCAATCTCTAAACGTTTAGCCTAGATTTTAATATAGGTTTAATTCCCTTGTTTTTCTTCGGAGTTGATGTTTACCTCTTCGGCTAGGGTAGAACAGGAAGAATACAAATCTAGGCCAAACTGTGACCCTAATATTTCACTAGCTCTACTATACAGTATGCACTCTAAAAATGTCCTGAGTATTTACTTTTGTTAGGAAAAAAGTGGTCATTACAATGGCAAGATAAAAATCACATTATTTTTATGTTTAAACATAAGAGAGCTGAGAAAAGTAGAGCAAAGCCTCTGGGGGTAAAGACACAGGACACTATTGGGCATCAGAGCTTAAGAGCAAACAGTGCTGGGAACACTGGGAGGAAGATGCTCTTCCTGTTCAGACCTCAAAACTCCCTCAATTCTGATGGTTCCAGCAACAGTCTGCCAAGAGCCCTACCATCTAGGAGGGATGCTTTCTGGCTGTCCATTCATCTAACCCTAGGAAAGCTCTCACCTCTTTGAGAGCTATGAGTAGAGATTTTTGTGAACCCATAAGACTGACAATCACTTGATATAATTTTTGCCATAAAGTGTTATTCAGAAACAGGAGTATAAGGTAAGGATCATTCACTAAATGACCTTAATCTAACCAAGGTTCTAAAGAACTCCAAAGTTAGGACTCAGTGAAATTACAAAGTCAAAAAGAACAAAGTTCATAGAATTCTTTAAAGCAGGTCACTGAGAGCCAAGTTTTAAAAATCTACAATATCACCTTTCTCATTTCCCAGAAAAAAAAAAAACTGACAGCGGTCTGATTAGTAACTATTTTAAGACCATGCCATTAAAAGCCAGGCTGCTAAAAAACAAACTGAAGAATAGCCACTAAAGGAGTTTAATAGTATTCTGAAAATTCCAGGCTATTCCTCTGCATTTGTCTGAAGCTGTGTTTAAAAAAAACAAACACACACACAAACCGCCCCCCCCGAAAACAACAAACAGGGTCTCAACCTAGGCTCCTGAACTCGTGATCCTTCCTATGTCCCTCTCCCCAATGTTGAGATTATAGGTGTGTGCCACCACCCAAACTTGCAGAGGATTTTCAAGGGTATGCTACCTTGGTAGCTGCAATTTTCCTAGTCGCTGGTAGGATCCAATTTTAACAACCATGTGTTATGTGGGCTCTCACCACCCAAGGGCCTTTTACATGGCTAAATCTGACCACAATTTGGATTTCAGAGGAGAGCAGGGGTGGAGCTGCAGGAAGTATGATAAACGAGCACTGTACAGATGAGCACAACAGCAGTACTACTCTAAATACCCAACAGCAATGACACCCAAACCACAATGCTAGAAACTCAAATCAGACACAAACTAAATGGAGAACTGTTAAAATCTTTTATAGGACAGAAACCTTAGCTCATGTCTTCTGGCTGTCATCATCTTCCACTGAGCTGCACCTAAAACACAAAGAACAAGTAACAAGCAACTTTGTTTTTTAAGGAATAGGCAACAGTTTTGAAGGCATAAGATGAACTGTCTCTAGAGGGTTAACTTTAAATAATTTTATAAAATGAGGCCATGAAAATCACCAGAAGCATCAAAACATTAACTATTAAGTGAAAACAACTACGAAAGACTTGAATATGCAGCATATTGTCAGCAAAATAAATCATGGTGGGAAAGTCACTGTCCATGTCGCTAAGGTGGAAGCTGTGCTGTGATGCCTTATTTAAAAGGCTTCACTCTACCTGCAGATGGAATCACCTTGGGTTTATTTTAGTAAGTTTAGACCATGAAGAGACGGGGTGTAGGTTCATAGGTGGCTTATTATATCATCTATCACCTTCCTGGCTGTGTAGTTCATTTCATGTCTTTAAATGGAGCAAAACCCACCAGGAGAATGCTGCTATTCTGATTTTCCATTCTTGAATGCACCAAAATGTGCATGCTTGTTGTAATTAGGTGCCTGGGTGAATAAAAAAATCCCATTTACAATTTAAAAATATTACTTAAACCTCAAAATTTGATTGTTTTCCATAGTCCTCAGGGAGATAAGCATTAATTTTATCCACCCCCCAACCAGAAAACGTTACACAGACTTTTGAAAATTCTCCTCTACCATGTTAAAAATACAAATTCCCTTTGTGTTGCAAAACCAAGCTGATTTACATGATTTTGTTTTAAATTGTTGCTAAATGTTTATCTACACATGCTGTCAGAAATAACCTTGTTAAGAAGGTGAAGCTGGTGTCTCAGCAAATCAGACCCCTTGGAGAAGGCGTCGGATGGCCTGTGCCCCGTTTTCCTTTTTCTCTTTCCGCACCATCAAAAGGAAAAGTGAGAAAATAGCAGAAACATTAGTTAAATCCCGAATTACACCCCATAACCTACAGGAATAACCTCACTACACTGAAAGCTGACTAATCTGTAGGACTTTTTCTGGATGAAATAATTAGGACCCTAATTATTAATTAACGAAAAACAACTGGGCTAGATTTAAATCTTTAGCAGATTAATACTTTTGGTTGCTTTTAGGAGAAAAACAAAGGCTGTTTTTAGCTATTTAGTTACCTGGCTTACCAGCACTGAAGACAAAAACTTTTAAAAATGGCTACAAATGCCTTGTTCACAAAAGACTTTATTATCTAGTGATGCATACTGAGAACATACAGACATCTGCACGGCCCACTTCCCATGCAGTAGCACAATCTTCACTTTACAATAAGTGAGTGTCAACTGTTTATGTAATAGACAACGCTTTAAAGTCACATTTTTAAAGAAAAGCTTCATTTACAAAAGAAATAAAAGGTAAAGAAGCAATTACCGCTTTTAAAAAGCAGCTGCTTTGTTCAAGAGTGGAAGGTTTATGCCTGTATTGAAAGACAACATGATCACAAATAATGCAAACAATGAACAAATGAAAACACTTTTTACCATAAAGCAGTACACTTTCAAAATGACATACAAATAGTTAAAAATTTCATTATGTTGTCTATTGTTTTTAAATATGAGGACTTTCAGAAGTAGGCCTCAACATCTGTAATTAGTAAATGAAAACTACGCGTTGTTTCTATGTCACTAGGAACTGTATTTAACAAAATGTATATAAAGTCTATAGCAAGTTGATTTTTAAAAAAGTAAAGTTATTAAGAAACAGTACACTGAAGGCGCTCTATCCATCAAGCGCATACTCTTCAAATTTTAAATGTGATGAACAGAACAGAAACTGTAACTATGCCACAGTTGCGATGCCAAAAAATAAAACAAGATCAGTTATCACACATGCAGGGAATTCTGCCACAAAGCTAATTATCCCTCATTTGTCAATTATTCCAATAAAATAACATCTTAAAACACTGTGATGTTGATGTTTAGCTTACCTTCAGTGTACTGAATGTTGTACACAACCTGCTTTAAAAGAGGAGACATCCCTGCAGGCAGGCTCAAGAAGGAACAGACCCCTTCGGCACTGACTACACCAAGGGCATGCTGCTGTGGCCTGCACACACACACCTAGGAAAATGTGAATATAAACAGCATTTATGCTGGCCATTGTATCTGAAGACCAAAATGAAGCCAAGTCTGCTAAAAACAAATCAACCACCCAGCACTGCTAATTATAACAGATGCTTCTGTCTCTTTTATGTGAACTGCAACCATATACATTAGCACTGTAATTTTGTGCAGTCTTGGCAATTAAAACAGTTCTACAGTGAAATTTCACATAAGACACAAAACAGATTAACTAACATTTCTAAAAGAAATATCACCCTTGGTGTTAATTCAAATATATCATGCTTCCTCAAATTTGCTGGAGAAATATTTATAAGTTTATATACATTAATAATAAACTGCTGTGAAATTTCTTCAGTCTTTGTATTTAATTACTCAAACCCTTGGAGTTTCTTCATCTCGTTTAAATTTTTTCCTGGATGAATGCATGCTGTAGGGCCTGGTTGATGCTAATTCGTTTAGCTGGGTCCAACATTAGGATCTGGTCCAACAAGTCCTTTAGCTGGTGTACTTTTTTACGTTGGTCTTCAGGAAGTCGCTGGCACCCAATCAAGTCAGCCAACAGGTCCTTAGTTGGATTAATGGTGCTCATGACAGTAACTTTCTCCTAAAAATAATTTTTACAATGCATATCTCTAAATAAGTTACATGTATGTCAACTTAAATCAGACTGTTTTTGGTCTATGAAAATACTAATATACACACAAGTATTTATATAAATCATGATTAATTTACTGTTCTGACATTTTTATTTGCCTTTGCCCTCTACATCTTTCCAAAGGTCGGGAAATGTAAATGGAAAAGGCTCCCAACTTAGCCATTAAAACACAGAAAGCATGTGCTGTCTGCACTGTCCTTTCCCTACCATACCCTCTAGTCTAAGAGATACACATGGAAACCAGTCTGTACAACAGAATGTCACTCAGCTCTCATAACAAAGGGCACAATACTGTGGATCAAAAATTAGGAAATTATTACATCACCCTGTAGGCTTTAGAAAAGCTGGTACGGAATGTGTATTTCAGCTGACGCCTGAATAGCATGTCTGACAGCAAAAGCACCAGTGTCTGTGGGAACAAGTGCACCTAAGTACTACCACTACACAAACATCACAGTAGAGAAACATTTTAATCCCTTTGCTGTTTTCACAGCCTGATGTACTGTATTCGGGTAACAAAAAGGAGTTACTTATGAAAAATAATAATAATCGTAGCTCCGTGTACCACACCAAACTCTAGTGATTAAGTAAAGAATCCAGAATTAGGGATTTAGCTTGGTGGTGGAGCACTTACCTAGTAAGTGCAAAGCCCTGATCTCAGTCCCCAGCATTGAAAACACAAAACAATAATAAAGCATTTAATACAGTATGCTTTAAGTCAGACTTACCCTCTCTGTTACTTTATCAACTTCTATGTACATGAAGTTGAGATTTTGATCAAAATGTTGGTCTTTGAATACACCTTTCCGAATCATCTACAACACAAAAAAAATTGGGTTTCAAACCACGACAAGCAGGCTGACACACTACTAATATGACTCACAAAGAAATGAATAATTGTGTTATTCTTTGGGCCCAGATACCCTTGTTCTCAGGACCTTATTAAATTAACATCGTTAGAAAAGCTAAGGACTTCAGTCGGGTTCTTACAAAACTCAGTGCTCACCTACCTTTTCATCCTCTGATCACTGGAACTTCTTTATATTCTAACTAACCTTGTTAACAAGGATGTATGTACTTCTACTTTACCTGTTACCAAAAAAGTAGTTCTCTTATTGTTTCTGTTTTGGGTTTGAGAGAACATGTAGCTAGCCCTGGCTAGCCTGGAACTTGCTATGTAGATCAGGTTGCCCTCAAACTCAAAGCTCCCCCTGCCTCTGCCTGTGCCTCCAGAGTGCTGGGATTAAAGGTCACCATACCTGGCTTTCTTAAAAAAAAACAACAAGATTTGTTTATCTTACATGTATGTTCCTGAGTGTAAGTATACTGAGCCTGCAGAGGTGAGAAGGCGGCATTGGAATGTCTAGTACTGAAGGCATAGGCAGCTGTTAAGATACACAATGTGTGGGAATGGAAACCAGATCATCTGTAAGAGCAGCAAGTGCTCTTAATGACTGAGCCATCTCAACAGCCCCTTGTACTGCTTCTTTTAGTGGCTATTGGCTGATTAGAACCACTAATTTTAACACCAAAAATAGCAAAGGAACTAAGGAATCATGGTACCCACCTACCTACCCCCCTGAAAGCTTTGTTTGACTACTATGGTCTAGGTGAAAAGGTATCTCACAGTCTATCACTCTACAGGAAGGAACTTAAAAAAGCTTCTATTAATACCTTACCTTATTTGGCATCTTTCCTTTGAGATCCATAGCAAGCTTCAACATATGGTTATTGGTTTTGCCAGGAAATAAGATTTTTCCAGTATAGAGTTCATATAATGTGCATCCTACAGACCACATATCTATACCGTAGTCATAGCTTTTACCTATAACTGAAAACAAAATGGAGGTTTTAATACATGAGGGTAAGAACGAGTGACTTCTTAATTTTTATTTCCTTTAAGGGGACTACCTCAGCTTAGACTATAACCACAACCGTATCTCAGTTTCATGTTCTTTCCCACTAATTCTTAAGAGATGCTTAAAAATAAGAGTAACTTTAAAAACGGGGATGTAGGAGAGGAACTAAAGGGGCAAAAAGTAAATACAGATGACTTCTCTTTTTCATTTCACCTTTGGTGGAGGTGCTAATCAACCTCAACCCAGGCAACAAGAAGAGAAAAACCAAAGGTCCCATACAATCCATAAATGTGATAATCAGACCTTGAATAATCAAGAGCAGTCTTCTAAAGTCGAGGATTTTCCACAACTGTTTTGCTACTCATGCTCGATATGATCAAGACTCCTGTCACAACTACCTTCATTCCACCTGAGGAGGATGAACTTGCTACGGTTCCCTTCCTCATGAATGAACTCGTGCAGCTGCTGAAGTGTGATGGAAAACAGTGCTTAGACATTACAGAAGCTGCTTCCACCGCACAGGATGGCCCAGGTAAGGAACACTGTAAGGAACTTACTGATTTCAGGAGCACGGTAAAATCTACTGACAAGATAAGGTGTTATGTCATTATCCGCAACATGGGAAGCCGACCCAAAATCGCAAAGCTTTAAAATGGTTTTTGATTCATTAACCTGCAAAACATTTTGAGGAAATTTAATTCATGCCAGGAATAATTACACAAATTAAAACAGTCTTAAAGAATTTGTACTAGTTACAACACTGAGAACAAAAGCCACTGGTCTAAAAATCCCTTTTCTTTCCATTTCACAGCTCCACTTCCTAATTATGAAAAAGAGCTCTTTAATATCTTGTTACAACCAGAAAGACTTTGTCAATGAGGAAACATGGGCTATACCAAGTACATTTAATTTTACTAAACTGCATTTAAAACAGAGGCAAAGCATCTTCTACCATTCCCTTGAAAAGCTATAGTCAGGTTACTCTCAAGGAGCATGAAAATATTAATAGAGGACCAGACTTCAGTCAGCTTTCACTTGCTAGAAAATTATAATGGCAACAAATACAAAAGGAAGACACTGAGTCTGGACAGAAAACAGAAACAAAACGATTTGTCTAACCGGTTTAGAGCATCAAAAACTTAGCAATCACTTCAAGTATAAAAAATATTAAACCCCTTCAGTACAAAGTATTAGTCAAGAAAACATTAAACATATCTGACAAAACTGATAAACATGAACTCTGTATTAGTCATCTGTTCGTGTTTCCTCCGTAAATACTTCCACATACACAGTGACAGTGACATCTGCTGAGAAAGGCTGGAGCTGCTCCCATGACTGCTGCCACTCATGAGTCAGAAGCATGTTCAGGATTAACAAGTGAAGATAATTCATATTCCAGAGTCCCTTCCCCCCTTCAAAAGAGACACACACAAATTCCGAGTTGGGACTTGAACTTGTCCTACTATTCCCACCCCAAAGAAATATAACAGTTTAAACAGCTCTAGGCAGTCTCTAGGGGGGCAGCAAGTGTGATCAGTATTATAGATAGGACTATCACCAATGGAATATACAGAAAGAATTAAGCTATAACAGTTTTTTGGCTTTTTTTATTTTTTGAGACAGGATCTCACTATGTTGCCCTGGTTGGCTTCAAATTCAGAGTTCAAGTGCCTCTGCCTCTGGAGTGCTGGGATTAAAGGCATGCGCTACCATATCCCACCAAACAGAAACCATTTTAAACTGCCACATCAGTGTCCATTTTATTTATTTTGGGGATCAAAAATAAACTCAAAATGGTAAATAATTTTAAAGCTAAAAAAAAAGCCGAATTCGGTTGCAATACCCAGAAAAGACAAAGAACCATGTACCAATGGAATTCTTGATTTGGCTAAATCACATTAGATAGTACTAGCAGGGTACCCACACTCACACGCACATTACTGTGGGTGTAAAAACTGCAGTAAAAACTATAAAGTTGGGGGCCAGAGAGATGGCTCAGCAGTTAAGAGTACTGGCTGCTCTTGCAGAGGACCTGGGTTTGATTCCCAGCACCCACATGGTGGCTCACAACCATCTATCACTCCAGTTCCAGGGGATCTGACACTCTCTTCTGACTTCTGCAAACACTGCATGACACAGATGCACTTACACACAGACAATACACTCACACACATTAAAAAAAAAAACCAAAAAAACAACAAACTATAAAGTTGGTTGGCTATGCAATTCCCTGTTTTTACTACATGCCTACCATTTCACTGTAACTGCTCAGCAGTCCTACCTCCAAGTTATATTAGATACATAATACAAACCCAAACTTCATTATTAATGTAATAATCTGAAATAAATTTTTTTAAGATAAATGGGGGGAGCTTCCTCAGTGGGTAAAGTGCTTGCTCTGCAAGCATGGGAGCCTGAGTTCAGATCCCAAGCACCCACATAAAAAGATAGGAGTGGCACCGTGTGCTTGTAATGTCAGGGCTGAGAAGGAGTTGACAGGATACTCCCAGAAGCTCACCGACGAGTCAGGTACCTAATGGATGAGCTCTAGGTTCAGTGAGAGACTCTGTCTCAAAAACCAAGGTGGAAAGCAACTGAGACAGTCTAATGCCAGCTTCTGGCCTCCATGTGCCCACACATGGGAATATGGCCCCCTCACGCACCCATGTACATATTCATAACCCCCCCCCCACACACATACATGAGAAATGTAAACTAGCTTAAAGACTGCAATATTTTTATGTGTAGTACTGGAGACTGAACTCAGCACCTCATGCATGCTAGGTACACACTGTACCACTGAGCTACATTCCCTGCCCAGTCACAATCTTAAGAATTTTAGTTTGTCATAGCTGAAACATGAGTTCCCAGTAAAGAACACCTTACACACTTGGCTTCTCCTGAGGATATTTCTGGAGCATTACCCCAGAACTGTTAAAAAGCAAGCATTAAAAAAAAAGAGAAGACATGCAGAACATACTGCTGGCGGATGATCAAGCAACTCAAGCTGTGAATATGCCTCAAACGGTGACTACCATAGCACAGATGAAGGAATGAGGCCAAGGAAGGGAGGAATGTGCTGATGCACTAATACAACTATGATGTGATATGTCTCCAAATTCCAAAAGCATTACAAACATTGTAAAATTGGGGTTTTATTATATACTCGAAGTCACTAAGAAGAGAGGGCAAGACTCCAAAAGGAATGACTTTCAATTCAACACCAGCCACAACTGAGTCTTAATGCTTTGGATTCCCAGAACCCACAGCTTCAAAAGCAATAAAAAATAAAAGAGCGGAACTCAGTGTGGTGGTATATGCTAGTAATTTCAGCACGGGATTTGGGAGGCTCAGGCAGGAAAAATTTTGAGTTTGGGGCCATTGTAGGCTAAAAGCAAGACCATATCTCAAAAAGCCAAACCAAACCAAATGAGCACTTTTAAAACTGAACTCCACATAGTTCCTCAATAGAGAAAATTCCTTAAATATCTGAAGATCCAAGAACATTTCAACATAGCAACATTATACATGTATTTTTGCCTATACTATGAATCCATCAATCAAAAATTTTTAAAGCGACAACAATCCATTTCTTTCCTATCACTATAAAATTCATGGACTTAATGTTTTTAAAAGATAGAAATTGGTGAAGTAACTCATGAGTTAGCAATGTACTAAATTATACTTTAAGATGTTATTTTGTAGTACAGTAATAATCCTAATTACTAGTACAAAGAGATAGGGACACACACACAGGGTGGCCTGACTGTTTGACTTACCAAAATATTGTCTGGTTTGATATCTGCATGCAGGATATTGCATCTTTTCAGGAGTTTCAATGCCAGGAACAACTGCTGACTATAGGATCTTACAGCTTTAATATGAAGACCAACATCCTTACCGTATTTTTTTAAAACCTCTCGTAAATTCATACTTTTAGGAGAGAGAAAAAAATAGGGGTCAAAATATAGATATAAAAGGCAAGGATTTTCAAGTACCATGCAAAATCAAGTGCAAGATAACAATTTACATAAAAATATTGTTTGAGAATCCTTATCCCAATGCTTGAGAAATTATTTTACATTGAAATGAGAGCCTAACAACAGTGCATATGCAATATAGCTTCCAAAATAAATAGAAAGGAAGAGATAATGCTCAATTCCCAAATAAACAGAAAGGAAGAGATGCATGGGAAAGCTCCTACTTCATTTCGAATAGGTTCACATCTGAAAGCACAACACTGCAGCCATACTGTTAAACGATAAAACTTGCATCTCTACACCACCACTCCCACCTCTTCCCATAGTGATTCTGCTGCCCTGCAGGCTACCTGAGATCACTGTCTGGCACATGTATACAAGTCAATTAATGTTTTACACAGTAATTGCTAAGGAAATAATATAGTTAAAAATCAATAGAAAAAAAAGCATGTCAGAATTTACCCAAAATGAGGTTGGCAGATATAAAGAAGGTTTTAATACTCTACCTGAGAGGCTCAAACACAAGACAGAGATGTTGCTTGTGATAAAAATGTCTGAAGAGTCGCAAGCAATGAAACTTGTCATCAGGATCAGCATCATTAAGTTTTTTCAAGAACTCTAATTCTTTTAAACCAGTCTTTTGCCTGTAATGAGGGGAAAAAAAAAAGAGGAAACAAACATATGCAGAATCTAGGGCCAACACCTGCTAGACTCAGTCTGATATGCCATAGGCACGAAGTCTAAGTAAATGCTCTTTTCTAAAAAAAAATTTTTTTAATTTGATAATGATTTATTTGGGGTATGTGTTTCTATATGGGTACTTTATGCCATGATGTGCATGTGGAAGTCAGAGTCTAACATGTGGGATCTGGGGCTGGAATTCAGATTGTCAGGGGTAAGCAAGTACCTTCACTTGCTTAGTCATCTCACCATACCCCCATCTCCTTTTTTGGAGACAAGTCATGCTATGTAGCCCAGGCTACCCTGAATTCATGATTCTTCTCTCAAATGCTGGGTTATATAAGGAGTCACAAGGTCTGCGTAGTTAACGTGCTTTAAAATCCCTAGTCTATTTACTGAGGAATAAGTCTACATCATTCACATCATAGTTTATACTTATCAAATAGGTCTAGAGAGTTAATTTCCCAAATAATCAATGAATAAACAGAAAAATCATAAACAACATTATTTAAGGACAATTAATCTTATACACTTTATCTCAATGTCTTTTTTAAGAATGCAATTAAATGGGCATGTCTAAGTACTATTTTACTAATATTTAATAGTTATGAAAATCTGGTAACTTGTTAAAAGTACATTTTAAAAGTGAACTTACAGCACAGAAGATTGGATTTCCTAACCAAACAATCTAAGCTTAGGACAATGAAAAACCAGTAAAAAATCTGTAATACTGCTAACATTTCAAAACCAATGATAAATTGGCTCTATCACCAGCTCAGTATGTGGTACAGATTAAAACATATGGGCATGGCAATGGCCTATGCTATGAAAGGAGAGAGGCTGAGAGTCAAAAGATACAAAGAATTCGCACCAGTAGCTGAGTATCGTATGTTCAGAGTGTTAAGATTTTTTTTACAGCAGATCACATAAAAAAAAAAAGTTAAAAAACAGAAGCGAAAACAAAAACATGGCAGCTAACAACTGTCCATAATGCCAGTTCCAGCGGATCCGACAGTCTCTTCTGTCCTCTGTGGGCACTGCACGATATGGGTGCACATGCAGGCAATACACACATACATATAAAATAAAAAATAAAATATTTTTAAAGATTTTTACAGTGTAAGATGGCATTAGATGGTACTAAAGGAAAAGATCTAAGTATGTATTAGCACACAGAATAGATGCTGAAATGAATGGAACACTATTCAACGTATGGTTCTAGAACTGCACACATAACATACGATTATAAATAAGATTTTTGTCGTTTGGTTCTGAACTTACATGAGCTCATTGTTTCTGATGATCTTCACAGCTACTTCCTGATTGGCTCTTGCATTATCTCTGGCTCGTACAACATTACTGAACACACCCTGCCCAGTGTAGCCATATACATTGTAACGTTTATCTAGGACTTCACCTATATTCACACCTAAAAAAAAGCAAATTAAAAAATTAGAAGTCTGATTATCATAAACAGAACCAGTAAGTAAGGGAAAAAGCTGGGTCCAATGCCCACTTTTCCTGTACACAATGGAGAATCAGCCATGTCTCCACTGGTCATCCTTTTAGCATGTGATAGAAGCCTCCTGCCCATTCCAGACAACTGTCAAAGTTCTTGTGTGTCGATCCAGTGCTAGCAATGTCGATACTGAGCAGGGAACAAATGCGCTCATTAAAGTGTTTTCTTTTTTCTTTAAAAAAATTTTTTCTTTACATTTTATGTGCATGATTACTATGCCTGCACATGTGTAAGTTCACCTATGTTGGGCAATGCCCACAGAGGACAGAAGAGGGCACTGGATCTCCTGGAACTGGAGTTACAGTTGTTAGCAGACATTTGGGTGCTGGGATGTGAATCCAGTCTTCTGCAAGAGCAGCCAGTGCTCTTAACCACTGAGTCATCTCTCTAGTCCCTCATTAAAGTGTTTTCAATTGTAGTCCTACATGAGACTGGCACCCTCACCTCCTTGCTTCTCTTGGTTTATATCAAGCTATATACCCTTTCTTCTGGAGGATGCACTTGCAGTTGAAAATAGAATTAGGCTCACTTTAATGTGTGAGGCTTCTGGACTGCTGTTTACTCAGATATAACAAAAATCCATGCCATGACTGGATATGCCACATTCAGTCTACTCAGCGTTCAGCAACATGTAATTATATTAAGCAATCTTTATTTATAAAGTTGCACAGTGCATTCAAAAGTTAATGAGAAATGCAAACTTACGGTAATAGCCTTCTGCATCAGTCCAGTTATCTCTGAGGTTAGGATTTTCTTTGAAATCTTTCCCGATGCCAGCAGCCCTAAGACGAGCACTCTGAAAAGAAGGAGGTGGCAAGAGTGGATTACGAGCTGACTGCCCACTTAAAGCATCTCCTTGATAAAAAATAAAAAGGGCCACACTAGCATCTTAAAAGTTAATGATTACTATTGTTTGGGTAAACTCAAGGTAGTCAAACTACAATGAACAAAGTGTCTTAAATCATAAGAACAAGGAAAATATTTATCAAGAAGCTTTTGGGTATGGTTAGGGTACTACAAGTGAAAATAGGGATTCAACATCAGATCTGGGTTTCTTTAGCTGACAGACTTGGAAGAAACCCTTACAGATTGGTACTGTGCTAACACGCACTGTCCAACTCCTGCCCACTGATATTCACCATTTCTTCCCCTGCCTCCTTGACCAAGCAGACAAAATTATACTCTTCCCATATAGGCATAAATAGTAGTGAGATTCATAGGCTGAGCCTATGTGGAAAATTTAAATGAGAAAATCTACCTCATACTTGTAGGGAAGAACCTTTGCTCCCTGTTATCTCCATGACACCCAGAAGGTTCTGCAAGACTGCTAAGCTTAGATAGGAATGTTCACCCTTAAAGATCTGTGTGATAAAGCCTTGGTCCTCAGGCCAGCCGCTACTGGGAGGTGGTGGAATCTTAAAGATGTAGCACCTAGTATAACATTCAAAGGGGACTGTGGGACCCAAGATCCTTTTCCTTTTTTCCCTTTCCTGATTATTAGGTGAGCAATTTTACCCTAGTACCTCCTCCAGCCATGATGTACTTACTGCCTAACCATGGACTCAAAGAGGGCCAACTAAGTGATCATGGACTTTAACTTTCAGAACTGAATCCAAATAACCTTTTTTCTTTTTAAGTTGATTATCTCAGTATTTCATTACAGTGAAAGGAAGTGAACACAAATATTACCTAGGCAAATGACAGGACCAACATTTCAACAGACATACTGTTCATTCATCTTCTCAGAACCCATCAACTTTTGGTGTACCTGTTATGGTCCATGTGACATATCACAGATTACTTGAACCAATCACTATGTCTTCAGGGTCTCATACAGTTTATTCTACCTCATTTTAATTTTCTCTATTACATTTATACTCCCTGGTTCTTCTTATCAAGGCCCCATTTTCTCATGCTTTTAAATATATATATATATATATTTTAAAATGGCCTCATAGTTTCAGATGTGTTTGTAGTAAAGACTTTCAATAAAAGGTGTTGATAAAGCATTCCAGCAAAACAAATCTAAGTGATTAAGGGTTACTTAATCCATTCCTTATAACATTTCCACCTATTCAATGACTACTGCCATAAAGCTCCACATCCTCAAGTACTCAACGGCCTACAATACAAAAGCAGACTATTCCAAGAAAGGCCTAGAAAATACTGACATCTTATGTTATCTAACTAACACACATCTATTTTCCTGTTCATATGTTGAGGTAGGTACATACATGAACGTAAGTAAACTATACATTTAGGCCACTTGGTGTGTGTCTTTTGTGAAGCTCTCCCAATTCTTTACTTGCACTTGTTTTAAATTTAAATATAATTTTAGACTTGAAAGGTATAAAACTAGTACACTGACTTTCTTAACATTATTAGTTCTTATATTATTAGCTCTCTGTAACTACACTTACAGAGCACCAGTTACACACAGTTCCCTGTTTATCTGTTAGTTTAAGATTACTTACGTCAAAATAAGCAGCAAACATATCATCAGATTCTGTAAACATATCAGGTGCCAAAAGCTTCTTTTGGGATGAACCTTAAAGGAAATTTGCATTAATATTTGAGAAATGAAGATAGAAATGAAAACATAAGTCAACAAAAAAGTTGGTAGTTATTAACCAAGCTTCTTTTCCTTCTTCCATGTCAGCTTTCAACCAATAATCAATTTAGAAGCAATCTATTACATTTTATATAAAACTTCACTTCTCACCAAAAAGCAAACTTCAGAAAGACTAACAACTTTTGCCACTCTTAGTTTAAATGAGTAAGAATATGGCTGAATAATAATTTTGGAATAAAATTAAAGTTGTGTTTTAAGAAACTTAATTTAAAAACCTCAAATGGTTAATTTTCCTACTATGGACAGATATAAGTCAGCATCATCTATATATAATTTTCCCCTATATCTAATCATTTCATAGAAGGTTGGACAAAAAATAGACACAGGACACACAATGGCTTTCACATTGACACAGACCCAATCTCATAGTGCAGGAAATACAAACTAAAACTACAAATTATATACCACTGCTCATCAAAGACACTGCCTAAAAATCCAAAAGTAAGACAAAGCTATTTTAACAAGACCTCGGACAAAAAAGTTACTCAGACACGATTTATGGGACAAGACTGTAACTCTTGAAAGAAGAGAATTTGGCACCATACAGTAAGAGTGGACATTCATTCACTCTTCTGACCCAGTAATCCCAAGTCTAGGGAATTACCCGAAAACAACGTCCTGCTAATAATGATGGAACGTGCAGTACTATTAAATTAACATTCAGTGGATAGTCACCACACATAATCCATTTATCTGCTGTCAGGTGACTGAACATAGACTACACAAATAAATGAGGAACATCAAACTGACTGGCATTCCAGAAAGCTTTTTTGCATGTGCAGATTGAAATAATACCAAGATTATATTAATAAACAGACAATTTTTAAGAATCAAAAGAAAACAGAAGAGCTGGAAGTGTTGGCACATTCCAATAATCCTAGCACTCAAAGGAGGTAGAAGCAAGAAGATTCCAAGTTTGGGCCAGTTTGTGTGTCTTCAGGACAAAAAGAATCAATGAAATCTCAAGTTGCATCTAGTTTATTAATAAAGATAAATTAGACTAATATCTTAATGTATATAAAGCTTGAATATAAGAACCTAATTGTATTATTAGAAACTAAATAATCGAAATCACTGAAAGGGAACACACTACTTGATCCTTGATAGAAGTTTGAAGGCCTCTAGCAACCTTTAAACACTAAAGTAGTTATCCGAAAAGATACTAGAAACCCACTTAACACCCCTTGACACACATACACACCCTGGTTGGAGAGAATATAGCCTGAGCTTTCAAAAGAAAACTGACAGCAATGGGTTGAAATATACTCAGCAGACAATGGCACCCAGGAAGCCATCAAACACAATTTCTAGTTTGCTCTGGAGCATTAGCTACACTCTATTTGAAAACATGACACTGAAATCCCAAATGAAAGAATGGGCCTAAGTAGTGACCATCAAGAATTGCTGAGGCAGTCCCAAAATAGCACGGGAAAGCACATAAGGTGGGCGTGGCTCAAATCCCAACACACTTCAATGTCAATAAAAACAGGTCCATATGCACATGATGCAATTCAAGGACAAAGCTCCACTTATGAAGAACCCCCAAAATGTAAGCCTGATTCAACTTGTCTCTAAAGCTAAGTACTGGGGCTAGAGAATAAATCACAAGAAGAGAACCAATTAAAAAATGGAGAACTTAGCAAATGGCGAGAGCAAAAAAAGAAAAAAAAAAAGAGAAAAAGAAATAGATATCTATGTTTATAAATGTCTGTATGTATATATAACAATAATAATCAAAGAGGACATGACATTGAGAGGGAGTCGAGGGGGGCATGGGAAGAATTGAAGGGGATTGGGGAGGGATGGAAATAACAAATACTCATGTATTAAATTCTCTAAAAGAATTATTAAAGATCAAGAGAAATTTAACAGACATAACCCAAATATACTGTGTGCATCCTATTTGGAATTTAATTCAAACAAAGCAGAAACATTGATAATAAAAAAAAAAGGTATGCATTTCTTAAGTATATATAATGTTCCTAAAAGTACTAGGAGGGGAAATGAAATTGTATCTGGTGGGCAGATAGGACATGTAACAGGGAATGTGAACTAACGAAAGCATTTATATGGGAGTCAAATTTTTTTTTTTTTTTTTTTTTTTTTGAGACAGGGTCTCCCTGTAGTCCCAGCTGACCTGAACTCACTATGTAGATCAGGCTGGCCTTGAACTCAAAATGATCTGCCTGCCTCTGCCTCCCAACTGCTAGGACTAAAGGCATGCGCCACAATGCCCGGCATGGGAGCCAATTTTAAAAAAACTTTATTTATTGTTTTTATTTTTTTATGTGTATACATATATTGCTTGCATGTAGGTAAGTCCACCCATGTGGTACAATGCCCATGGAGGACAGAAGATGCTGTTGGATCCCCTGGAACTGGAGTTATGGACAGTTGTTAGCTGCTATATGGGTGCTGGGATTCGAACCCAGGTCTTCTGCAAGAACGGTCAGTGTTCTTAATTGCTGAGCCATCTCTCTAGCCCCAACCAATTTTTATAAGCACACAGACCTGGGTTTGATCCCCATATAAAAAAGTCAGGCATTGTAGTGACATGCACTTGTAATCCCAGCACCTCGGTGACAAAGACAGGTGGATCCCTGGTGCTCACTGGCCAGTTAATCCAGTCTACTCAACGAGTTACAGGCCAGTGAGAGACCCTGACTCAAGAAGGGGTTTTGGGGGAGCTTACGGAATGATACCTGGAGTTGATCCTGGCCTCCACGTGTACCACCACCCCAACCACACACAGATATATATACACAAAAAATAAATTTAAAAAACACATTAACACAGGACACTCCTTAGGATACTTAATAGTCATGTAATTTTCAGTAGGTAAAATATTCTTTTTTCCCCTTCAAATCTACATGTCACATCATTATAAACTTATACAGCTAAAAATTCAGAGTAAAGCATGTTAGGACAACTCTCTCTCACCATTATTCTGTTCAACTGTCATTAGGTTATGCTTGGCTTTTACTGAGGCCTCAAACGTATCAACATTTTCCCGCTCATACTCTTTCACATCAGCAGCTACCCGCTCTAGGATGTCATCTGGAGAAGGAGACCGTGTCCTGGTACTGCTCTGGGGGCTGCTTGGCTCAGACGGCACTGATATATTGCTATCTTCAGCAAGATACTTGTATTTCTGAAATAACAATAAACAATTATATCATTTTCACAAAATTGGATGCTATCTGAATATATTACTTTGCTAAGAGTTGCTCCATTAGAGTGTTAAGAGCAAGTGTACATATAAAACAACAAAGGTACTAATACCTTTGCTGAACTGGATGCACAATTTTCAAGTAATTCCAAAACTCACAAAACTCTGAACAGTATTTCTACATTTTGTGCACATTTGTCAAGTCGTAAAACCTGACCTTACAAGGTAAGATTCTATTTATTTTTACTTATACCCTAGGATACTATTTGTGTATCTCATTTTAGAAATAATATGTTGATTACAAGAACTGCTGTAGACCCCTCTTTATGGCTCTAAGTGCCATGCACAGATGTACCACATTACTGTTCTAACATTCAAATTTTTCTAAGTTCTAAAGTCCATGTAGCATGGGTTGGTGATAGGGGATTGTGGACCTAGCCAAGAACAAAAAAGATCCAACCAAGTTTTCAGGGGTATCAGTTCAAAAAATTTTTTTTGCCAGTGTCTCATAAAAAAATCTTTAGGACTGCCCTGCTTCCTCTGGCCTTACAGTTTGCTCAGTGTGCCAGGTGAGATGCCATGGATGGTCCTGTCTTTGTCCTTTGAGAAGGCATTTATGAGGATAGCCATTCCCAGCAGATCCATACCAGGCTATTGTCTCAGGACAGCCAAAAGGAAGCTGCTCCTTTAAGGTAGCAAAGCTCGTTCCGATGACTGCCAGGGCCTGTGCTCAAGCTCTAGCTCTTCCTTCATTTCTCAACTGTTTCATTTAAACTGCAACTGGGTGCTGGAAATATGGTGCTGGTAAGAAGCTAGGGGTTCCTGCCACTAAGCCTGATAATCTGCATTTCATCTGGGGAGCCCACATGGTACAGAGAACCAACTCCCATAAATTATTCTCAAACCTCCACATGAGTGCTGTGGTGCATGTTCATGAAACACATAAATAAACACATAAAAAAATTTAAACCACAATTACGATTATAAAATGTGCCATTATCTTATTAGACGCTAAAATGTTTTTCCACATAGTAAAGGACATGTTTTGCTAAATGAATTCCAATTTATCTGTTATTTATGTACTAGAATTTTCATGCTTGTTTAAAAAAAAAATACTTCAAATCCTCATGTCTTGCAAAAGATGTTTACATTAGAATTCTATGTATAACAAAACAAAAGGCAACGTGTCACTTTTAATAACTAAAGAATCTTTAAGTCTCACAAATTTTATATCTCATAATGATCTAGTCCAGCTTTCACTGGAGTACTTTGCTAAAGTTAAAATTTTTTATTTTAGTAAAACAGTGATCTGTGAGATTCACTATTTAAATTAAAAAACAGAAAAGTCATTGAAGCCATGTACCTGAACAATTGCCTGCCTTTGTATTCGTCTCTGTTCTATTAGAGCTTCTTCATCTTCTTCCTCCACATCAAAATCTTCAAGGCTTAAAAAAGAAGTATTTAAAACATTTTGCAGCCTCTAAAACTATAACTTAGTTAAAAATTAAGGTTAGAGCAATAGTCTTAAGCCATCACTAACTCCTACAATGCCTGTTAGTTATCTGGTGGAAGCCTAGCGACTGTACCTTCTCCTAACTCAGTTTCCTCCTCACCTAGTTCATGGCACCGCACCTGGAAACAAGAAAGATCTCAAAGTCCAAAAAAGTCACCACTGACTGGTGACCTTAGAAAGTTATTTCATCTTTCTGAGCTCAGTTTTTTCATGTATAAAACAAGACGGGTAGAACAGAACCATTTGAAAGCTCATGGAAGCTACTGATTTCTTCTACCAGTAAGGGACATGAAAGTAGGCTGTGGGGACTAGAGTCCACCCAGCAAAAAACGAAACGAAACAAAACAAAACAAAAAAATACACATGCAAACACCTGCCTCTGTTCTGAAGGGGAATATGACTCAATGCTCAACACTACCCACACTGTCTTCCACTTGATCCTCAAAGAAGACCTCTTCAATTCTTATGATCCCTCTTGGTGTACAATTGTCAGCCTTTTTCTTAATGTTTAAAATTTGCAGACACATAAGTAAGCCAAGTGCACTGCAAGTGTATCAATGTATCACTCTTCTCCTTCCCAGCTTCCTTATACTCATAAAACTAATCAGGGCTTCTACACCCAAGCACTGCTGATTTGGGGTGATACATTGTTTTATACGGGGATTAACCTGTGCATTGCAGGATCTAGTATCCTTAGCCTTCTGCCATCAGATGACAACCAAAGGTGCCTTCAGACACCACTGAAATGTCTCTATAGGAAGGGGAACAGCTCTGTTGAAAATCACTTAACTGTGTTAGCTTTACTTTCAAGATAATGCTTTTAGAAAAGTTTGCACTTTAAAGGTTTTCTAATACTTTAGAGAATTTTGTCATTGAAACACTTGTTTTAACATTTTAACAGATATACCAAATAGTCTCAACTGAAAAACATGCAACATTTAACAAAAATTGATAAATCTAAACTTTATATGGAAATTTCTTCCCCTAAATTCTAATAAAAATAAAAGATATAAAATGATAGCTCAATATTCAATCTAGACAAAGCACACACCCCTAAATTCAGAAAATCATTACCTATGACATAGACCTACCTAATAATCACAAAAGATTGAGTTTTAAATTCAAGACCAAATTACTGGGTTCACTTATGCCATTAGTTAGAAATTAAAGATTTCCAGTCTAACAGTTTTTTCTATACCAGAACCATGAAATAACAAGTTATATTCTTACTTATCATCAGATGAAGACTCTTGCTCAACTTTCATTCCTTCAGAGAGACTCCCTTTAAATTTATCTTCCTTTACTTTGCTTCTGCTTCTTCGTCTACGACCACCTCGTGATCGAGACCTTCTTCTCAAGCGTGATCTGCTTCTCCGACCTCTATCTCTATTTGAGAAAAAAAGGACATTATAACATATATAACTGAAATCTCTCTCTCTCTCTCTCTCTCTATATATATATATATACATATATATATATATAATTAAAATATCATTTAGAGTAATAAGCAAAGGGCTCAAAGCTCAATTTTACTGTGAATCCAAAATGTCTCTAAAAAGCACGCTACTAAAAAAAGGTAAGCCAGGCACAAGACTGAGGCAAGAGGATTGTGTATGATGGCAGACTGGCCTAAATAACAAGTATCAAAAGCCATTTTAAGTTCTAAATGAGATTATCTAGAAAGACTTAACAATCACCTTTACTAAAATAACTGAAATGGGCTTCAAGATGGATAGCATAGGAGGTAAGAACACTTAACTGCTCTTGATGGCTCAGTGGGTAAAGGTGCCTGGGTCAACCCTGACAGCCTGAGTTCTAATCCTAAAACCCACATCATGGTAGAAGGTGAAAACCAACTCCCTAGGTTTTCTTTGACCTTCCTCCATTTATGTGCATGCGACACACACACACACACACACACACACACACACACGCACACACACACCCCCAAAAGCTTTTAAAGACTTCAAAACATTCTTAAAAATGCATCAGACTTGTGGCCCATGTTAAACAAATGTCCTGATTCAAGGTAATTAAGGGTGAAATTTAAGTTAGTTCAGGGTGAAATTTAAGATACTACAGAGCTCCTAAAAGAGAAACCTATCTACATCAAAGGATTGGCAAGCTCCCTATTACTGTCACGAACTTGATCTTCTACCAATTAGCTCAAATTTTTTATTTATTTATTTTTTGTCTTTTGAGGCAGGGTCTTCCTATAGCCCCAGCTGGCCTGTAACTCCCTAAGTAGACCAGGCTGGCTTTGATCTTGCAGAGATCTGCCTGCCTCTACCTCCAGAATGCAGGGATTAAAGGCGTGTACCACCACATCTGGCTCTTTCTTTCTTTCTTTTTTTTTTTTTTTTAAATCACAGCAACATAAAAAAATAAATGCAACTAGGATGAGGAGAAGGAGAGAGCGAGAGCAAAAACG
>NW_008336933.1:10798010-10863978 GCF_000622305.1 Nannospalax galili
AATCCATTGTCAGTATTCCTTTGGATAGAATTGGGGTCTGCTGTTCATTTTTCCAGTAGTATGTTGGGTTACTGTCTGGAAGTGGCTCTTTCTTTTTTTTAAAAAAATTTTTTATTCTACTTAGATGCTTTATCTGTCCTTGTGTGTGTATGTGTATATGGACACACATGTGTGGAGGTCAGAGGACAACTTGCAGGAATTGGCTCTCCCACCAGGAGGGTCGTAGAGATTAAACTCAAGGTAGTCAGGATTGGTGGCAAGCACCTTTATCTACTGAATCATCTTATTGGCCCTAAGACTTCTGAAACTTTACTAAGGTGATAAAGTGACAGTACAGAACACTTAAGAAAACCACAGCAATGAGAACGTGAAGATAGGACTTGCGAAATGAACAAAATGGAAGAAAGAACAACAGGCGCTAAGCTGAGTAGAATTACAACAGGAAGACAGGTAAACCTCCTTGCTCAGAAATAAGAATACAATGGGAAGACGGGGTGAACCCTAACATCTGGAAGTACAAATACAACAGCAAGACAGGGTGAGCCCTGACACCCAGAAATATGAGTGCAATGGGAGGACAAGGTGAACCTTAACACTCAGAAATACAAGTGCAAAGGAAGATGAAGTGAAACCTGACACCCAGAAAGTCCAACAAGAAGACACTCTATTTTCTGAAGGATGGAAAACAAGGGCTCAAAATGATTGGTTAAATACTTTCAGAAACACTCTTGTATTTCTCTCAGACTCAATGGAAAATGCCTAATAATCTCTTCAGTGTGAGATTATATCAGATTTACTTATTTAAAAATTATTTATTTTTATTTTATGTGTATGAGTGTATTGCCTGAATGTATGTAAGTGCATCCATGTCATGCAAAGCCCATTGGCAACAGAATGGGGGGGGGGGCAGATTCCCCTGTAATGGTTAACAGGAGGTTGTGAACTGCCATGTACAGGTGCTGGGAATCAAACCTGGGTTCCCTGGAAGAGCAGTCAGTGCTCTTACTGCTGAGGATCACTCCAATTCCCAGATTTACTTTCTTGAGATACTGGCTCTTACAAAAATTAATTCAAAGTACATGGTGGCACTGTACCAAAATCAGAGGGATTAAGCACAAGTTTATATTTACATTATGAAGGACCAGAACGCTACTGGTAACCATGTCTTCAATACCTCAGCAAGAGATCTGAGAAAATCCCGAGAAAAGTTCTACAGTCACCAACATGCTGAACTGTCTTTCTAATAACCCTGAAGTGATGGAGCACTAGTTGAAAAATTCTATACCCTGTAAGGAAGAAAGCCCTTCCTGCAGTGCACTCAGTGCTCAGCTCTAGACCAGAAAGAACAGCAGTTCAGCTCAGTATCATCCTCTGAGAAATGAGATGCTAACTCCATAAAACATGAATAGTTGTAAAAATACACAAAGAGAAAAAAATTGAACAAGAGATCCACTGCAATAAACAAAGAAGAAATTGAAAAAGACAAAGTTTTCCTCAACAGAAAGAAAGCTACAATCTTATCGACTGACAACCAAAATAAGTAAGGAAAAAAGAAATCCATAAATCAAAGCAAATAAGACTTCAGAATATAGGGACCTTTAGTACAAAGAGGAAGAAAGGGCCCCCCAATATATAATACAAATTAAAAATTACAATGATACCTCCTCCCCCAAATCAAGTCACATCAAAACACCCAGGAATTGACATAGGCCCTTACAAGAGCAATACTGGAGACAATTTTTAAATTTTCTAAGAATGATTTCACCCTACAGTTCTATTCCTCCAAAACTTGAGAAAACACAAAGATGTCAAGAGGCCAGAAGGGAACACTATCTCCCCATAATTTGTTCAGCAAAGAGCAATGGGCACACAACCAGAAGGATTACAGCCTGACAGCACACAGCAATGAAACACAAGCAGAACCCCACTGTGCACAAATACTCTGAGCCACCTACTTCCATTTCTAGAAAGGTAGTTTTAAACAGCGCTTAGAAATATGTAAAGTTGGTTTAATGTACCTATGTGTGAAGTCTTTTGAAATTACACTTAGAAAATAATAAGATTGGTAAAAGAATGTTCATTTATGTATAAGTTCAGACAGATTAAAATAAAAAAAGATCCCTGCTTTAAGAACCTATCTTTAGGATTAATCTGCTAACAATACGTGATTTTAGATAAAACCGTGCTCCCCCCATATATGCACATATAAAAAAAAGTATGTGCACGCATGACGCACGCACACACATACCCACACACTCATCCTCGCACCTCTTTTTTTGGCCAGAAATTCCTAACCAGAAGTGGACTTCTTGCAATCTTGCTAGTTATAAGTAAATAAACAAATCTTGCTAATTAAAAAAAAAAAAAAAAAAAAAACATCTTTGGGGCTGCAGAGATGGCTCAGCAGTTAGGAGCATTTGCTGCTCTTGCAGAGGATGTGGGTGTAGTTTCCAGCAACCAAAGCGACCCAACACCCTCTTTGGGTCTCCAGGAGCATGCACACATGGTACACATACAGGCAGGCAAAACACATTAAAACAAAAAAACCCCAGCTCAGATGCTGTATCAGCCGGGGTAGCTGCCATTCGCGTGGTGTGTGAGTGAGCCCAGGCCGGGTCACCTCTCCCGCCGCCACCATGGGCTGCACGTTGAGCGCCGAGGACAAGGCGGCGGTGGAGCGGAGCAAGATGATCGACCGCAATTTGCGGGTGGACGGGGAGAAAGCGGCCAAAGAAGTGAAGCTGCTGTTGCTCGGTGCTGGAGAATCTGGTAAAAGTACCATCGTGAAGCAGATGAAAATCATTCATGAGGATGGCTATTCAGAGGAAGAATGTAAACAGTATAAAGTAGTTGTCTACAGCAACACTATACAGTCCATCATTGCAATCATAAGAGCTATGGGACGGTTAAAGATTGATTTTGGGGAAGCTGCCAGGGCAGATGATGCCCGACAATTATTTGTTTTAGCTGGCGTGCTGAAGAAGGAGTCATGACTTCAGAACTAGCAGGAGTGATTAAACGGTTGTGGCGAGATGCTGGGGTGCAAGCATGCTTTAGCAGATCCAGGGAATATAATTGCTCAATGACTCTGCTTCATATTACCTAAATGATTTGGATAGAATATCCCAAACCAACTACATTCCAACTCAGCAAGATGTTCTTCGGACAAGAGTGAAGACCACAGGCATTGTGGAAACGCATTTCACCTTCAAAGAGCTGTACTTCAAAATGTTTGATGTAGGTGGCCAAAGATCAGAACGAAAAAAATGGATTCACTGTTTTGAGGGAGTAACAGCAATTATCTTCTGTGTGGCCCTCAGTGATTATGACCTTGTCCTGGCTGAGGACGAGGAGATGAACCGAATGCATGAAAGTATGAAACTGTTTGACAGCATTTGTAACAACAAATGGTTTACAGATACTTCAATTATTCTCTTCCTTAACAAGAAAGACCTTTTTGAGGAAAAAATAAAGAGGAGTCCATTAACAATCTGTTATCCAGAATACACAGGTTCCAATACATATGAAGAGGCAGCTGCTTACATTCAGTGCCAGTTTGAAGATCTGAATAGAAGAAAAGATACCAAGGAGATCTATACTCACTTCACCTGTGCCACAGACACCAAAAATGTGCAGTTTGTATTTGATGCTGTTACAGATGTCATCATTAAAAACAACTTAAAGGAATGTGGGCTTTATTGAAGAAGGTGGCATTAGTAAAAGTTACTACAAGTGGAGTGTTGAGACCAGAAATCTTCTGCTGTCTCTTGCGGCAGCTACAAGCATGACAGGACCAGGGAATGGCAGCAGCATGCAGAATCTTAGCACTCTTTAGCACAATCTTCTGTATTAGGGAATATTTAATTGACATGAGATGTTCAAGTCAGACATTGGAGTTGCAACAACTGTAAAGTATGAATTGATCATCAAGAAATCACTGGATTTTTTAAATCTCAAATATTTAGGGCATATCTGACGTTGAGGTGCTGCATTCCAGAACTTAAATATGTAGCTGACTTTTTTCTCCTTTTTAACAAACCACCGGATTTTGATATATCACAGTGAAAGATTTATCGTCCTCTTTTTAGGCAAAGGGGGCCCCCAGAACAAAAAAAAAAAAAAAAAAAAAAAAAAACTTTGAATGGAAAAAAAAAAAACAAAAAACAAAAAAAACCCCAGCTGGCCTGGAACTCGCTATGTAGACCAGGCTGGCCTTGAACTCACAAAGATCCCTCTGCCTCTGCCTCCCAAGTGCTGGAATTAAAGGCGTGCACCACCACGCATGGCTTAAAATAACCAGCTCATTTGATATTTATCCCTTAGAAAAGAGAAAAAAGTTCTATTTTTAAAAGATAAAGTTGAATTCTTTTAAAAAATATTGATGTCAATAATTTTTATTTTTATTTTATGTGTGTAAATGTTATGCCTGTGTGTTAAGTGTACACGTTATTCAATGCCTGCAGAGGTCAGAAGAGGGCACTGGATCCCCTGGAACTGGATTTACATATAAATGTTAGCTGCTATGTGGGTGCTGAAAATTGAACCCAGGTCCTCTGCAAGAGCAGCCAGTGCTCTTAACCATTGAGCATCTCTCCAGCCCCGATGTCATTTTTATTTTATGTGTATGTGTGTGTGGGTCTTTTGTGAGTGAATGCCATGTGTGTATGGGTGTCCATGGAGGCCAGAAGAGAGTACCAAATCCCTTGGAGCCGCCCAAGATGGGTGCTGGGAACCAAACTCAGGTTCTCTAGAAAAACAGTAAATACTCGTAACCTCAGAGTCATCTCTCTAGCCCTTTACTTTAGTTCTTAATGAGCAATGATTTGTGTAAATATGAAGGGAAACTATACTAAAGGAAAATCTGTGCGGTGTATTACATACTGCCAGAAGGAAGCTGTAGGAACATAAGCTAAAATGTTTCTAAGAAACATAGTCCAAGGGAAAACTTACCAATGAGCACAATTAACTGAAGTTTCAAGAAGATTCAAAGGTTGCTGAAGGGGACATTTGTCACTCATATTTACCTTCTCCGAGGAGACCTGCTTCTTCTTCTTGGAGACCTGCTACGTCTCAGTGGGGAACGGGATCTCCTCCTAATAGGAGACCTACTTCTTCTTCGGGTTGGAGACCACCTATTGATGGGGCTGGCATCTTTTGACCTTTCACGTCTACCGAGGATATCATCTCGAGGTCGTGTTCTTAAGGAGAACAAATTCAAGTTAAGAGAAAAATAGACCAAACTAAATGAATCTGTTAAACATGTAAAGGGCATATTAAGATCCACAAACCCAATGAGAATAATCCTGATTATTTTGCATGAAAATTTGAATTCAGATGACCCCACTGAATGGCATTACAGTGTTATAGGAAACATACAGTAGAAGTCTATTTCACATGGCCTCAGAATTTGAGAATCTAAAAGCTATTCATGTTAAAGAGACAGATTCTAATTTTGGATTAACAACTCAAATGAAACTTGTAATGATACTCTAATTCTTCACTTTAAGTTTCTATATACTGATATTTCTGCAGTTAAGAATCTTATTTTTAAACTGTATTTGCTTGTTTTTTTAGGGGGAGGGGGGTTACCATGGCACACGTGTGGAGGTCAGAGAATAACTTGTACAAGTAAATTGTCCCCTTCCACCATGTGGGTACCAGGAATCAAACTCAGGTTTTCAGGACTGGTGGCTGAGCCATCTTTCCAGGCCTAAGCATCTTATTTTTATTTGTTTTAAGTTTTTTATTAGTTCTTTGAACATGTCATCTAATATATTCTAACCATACTCACCCCACTCCCTGAAGTTCTCACATGTTCCAATATAAAAGTATCTTACAATGTGTCAACCTCAGAAAAGAAGAAATACCTCAGCTTTTCCATTCAAAGTTAACTTTGCAATAGCTACCTTACAAGTACCTCTGAATGAGTCTTTTACTCTTGAACAAGGTATCTGTATTATACCACAGCCTTTCCACAACTTCTATACTAAAGACAACTGGTAAATCGGTTTGTCTCCACAATAAAAACAGTAACATAACAAAAGTTTCTCTATTTGATAAAAGTACAACCTGCCCTACATGTTTATACATGGCACACACAACCACAAGAATTCTTCTCTGATACAGTCAAAATAAAACAGGGTAGATTTGGCTGAGCTCTATAGTATTTTTGATAGGTCAATCTGAAAAAAAAATTTTTTTTTCATATGTAATCTACTTACACTAACATAACATTTTCCAAGACTGGCTAAAAATTGTAAAGAAATGGGATAAAGCAAGAGTGCAGAAGGAATGGAGTGTTAGTTACTTAAATGTCATTAAAATAAAAATATTCAATCCCTGTAAGTAATTTAAATTAAAACAGTTGCTTTTATTAATAAAAGTGACAACATAGTATTATCTGGTATCCTGGATAGTGAAGGGGGAAAAAGTTGCACATATAACAGGGATGGATAGAGCCACCTAAATTTCTGAAGTGTGTCTGGCATTAGCTTTCTAAGGAGTCTTTCAGGAGTCTTTGCAAGTCCATTTCTGTAACTATTCTACAAAGAAACCTCAAATACAACCAACTGACTTTTTTTTTATACCATTGTGAAAAATAAACCCATCTAATTTTCATCAGCTTCAGCACAATATAGAGCATCTGCACTATAAAACAGCTCACTGCTGTCATAAAATGTAAAAATAAATCTACATATAATCACTGAAACATTTTGCCAAAAAAGTTATGTTTGTACTTTAAGATAAATATTAAGACTACATTTATAAGAAAATGCTTATATTCATGTAACTGTATGTGCACAGAAATCTTCCTTCCTGGAAGGCTGTAAAGGGACTGAGAAGCAAAGAACTTCAAGGCTTCAGCATTATTTTGCTTTCTCTTTAGTTAGTAAGCACCTCTCCACGGCAGGGAAAAAAAAAAAAAAAAGTTACTTCAAAGACTTAGGTTTGGTGATTTTATTACAAATAAAAGAGTAAAGAATTTAAGATAGCACTTTGAAAACACTGGAAATTTCTCAAAATGTTATGATTAACTTCAAAACCAAAGCTACAGACTGAAAATATTAATAAGAGAAATTAAAATTAGCTAAGAATTCACACAATCTTTACAAGCTAGCATCTTTTAGTAAGCCAAACGTGGCAGATAATTTCAAAACGCACCATTACTAAATAAATATATAGAAGCCAGTTTCTTAAGAGCCTCTATTTTCCCAAATTTGGTTTTGTGATTCTAGGTAAATCATTTGATCGTTCACTATAAGAAATAGGGCCAGGCATGGTGGTCCATACCTGCTAATCCAGCAATTAAGAGGATGAATTTAAAAAAAACCAAGAAAGAGATCCAGGCCACCCATAGCTACAT
Organism: Nannospalax galili; assembly: GCF_000622305.1. NCBI lineage: Eukaryota > Metazoa > Chordata > Mammalia > Rodentia > Spalacidae > Nannospalax > Nannospalax galili. The sequence continues at coordinate 10,805,374 of NW_008336933.1, forward strand.
AATGAGACTTTGCCTCGACCCCCTCCCCATCAAAAAAAGGTTTACGGAGGCCCCCACCACAACTGAGCTAAAATAATCCCAAGCAGATTTAGTGAATCTGCTTGAATTTAAACGTTTGACTTAGCAAATTAGGACTAAATTAAGTCAAGAATCTTTAAGAAAAAGACTGTCAAGCTCACTTTTTGTAAAACAGCCACATAAAAATTTAAGTGTTTATATAATTAATGTACCGGATTATATTTAACATTACAAAACTCATTTTAAATCACCCACACATTTTGTATTTCTAATATAGAGTACTGGTTTAAGCACGAATATTCTGTGAGCAGTTACCTTGGAGAAGAGAGTCGCCTCCTCTCTGGTTCTCTTCGCTTTCTTTCTATGGATCGGCTCTTAGCCCTTCTACCTGGAGACAGAGTTCGAGAGGGTGATTTGCTCTGTTTGGAGCGCCTGTCATTTACAAGTGGAGATCTACTTCTTCTGGACTTATCCCGTTGCTTTGGAGACAAACTTCTTCTTTTAGGACTCCGGCCTGGTCTTCTACTAGGTGACCTATTTTCCTTTCCAGAAGAAGCATCTTTCGAGGGAGATTTAATTGGCTTCTTTTCTTTGTCAATTTCAGACCTTTTTGATTTTCGCTCTTTGGACCTTGACCTTCTGTCTTTGGATTTATCTCTTAAGTCAACTGGGGATCTGGATTTTTTACGATCTCGACTTCTTTCATTTATAATCGGTGATTTTTTCCTATCTTTTACCTTGCCTTTATCTTCGGTTTTCATCTTCTCATCAGGAGAGCGGGCTTTTCCAATTTTCTCTTGAGATCTCCGCCTAAGGGTAGGGGACTTTGATTTTCTTGCTTGATCTTGAGACTTACTTCTTTTGGACGGACTTTTGGACTTCTTCCTCTCCTTTGACTTGCTTCTGTTTGTCTTCTCTTTTGCCATCTCAATGCCTCCCTTGCTTTTCTTTTTATCTGACCTATGTCTAGTCCGTTCTTTGGATCTGCTTTTACTTCGTTTTTTTGTGCTGTTTTTATTGTCCATAAGTTCAAGTTTCCCCTTTGTACTTGAAGATCTAGTACTAGACCTATTTCCATTTCTTGCCTTTTCATGAATCTCTCCTTCTTCTTCAGAGCCAGACTCATAACCCTGCAAAATGAGCCCCATCCCAGACTGGACCTTTCCTTCCATTAACTCATTATCCAGTTCAGCTTTAATCAAGGCTCTCTGTTTTTCCAAGTCTTCTAGCAAAGCTAAATCATCAAGTTTAGTTCTTTTTGTGGGAGACATACCTTCTCTGTCAGAAGCATCAATAATTTCTTTTCTTTTGTGTTTCTTATGTTTATGCTTATGCTTATGTTTTTTATCTTTGTCTTCTTCTGAGGAATGCTTATGTTTCTTATGTTTACTTCTGTGTTTATGCTTCTTTTTTTTGTGTCGACTGTGTTTATTTTGAGACTGGTCTTCTGATACTTCTCCATTTTCTTCATTCACACTCTTTTCAGAATTATCAGCATCTTCCATCCTGTAAGTGTATGAAACATATTTTTTTTTACATTCACAGTACTTATTCAGTATTTAGACATAACAAAGTAATAATAATAAAATACATCTCAGTGTAACACATTATAAGTTAGCCACTAAAATTTTTTAACAGAAGGTACTGTGAGAATGGAGGTGGTGGTGACAGAACAATCTGTTTTTAATGGTTGAGGTCACAAACCACAAGTATTCAAAGAAATATTCAACAGGGTATGGTTTTTTTAGGGCCAAGCATGGAGGTACACGCCTTTAATTCCAGCACTTGGGAGGAGGCGAATCTCTGAGTTCAAGGTCAGCCTGGTCTACACAGGGAGTTCCAGGCCAGTTCTATAGAGCTACAGGGAGACCCTGTCTGAAAAAAACACACACACCCCGGGGGGTGGGGGTTGGAACCAAACCAATCACAGTAAAATCTATTTTTAGCTACATGGTAACCCCAGTAACTTAGTTTTGAAATACAGTGTTTCTCACAAATACTTAACACGGGAGGCTACTTTCTTTTTCTTTTTCCATGAAGCATATCCATACTGAAATACAATGGGAAAATAATCTTTTTGGTATGTCTGCCACAAATCTACTTGGTTGTTTCAAGTATCTCACCTAATCACCCCTCCTTGAAAAACAAAAAACAAAAAAAACTCAAGAGCTAATATTGACTAGATCCAAAATAAGCAATCGGTGTGCATTGGTGGCTTCCTGTGTGCACTGGTAGCTTCCGGAAACAACGTTGACAGTGCAAACAAACCCCCAAAGGGCTAAGACTTCAGAAAACAAGGCAGGAGTGTAGTTTTTTGGTCTGTAGCTGCCTGGCTGCAGGAAGCAACCTCAGGGAAGGACACATCGTAAGTCAACAGTGGTCTAATTCCAGAAACCATATGTTTGATCCAACACTGATTCACCAAATTACTGAATCTCTAAATTTCAAACAAAAAACTCTTTTTCCAAATTATGCTCTTACTAACAGGTGCTATACAAAAAAAGAAATTAAGGGAACTAAGTATAAATGCTTGGGTTATACTGAGTTAAAGAGTTTTATGATTTACTATTTATCAGTGCTGAAGTGTTCAGTAATTCCAGGCTAAATACAGGTTCAATAGCATTACAGCTGCTCTTTGACTTGTTATCTCCAATAACCCCATAGTAAATTCAAAACATTCTAAGTAAAAAAAGTATTTAATATGCCTATCTTTCCAAACATCATAGCTTAGAAACCCAAGAGGCATTTAACTTTTCCCTTTAAAGTCACTTTACCATATTTTTTTAAAGATTTTTTTTATTTTATGTGTATGAGTGTTTGCCTGGATGTATGTCTGTGCCAAGGAGGCCAAAAGAGAGTATCAGAGATCCCCTGGAACTGGAGTGTTTGCCTGGATGTATGTCTGTGCCAAGGAGGCCAAAAGAGAGTATTAGAGATCCCCTGGAACTGGAGTTACAGACAGCTGTGAACTGCCATGTGGTTACTAAGAATCAAACCCAGGTCCTCGGAAGGAACAGCAAGTACTCTTAACCACTGACCCATCTCTCTAGCCCCAACCATTACATTTTATAAGATGGGACCAAAACCAAACTTAGTCCAGGTCCAGTTGATTATGCTATTTTGGAAGAAGATAAAGATTAGTTTGTCTGTCTTCAAATATACATCCCATAGTTTTTAGTAAGTTTATTACTTGCTCTTTACGAGGGAAGAATTCATGAGGCTATTCCCCAGTCTCTGAACATTTTTTAAATTTCTTACCAAATGAATATATTTAGCAAAGTGACAGGAAAATTTTAAAAAGTCTGATTTGTTTCCCAAGGAAACTAAGAGTCCAATGGGAAAGAACATCATTCAACACAACCATAAAACAATGAAGTACCAACAATGAAGGGTACTGGAACACTGAAGGATCACCTGAACCCATTATGAGAATGGTCAGGGAGGGAGTTTTATAGACAACATGGGGGGAAAAACTTCAAACAATCTGTTAAGCAGGCTCTTTGGTGAACAGATGTTTACTGAGATGGAATGTGGAAAACTGAAGGCTGCTTGCTGTGCATGGTGGCTCAAGTCTTTAATCCTAGCACTCAGGAAGCAGAGGCAGGCAGATCTCTGTTCCACATAGTGAGTTCCAGGTCAACCGGTTACACAGCAAGATCCTGTCTCTCATCCATTCATCCATCCATCCATCCATCCATCCATCCATCCATCCATCCATGTATGCTGAGTAACACAGTCCTAGAGAATGAGCAAATTTAAAGGAAAGGGACATTTCAAATATGGAAAACAAAGCAGGTGGCAAAAGATAATCATGTACAGAAAATCATAGCCAGATCACTGGTCCATATTATCAAACTTGTAAAAGACTCTAGTCTAACAGAGGTTATGGTCTCAAGTGGACTAATTCCAAATGATAAGACATGAGATTTTAAGAGTGAGTGGTAGAGACAAAGAGTCCCAGAGGCCTAGGAACTACAAGGTTAGAATGTTGATGGGGTGTTTATAAAAGCACCATGATTTCTGGCGATTGTAGCAGGAGTTGGGGTACAATCTTATCTTCCAGCCAGGTCTCAATTTTCAATAACTTGGTCATGGAGAGGAGAGGAAATACAGAGCCACTACGTCACCACACAAAAACAACTCTGAAATTTGGCACTTTCCATTTCTGGGACTGTGAAGTATAGGAAAGGAAAAAGCACTGAATAGATGTGTAGAGGAACTATCTCTAGGGTGAGAGGCAGGGTTTGGTGCCAACCTACTTCTTCCTAGTAGGCTCTGAGACAATATAGGACAAGTATAGTAATGTTCTCTCCAAACCACATTTTTTTCCTCAAAGACTTGAAAAAGAAAGAACATTATCTCTGTATATTAAAAACTGTTGTTGTTGTTGTTGCAGAGAGGGGGGGAAAAACCCCATATAGATTTAAATAGAATATCCAAAGGTAACTTTGTTCTTGACACAGACTATACTGGTAACCCCCTCCTTCCCTAGAGCTCTCTCATCTTATAATCCGGGAGATGGAGAATGTCTGCCTCTTGAATTCCGACTCAATAGAGGGGAATAATTCAAGAAAAATCACACTGATCTTTTAAAAGAGTATTACTTTTAGGTATAAAAATCAAAGTAACCAGAGCATAAAATTCTAGTCATAAAACTCTAATACTATCCCAAACTGTCCTCAAAATAAAGTACCAGAATGCTTAGGCAGAGCTAGACTGTCAGAAATAAAATCTTGGTTCTACTACTGCACCAGTTGTGAGCCTTTGCTCACAACTTTGATCTTCAGCTATTTCTTCTAGAAGATGGAGAAAACAAGAATACGAACCTGAAAGGTTAAGTTTCTAACAGTGCTTAGTATGAACTAACTGCCTGCAAAGCAACCTGTCATTATTACAGACAGAGGTATCTATTCACAAAACCACTGTGGATCTGAAAAGGAGGTTACTAACAATGTGATTTAAAGGAATTCTATCAAAAAAGGATGAATTCAGGAGTCAAAACTGCTTCAAAACACTGCCCCAAACAGGGCTGAGCACCCTGTTCCTCTATGTGCTGCTCAGCTGTAAAGACTGGGAGAATCGGTAGCAAAGGAAGCTCCTACGTTTGTTGTGGCAATTAGACAGGTTTACATAAAAAGTGGCCATAGCAATTACTCGAGAAATGTCTTCTACAAGACAAGTTCAAGACCAAGGTTCAAGGATGTTTAAGAGACCTGTTTACAGTCACACCTATGCCCAGCCAGTGAGAAGGCGATTACATTCCAAGTTTCTACATTTGATCAAATATGCTTTGTAAAATGTTAGATTAAAAAATAAAAATGCTGTATTATGTCACTATTCTTCCTGAAGCTCATTTATTTCACTGCTTCCTACCTAAGGCTTTTAAAGACCTTTATTAGGCCCTCAACTATTTCCAGTGCCTTCACTGGGCTAAGGCCTTAGCTGGTACCTACAATTTCTCCTGGCAATAGTCTCCCAGATGCAGTCACTGCTTGCTCCTTTGTCTTCCTCAGTAACTCAAATCTTTCTTTCTCAGTCAAGTTTTCCTGACCTCATTTTAGTTGCAAATTTGACCCCAGTAATTGGCAGGTATTCAATAAATGTTTGTTGAGCCAAAGAAATGGTGCATGACAAGTAACATAAAAGTAGTATTCAACAGATTAAAGCTAGTTTTTATTACCTAGACTTAGCTTCTCAAAAGTGAAGTTTCTGGTTGGTTAGAACCTAGTGCCTCAGAGCGTTTCTATGTGTATGCATAGTACTCCTTTGTACTTAATATGCAATACTCTAAAATGATTAAAATTTAATCATTTCTTCAAAGAAAAATCTAGGCTTCTTTTATTGAACTTAATCCCACAGTTCTATCCACACAGCAAATTTTTACCTTCAGTTAATCTCTTAAAGTAAATCTCAGAAAACATGGATTATAGCCTATGGTTGTAAGGGCAGCTCAGTGGCAAAGTGTCTAGCATGTGTTAGGCTTTTTCTATCCCAGCACCGTAAGTAAATTAATGCATTTGTAAATAAAGTGGCAAAATCAGCTTCATTATCAATGAGAGCTTTGCAAAAGGTTGCTGGTTAGAAAACTGATGGTGGTGCACGCCTCTAATCCCAGCACTTGGGAAGCAGAAGCAGGTGGATCTCTGAGAGTTCAAAGCCAGCCTGGTCTACACAGCAAGTTCCAGGACAGCTGTTACAGGGAGACCCTGTCTCAAAAAGACTAAAAAAAAAAGAAAGAAAACTGATGGTTTCTTCCATAGTTTCCATCAACGACAGAGGCTATATAAAACCACACATAAATTTACACTTTACATTTGCATTTTACAATGTACCTCACACATCTAACAAATGGATATGTATGCTAACCGGCCTACAAATCATCATAAAACAAATATTTACCGAGCACCTACCAAGTACTGGGTAACATTCTACTTGCTCCTTTGTTATGTTTTACCCTTTAAACAACTGAGGTCTTGGAGGAGCTGACACAAGGAAAACAGCCATGGAAGAATTTTAAAATAACATAAAGTGATCAATTATCAAGCATTAGTGTTACTTTAACTTTCTCTTTCACAAACTTCACAAAGAAGTCTCTGCGGGGTAGGGGAGAGGGAGATACTGCATTACTAGGCAGCCCAGGCTGGCCTTCTAGAACTCTGATTACTCCTGCCTCAGCCTTCCAAGTGCCAGGATTACAGGCATGCACCACACACTCAGCTCAAAGGATAGTCTTAGTGAATTTATTTGGGAAACATCCAGTTCTGTCTTGGAGATAAAAGAACTGATGGTATCTTTCAAGCTACACAATTCTTTAAAAACAGCCCATCAAAAATGGATCTTTAGCTGGGCACTACGGTGAATGCCTGTAAAAGCAACACTTGGAGTCCAACAAGGGGGGGATACCCAGGCCTCACTGGGGAAGGGTCCTGGAGAGGTGCAGCTCTGTGGTTGAGTGTTTACTTGGGTTAGCATGTGTGAGACTGTGGGTTCATCCCCAGCACTGCCCAATCAATCTCAGGCTGAGGATGTAGCTTGGGAAAAGTACTTGCTTTAACATACGCAAGGCTCTTGGTTTGATCTTCAGTCTCTGCACGCCCTAAAAAAGATCTGAGACACTGCTGAGAAAAATGATTTCAAACCTTTTCAAGCCCTAAGGGCAACTGAAAAGAGCCACAGTAAACAGAGGCATGACTTTAAAAACAGCTTGATTGCCCAGATTTGAGTGTGCCTATCACAGTGTGATCTTGAACAATTAATTTCTGTGTTTTAGTCTCATCATCTGTAAAATACAGGTAGTTAACAGTATCTACCTCCATAGCACTGTTACACAGATTAATAAGCTCATATTTGAAAGATTTAAATAGTACCTGGCCACTAGTAAAAAATAGTTTTTGTTTTGTTTTAAAAGCTGAACTAAAGCTGAAAAATGTACAGGCCACTACAATAAAAATCCTTTGGGCCTTTGAGGAACCTTGAAACTACTTCATATAGGTATGCTCTCTCCTTCCTACCCCCCACTTTTGGGACAGTTCTCATTATGCAGCCCTGGCAGGCCTAGGCCTTACTATGCCTAGAACTCACAGAGATCAGCCTGCCTCTGCCTCTAATCTCAACTGTCCTCCTATGTATTCTTCATTTTCTATTTTGAATAGCTTCCTTGTAACTATAAACCATTCAGACACTATATTTGGGCCCTCACTATGGTTAGCTCGCACAGTACTTGCTTTCATATCAAACTTATTATTTTCAAATTAGTGAAAATAGGACATACACACACAAAACAATCCCATTTAAACCACAAGTGGGGGGGGCGGTTTGCAGTAGACTCGACAAACTCACATTTGTAACTACGGTATTATTCAAATATGCAAATGAAATACAACCGAATCATCTTTGAAAAGAATGTGAACTCTCCCCCAGAATTAAATAAAGGGATATAATTCTAAGAACTTTACAGATTACTTGGGCACTCAGCTGTATAGTTTACAACTTACACTGTACCGGCATCCTGTAGTTAATTGCCACACTGCTAACCCGAGAAACAGTAATGTCTTCTAGTTAAAACCCCATCTGTTCTCTGCTAAGCCAAACTGTTTTAACAACGCAACTTTCAAACTCTTAAAAACAAACAAAAAAACAAAAAAAGCCACGTTGATTCTCCGCCCAGGTGAGCAAAGCTAATTGAGGAAACCTAAACTAGACACTCAAGCAGAGTGGCCAGGCTGTCGCTGGAGCATTATCAAACTCTTAAGTCGTCTGCAAACACAGAAGCTAACTCAGATGCAAAAGAAAGGCGCTGCAGCAACACTTTGTCTTCAATGTCACTGTCTTTTAGGTTAAGTTTTCCTACCATAGAGAAACTGCGCTTATTTAAGCAACAGCCTTTGCATATCAAGGATGTGTTCCCTCGATCTCACGTATTTTTCTATTAATTAACGATAGAGAGGTTGGTTTAGAAGTAACTTAGCAATTCCCAGTACTTCTTCCACTCATCTCCAAAGGGGCTCTAATCTAGAGCACAAATTACCAGGCCTCCAAAACCAAGGACTCTGACTTTGCCTTAAGTTCGCAAGTTGGAAATAAACTGTTCGTAGGCAGAGAAATCCCTGGTGCTTGCTGGGACTGAAGAGAAGAAGGTGAAGGAAGGGCTTCGTTAACATAAACTAGTTCCGGACACTCAGAAAAGTATGACCCTAGTACCTCCGCCTCTGCTTTTAACATCAGCAGGACCTGAGGTACTGCTTGCATTCGGAAAGTGGAACTCGGTCCGCCTGCTGCCGCGACAGCGAGCTCCAGTCTGTCCTCGGGAAGGAGCAGGAAGGCGCGACCTCAGGGCAGCGGCAACCACGCGCACCGGACCTGTAGAGGCCGCTCGTGCCGCCGCCTCCCGGGGCAACGACGCGCAGCAGGCCGCGCAGCCGGAGCCCCAACAGCCGCGGCCTCCCGGGGAGAAAGCCGGGGCCGCGGCCGCTCCCACGCCTCCCACCGCACCACCGAGCGCGCGCGGAAAGCAAAGTTTGCCTGTCGCCGTTAGGCCGGAACTTTCCCGCCCGCCGCGCAGGTCCCCGCCGATCCCCGGTCTGTGGCCCGCGGGCTCGGCTCTTGCCACCCGCACGCGCCACTTACTCGGGCTGTTCCCGCAGCGACGGGGGCTCCACGGCGGCCATCTTGAACTTCCTGACTCCTCCGCGGCGCTGACGGCGGCTCCCCGGACCGTAGAAGCCAGTGGAAGTGGAGCAATAAGGGAAAAGCAGACGCGCATGTGCAAGGACGCAGAGAAAAGCGGCGCTGGGAGTCCGCGCTAAGATTCCGGATAGAAAATCCTTACATCCGGGGGCGAGACGCAGAGCGATGTGACGTTATTTCCGGGTTCAGGGCAAAGTCTGCAGGGGTTAAGGCCTGACTTGTCTGGCTTGCGCGGTTTTCGATGCCGAGGTGGACTCTTCCAAGAGATGGGAGCGAAGGGCTGGGAAGCTGTTGAGTGCGCTGATCGGAGAGCAGCCTCGCGGTGGTGCCCAGAAGCGGGAAGAATTCCCTTATCTTCCTGTTAGCTGATGAGCACAAAGCTCAGACCGGTCCAACTTCCTCAGCCAGAATACCTCCCATGTCCCTTTCTGACCTTGTTGGTGTGCTTATATGGAAATTAAGCTTCCTGCTTGTGTAGGGAAGACCAAGTGAGAGACAATAATAGAAAAGTTGTCCATGTTTGATAACCGAACTGACTGAGGCCAATTTAAGATTTGCACAAACTTCTGTAAAAGGGCAGAGGCCGGGTGTGGAGGCCCCAGCACAGGCGAGGCAGAGGCAGGCGAATTTCGGTGAGATCGAGGCCAGCCTGGTCTACATTGCAAGTTACAGGTGGGCCAGGTCAACGTAGACCTATCTTAAAAAGGATTTTTTTCACCAGGTTCATTTCCAGGGTTTTACTAGTTTGGAGTAAAATAGGGACGTTTTGAGGACACCCAGAACAGTTAGTAGTGATGATAGCAAACAGCTTGATCACACAGCAAACATTTACGAAGCGACACTTTGGCCCTAGTACTTTCTCCCGCTGGGTCTCAGAAACCTTGGAACCGGAACGCCAAGGGGGCAGGCGCGGTTTAGGCGGAAGGAGCGGAAGGGAACGTTCCACGGCGTAACCAGCTTCCCGGAAGCCTTTGGCGCGCTAGAAAGACGCGTGCGTGCTGGCGTCTGGGGAAAGGCGTGGGCGGGTTCAAAGCGCACCGTGGCCGTGGGTGTCTCAGCCCTGCAGCATCCAACTGGGCTAGGTGCTGCTTGTTCCTGGGCGCGGCTGTCCAGCGCGGCTCCACCTCCCGTGGTCTGCCCAGAGCTCACGGTCCTCCGCACCCCAACCCACAGCGGCGCTGACGCTGTGGCCGCCATTCCTGCGAGGTCATCCCGGAAGCCGCCTGCGGGCGGGCACTGCGTCTACGTTGTCTTTTTGCGGAGCAAATTGGTCTCCAGCAAGCAGGCGTGAGTCCTGTATGGTGACCGGCGTAGACCTCTGTACTGGGTACACCTCAGCCGTAAACAATACAAAAAGTTTACAGGCCCTGCGGAGAGGAGGCTTGGGGTACAAGCGTATGTTTATGAACTTCACCTTTTCCTACCCGCTTATTTAAAACAAGATTCACACTCCAGAGATTAATTTGAAAATGTCTTTGAATTATGTTTATTCCTAGAGAAAGGTATGAAATTTGTACCTACTAAACTGCATTGTCATCAGTACCCTTAAATCAAGCTCATTGTGACAAAAATAAGGAGCATCGAAAATCCGTGGATTCCAGCAGTTTTCAGATGTCTTTGAAGCATTTAGAAGGCCCTTTGAACAGCACTTTAGAACCTAGAGGTGGATTTGGAGCTGTTTGAGAGGACACCGAGGTGGTGCTGGCAGGCTTGAGCCACCTTGCCTGGCTTAATTTAGTTTTTTGTTGTTGTTGCCTTGAAGCAATTCTGATGCAGTTTTGAAAACCGGGCAAAAAGAAAACTCACCCTCCATTACCCATATGTAACCAATCTTGACATGCTGGTTTATTTTGGTTTATTTACATATGTAAACCACTATTGACATACTGGTTATTTCCCTTTGAAGTACTAAATTTTTTTGGGGGGGGGGTCTTTTTGAGACGTGGTCTCACTGTAGCACCAGCTGGCCTGGAACTCACTATGTAGACCAGGATGGCCTTGACCTCACAGAGATCTGCTTGTCTCTGCCTCCTAAATGCTGAGAGTAAAGGCCCAGCTTAAAATTTCTTGTTCTTATGTACAATGTGATAGTTTGCTTTATCAGGTAACATTTCCCAATTTTACCTAATTCTAGCTTGACAAACGTAGCTACACTGCCTTTCTCTTTGTTACTAGGTGCCTAGAAGATATCAGCTTTGCACTAATGTGTGTAACTATGAAAAGGCAACAGCTAGCATAGTATTTAAGACAGCCTTTAAAAGGGTGGTGAGGGCTGGAGAGTTGGCTCAGCTGTTAAGAGCACTGGCTGCTCTTGCAGAGGACCCAGGTTTGATTTCTAGCTCCCACATGGCAGCTAACAACCGCCTGTGACTTTAATTCCAGTGACTCCTACCCCGTCTTTTGACCTCTGCGTGCATTGCAGGACCCCATTGTACTTACATACATGCAGGCAATACACTCATAAGATAAAATAAAAATAATAAAAATATTTAAAAAAATAAAGGGATGGTGAGATGGTTCAGTGGGTAAAGGTTCCTGCATAGCAGTAAATTGCACACAAAATAATCATTCCTATTTGTTTTTTAAAAAAGTACAAAATCAGACCTGCGCTTCATCATTTACTGTGCAACTAAAAACAACTCATTTTTATTTTTCTGATCTTACAGATTAATAACATGGGGATAATAGTTCTCGTTTCATAAACCCGAGAATTAAATGAAATGAGTGAAAATGTTATACTAGTAAATGGCAGCTATTGATATAGGCACTATTTCTTTTGTTGTGATTTTTTTTGTGTGTGACATAATTTATTCCCATATTCTGTGTGTAGATACTGTCACCACACTAGATACAAGTTTATGTTTAATTATAACAAATGTATGAATTAGAATTTTTTTGCACTAAGAAAAAATAAAAATCGCCCATAATCCTTTTACTCATAATAATCATTTATGAGTGGGAATATCTTTTCTCAGTTTATGCAACTATGGATTATGTTTTGCAAAATGCAATATTTTATAAATTTGTTTGTGAAGATGGCAAAGATTGAATTATGATGGGAGTAGGTGATTAAAAGATCAGGAACTAGTTGGATGAGGTGGTGCAGATCTTTAATCCCAGCACTCAGGAGGGAGAGACAGAATCTGACTTCAGAGGCCAGCCTGGGCTACATATTGAGTTACAGGCCATCCAAGGCTACTTAGTGAGACCTTGTCTCATAATAAATAAATAACATTTTTGCTGATTGTGGTGGCACTCACCTTTAATCCCAGAACTCGGGAGGCAGAGGAAGGTGACCTCTGTGAATTCAAGGCCACCCTGGTCTACATAGTGACTTCCAGGCCAGCTGGGGCTATAGGGAGACCTTGTCTCATCTAGACCAAAATAATAAATAATAGTATTTTTTAAAGGAGTAGAAGATAAGGTAGAAAAGGAGATGTGTTGGGTTTGGATTTCATTACAAATTACTGGATGGAGTAGTAACATGAGAGTCATTTGTTTTCTTTTAAAGGAGTAACTTGGCTGTTTATGGAAATAGACTATAAGGGGTCTGGGTCACCACAGTTTTCCTACTTTGATTTCTGTTGCTGAGATTAAAAATGACCCAAATGAACTTGGGGAGGAAAAGGCTTATTTCATTTTACAACTCCCAGGTCATGATCCATCATTGGAGGAAGTCAGGGCAGTAACTGAAGCAGAAACCACAGGGAAATACTGTTGACCGGCTTGTTCCTCTTGGTTTGTTGAGCTAGCTTTATTAAATCACCCAGGCCCACCTGATTAAGGATGACATCTCTCAGGCCCACAGTGGACTGGGCCCTCCTCCATCAGTTAATGATGAAGAAAATACTTCACAGACATGCCCACAGGCCATTCTGATGGAACAATTCCTCAATTGATGTTCCTTCTTCCTAGGTGACTCTAGTTTGTGTCAAATTGACAATAATTAACTAGCACACCAGTGAAGATGGAATCCAGTTAGGAGGCTATTCCAGTTAGGTGGCTTAGACTGGTGTAAGAAGAGGAAAGCTAAATTTTGAATGGAGAGGTTATAGGAGTCATTAATTGATTGGAGAAAGCCATTTAGAAGTTTTTGCATTGAGGACTGGGATTGTAGTTCCATGGTAAAGCACTTATCAAAGCCCTGGGTTCAGTTCTCAGTACTGCGTTAAAAAATGTTTTTAGCTTATGCAATTGGGCAGTTGCAGTTGTCATTTAATAGCAATGGATGAAAGAAGGGGCAGCTTTTAAGGTGTGTGTGTGTGTGTGTGTGTGTGTGTGTGTGTGTGTGTGTAGCTGAAGAGTTTTGCTTTTTTTTTGTTTTTTTTGTTTTTTTGAGACAGGGTCTCACTATGTAGTATTGACTGACCTAGACCTCATTATATAGGGGCCAGGCTTCTGACTCCTGAGTGCTGAGATTAAAAGTGTGCATCACCTTGCCCAACTTGAATAGTATTTAGAACATGGCATTTAGACAGACTCTCACCTTGTTACTTACTGTGCAACTTTGGACAACTTTCTTGATTTTTTTTTTTTAGCCTGATTTTCCAGATCAGCAACATGGGGATATTAGTTCTTATTGAATAAAATTATTATAATAATTAAATGAAATAAGTAAAAAATGAATTACACTTGCCAAATTGCTCAAGCTAAATGTTTAATTAAAAGTTGGGTCTTGCTGGGCATGATGGCTCCTGCCTTTAATCCCAGCACTCAGGTGGCTGAGGCAGGTGGATCTCTGTGAGATGAAGGCCAGCCTGGTCTACATAGTGAGTTCCAGGCCAGCTGGGGCTACAGGGAGACCCTCCCTCAAAAGACACCCCCCACCCCCCCACCCCCCGCAAAAAAATAAAATGCTGGGTCTTTGAGTCAGGTGTGGTAGTCCACACCTGTGGTCCCAATAGTGGTCTGTGGAGGCAGGAAGTTCAAGAGTTCAAGGTCATCCTCTTCCACATAGTGAACTTGAGTTCAGCCTAAACATGATCCTGTCTCAAACAAACAAACAAAAAAAGAAATTGGGTCATAAAGACTTCGGCTTTTGAGATGTCTTTTTCCTTTTCTCTTTATTATTATTATTATTATTTTGCTGTATTGGCAGTATTTGATTCTCTTGTTAAGTGCATATATATGTTCTTTTTGCATCTGGTGAATATAATGTAGCATTTTAATTTCTTTAGTGATACTTTTCACTTTTTAAAAAAACATTTTATTTTCATTTTATGTGTAGGAGTGTATTGCCTGCATGTATGCAAGTGCACCTGTGTATTGCAAGGCCTGAGGAGGTCAAAAGAGGGCATCAGATGCCCCTGGAACTGGAGTTATGCACAGTGGTCAGCCACCATGTGGGTACTGTTAATTGAACTCAGGTCCTCTACAAGAGCAGCCAGTGCTCTTTACTGCTGAGTCAATTCTCCAGACCCACTTTTCACTTTTTAAAAGCTGATTTTCTTATTGGTTGCTTTAGGGATTACCATAGACATTTTCCCTCATGACAACTGGAATTAACTGAACTTAATTCCTCTGAGCTATAGAAAACTTACTCCAATATGGTTTGTATCCTTACTTCATATGATAGAAATGTTACAAATTTGACAACACATTCATTGTAATTACTATTTTTTTGTCTTTTAAAGAAAATGAAAGAGTAAAATAATTCAAGTATATATTTATGGCTTTTGTTAACTTTATCATCTCAGGTTCTATTATTGTGAATTCAGATTACCACCTGGAGTAAAGTTTTACAATCTTAGCTCCTGTTGTATAGCAGTTTCCATAGAATTGAAACATTCCATCCTGTAGGGAGGTGCCTTAAGACTCAGGAAGTTCCAAATTGAAGCACCACTTCCCAGAAGAAAGCTCCTTAAACTCATGAAGTAAACAAAACTGACAAGGCACAGGGAGCAAACAATTCATAAGTCTCAGGAAGTTTCTGAAACTCACAAGATTCACAAGGCCCTTCCCTACTGTGTGATAGGCAGTAATAACTGCTAAGGAGATTTTCCAACCTAGTGAGCTGATAGAAGTCATGCAGAGAATGCAACTTTTATGAGTTGTCGGGCTGGGGTGGTCTTTTCAGTGAGGCTGCCTTTGAATCATCTGTGTTGTGTAAGTAACCTCTCACCCATACTCCTGTAAGTAAGCCCAATAAACTCATTGGTTTTCCAAGTTGGATTTTGATGGAATTGTTTCTTTGATCTGCCATTGGTTCCCTATCTGGGATGAGTAGATGTCTGGTCTGTTTGCATCTCAGGAAAAGTTACACAAAATAATTGGCACCTGAACAGGGACTGATACCAAAGAAGACTTTGGGGAGGTTGCATGGCACCTGCAGTGGGTGCTGAGATACCACAGCAGCTGATCAATGTGAGGGTGGAGCATCTAGGGGGTAATCCCAATATGGTTATCTTTCCCCATGTGGTATGGATGGTATGCCTCCTTGTCATTGTAATGACTGCATGTTCCCTACAATGGGTGGCAGGACATGCAAACAAGCTGATATCTGATAATGGAGTATCCATGGGAGGAATCCCAGAGTTTTCTGTGTGATAGGGAGTTGCACACCTGCTTGATGAGTGGGGTTGGTCTTGTGAGTACGGGGATTCCCTGAAATCGCTTCCTTATCTCAGTACCTAGCAATTTCATTCTATTGGCTGTTTAAACCAGTGATTTATTTAGTCTATTATCAAGCCCTGTTTTTACCACTGAAATTTAGTAAATTCACTTTGGTTTTCTCTAATTCCAGTGCCACAATTAATCTAAGCCTCTATCTTGTTGAACTCCTTGTATTACTTTCCAGAGGGAGATTCGAACATATTTCTCTTCACTGCAGAGACGGCACCAATGACAGACCAAAGAAACAGTTCTACCCAAGTCTGGCTTGGTGAGTCAGTGAGTTTATTGGGTTTACTTATTGGCACATAAGTAAGGGAGTTTGAGTGATCTCCACACTACTGCACACTGAAAAGCCCCACCCCAGCATGGGTGATGAGGTCCTGATCTCCACACTACTGCACACTGAAAAGCCCCACCCCAGCATGGGTGATGAGGTCCTGGAGGCCCGCTCTTCATTAACCCTTTTTATGTAACCTCCAACACCTCCTGTGGCTATGTGTATCTGGGGCAGAATTATGTACAACTAGGGGTAGGGGCAGGAGGGTGTTGAGTGGCTGGAATCTCAGGTGAGGGTTGATGATTCTCTCAAGCCCCTCCTTCTTTTCTCTACTCAGAAACTAGAGTAAACTTTTAAAGCATTTTTACATCATATTACTTTCTAGCTTTGAACTACAGCACTGTAGCACTTCAAATAAAGTCACACTTTTTAACATTGCCTGAAAGTGCCTTGGTGATGTAAGCCCAGGCTCTGTTCATGTCTCATCTTTTAGTCATGGTATTCAGTGAAGCACAAACATGTGCTCGTGGTAATCCTACAACATGCCTTGCTTTTGCCTGTTGGAAGGTGTAGGGGTTTTGCTGTTTCTGTCGTCCAAATTTCTCATCATCTTGATCGCTACAATTCATTCTTTAGATGTTGATTTAAACATCAATCCCACAGAGAGTTCTTCTCCAAATGGTAGCCTTCTCTCTGGTCCTAATATAAATTTAAACCTATCTTTCCTGTACTTTAAAATAATTTTAAAGTATTTTATTATTTCTATTTTATGTGTATGAGTATATTGCCTGCATGTAGATAGGTGCACCCGTGTCGTGCCATGCCCACAGAGCTCAGAAGAGGGCATCAGATCCCCTGGAACTGGAGTTAAGAATGGTTGTTATCCACCATGTGGGTGCTGAGAATCAAACCCAGGTCCTCTGCAAGAGCAGCCAGTGCTCTTAACTGCTGAGTCACCTCTCCAGACCCTCCTGTGCTTTTCTTAAAGCAACCTGTTGTTTTCCTTAATAAGGCATTGTTGGACTATAACTTTGGTTGTCAGTTAAAGGAGGCCTATTTGTGATGGTTAATGTTGATGCTAACTTGACAGGATTTAGAATCACCATGGTAACAGACTCTCTGGGCTGATCTATGAGGGATTGTACAGGTTAAGTTAATTGAGGTGGGCAGACCTACTCTAAATGTGGCTTTCACCATTCCATAGGCTAGGGTCCTGGGAAGACTAGAAAGGAAAAAATAAGCTGGGCATAAGCATTTCTCCCTGATTCTTGACTACAGATGCAATGTGACCATCTGCCTCATGATCCTGCTGCATATTCCACCATGATGTTATGGCCCCAAATAGAGCCCCCCAACTTGTAATAGCCAAAGTAATTTCATTTTCTATAAAGCAGTCACTTTAAACTTCAAAAGCTAGAAAAACAGCCATCTTCAAGGTTAAGTGCCTGAACTCAGTTGCTTCCCCTTAGAAGAGTGCTTTCTTTGGAGTAGCTGACCTTGGTCCTCCTAGATACCGCAGCTGCACTTAATCAGAAAGTGCCTTACTGTCAAGGTCTCTATACCTCTGTTAAGAGAAGGATTAACAGCTTGTTTTGGATTCTATAGTTTGCTTATCTGCTAACTCGGGGTCCTGACCATATTCAGGACCACCTGGCATTACTCATGTGTGATGAAATTCCTATGGTGTTTGTGGGTTTTGCCTTTAAAAGCTAGCATCACCCACTGTCCTCTTGGGGCTATGAGTCCTAAATCTGACTAAGGGACCATACGGCTATAGCCCTAATAAATTTGACCAATTACAATTTGAATTGTCTGGTGGTCCTTTTCCCAATGGTTTCAAACTCTGTAACAATGATAAACTATAGCCTGAGGTTGTAAGCCAAAGTAAACCATATCTTAAATTGCTTTTGTCCAGTATTTTATCATAGCAACAAGAGAAGTAGCTGAAATATAACATTGATACTGAGAAGTTGGGCCATTGCTGTGATAAACCTACATAGTCTTTAGACCTTTAGAACTGGTTAACAACAGGAATGTAGAAGAGTTTGGAACTTTGGACTAGGAAAGCTCTTGAGTTTTGTAAGCAGAGCTTACTGGGCCGTTCCAGTGGGCTCTTGAAAGACAAGAATGCTGGGAGAAATCTGAAGGGTGGTGTTGTGGCCTGAATCAGAGGAGAACAGGACTCAAGAAACTAGGCTAGGAGCCATACTCAATCATATTCTGATGAAATATCTGACTGTATTCTGCCTGTGTCCTGAGAACTCAAGTGGGACTGAATTTAAAGGTAATGGACCAGTTTGTTTGGTGAAGGAAATTTCGAAACAGGAGAGCATTCAAGTTGTGTCATGGTTACTTCTCACTGCTCTCATCCAGGTCTATGGTGAGAGAGGTTAAAAAAAAAAAAAATGGAGCGGAAAGAAAGAAAAATGTGAGGTTTTGTAAGGAAAGGTTTCCAAACAAGTTTAACATTTTGTACAAGGAGTGTGAGATGACAAAGAATCTGTAATTGTTAAGGGGATTAGTGCCATTGCGAATCCTGGTGCTCTAAGTGAATCACAGAAAGGGTGCCCACCAAAGGCTCCATTTCATGAAAGTATAAATTAATTTGAGGGAGCTTAAACTGAGAAGGCCTCTGAAGGGGTTCCCTGCTCCTGGAAAGCAATTGCCTAGAGATGTGTTTTCTTAGGGTTAGCACACAGAAACTGATGCAACTGAGGCAGGCTAGCATAAGGATAGTTTAGCAATTCTGGATGCTTAAGCATGCACATCTTTCCTAACAATGCACTTTGCAACCTGGGACCCCACATGCATCAGGCTGCACACACACACCCCTCTCCAAACAAAACAGATCACTTTAATGTACACCTTAGCAATTCCCCTTTTTCTGTCCAAACATATCCCAAAGCATATCCTGAAACTAGGGGCAGTGGGCCACACTTACGTAGACTGGTTTTGAGTACATATACACTAAGGAAAACCATGTCCTCAAAGTGAACTTTTAGGGAAAACACCTATTTGCCATATGGATAAAATCAGATGCATCATGAGAAAGGCTTGCATAACCCAATCCTGTCAGTCAATACAGAAAAGTACCTATACTCCACCCCTTAGCAACCAACTCCTTCTGAATCTGCAAAAGGAGCTCCTGGGCAATACTCAGGTAGTCCTGAGTAACATAACTCTCAAAGCCCTCTGTTCTCTTGCAGTATATCTTACCTGTTCACTTTGCTTATGAATAAAATTTCTTGCTATGAAGTTTTTTTGTATACACTACTTTGAACAAGATGGTGAGAATCTGGAAATACCTAGCCAAGACAGACCAGCAGTAACACAGCTATGGTCTGGGGTAGGGGTTAGGTTCCATCCCAAACTGGAAGCAGAAATTGGGAGTGTCATCTGCATGGTACTGGTTTTGTAGGCCTGAAAGATTCAGGACTGAAAGAGTCATGGAGTCCTGCACCACAGGTTCAAAGGCCAGCTGTGGCCAGGCAGTTGTACTGCAAGGTTGGAGTCTCCTCACCGAGGCCTTAAGAAGCTGTGGCATGGAGCTGTAAAAGATGAAGCTTAAGTTCTAATACAGACCCTAGAGTGTTGGAGATTGCAGGATCATGGGCCATCTCCTGAGGAAATCTGGTTTAAGGAGTCAGGCCAGCCCAAGAAAGAGCTATGTGTACAGCAGGCAGCAGAGTTGGAGGGACAGGACCACTGAAGCCCTCTGGAGCCCAGATGAGTCTTAGAATAGGGACATGGAGCAACAAGATTTGGTGTTTGTTCTGCTAAATTTCAGCCTTTCTTTGGTCCACTCTTTCCTTGCTATGCCCCGTCTCTCCCTTTGGAATGAGAACGGTTTGCTCTGTGAGTTATGTAATTCCTGTTTTTGATTATATGGGGGCTCACAGTTAAGAGATTGCCTTAAGTCTCAAAAGAGACTGGATTTTTGGACAGTGGTGGAACTCTTAAAGATTATGAGGACTTTTGAAGGTGGTTTGAATGCATTTTGCATTATGCGATGGCCTAAGGGGACAAGTAATGGGAAAGTTATAGCTTTAAAGTGATGTGTTTGCATGTCCAGTTGACTAGGAGTGGATTTTTGATTGACAACTTTACAAGATTAGAATCCTCTGTGGAAACAAGTCTTTGGGAAGGTCTATGAGGGATTTTCTAAATTAGTTGAGGTGGGAAGACCCACACTAAGTGTGGGTAATACCATTCCCTGGGCTGGAGTTCTAGGTTGAATATAAGGGAGAAAGAATGCTGAACACAGTCATTCGTCTCTCTCTGGTTCCTGACTGCATATGTAATGTGGACCAGCTGCCACAAACTCATCATCATGCCTTCCCCGTCATGATGGACTGTAATCTCAAACTGTAAGTCAAAATAAACCCTTCCTTCCTTAAGTTGCTTTTGTCCATTATTTTGTCACCGCAACAAGAATATAACACAGGACCAAATATTTTCTTTGACTCACTGTTTCTTGGGTGTCAAAACATGGTCTCTTGGTTCCTTGTTTCTAAGCTAAGGTAAGGTAGAGTATTATGTGGAGAAAGTGTGGTATAACAAAGCTGCTTCTCTCTTGGTAACTAGAAACAAAGGGGTGGAACAAAGGGGTTGGGGTTAAGAGGAGATGGGAGGGACCAAGAACAAGCTGTAACACACAAGGACCATACTCCCAAAGACCTGCTTCCTTCATCTAAGTTCCACCCCCTAAATTTCTGTCATCTCCAACCAGCCCATCTAATTGTGAACCCATCAATGGATTAATCCAATGAGAGTCCTCATGATCCAGTCACTTCCTAAAAGTCCATCAGCTAGCAACAAGCCTTTCGTTTTGGGGGACATCTCAGCAGTCAGTAAAGAAATTTACTTGTTTGGTGTCTCTTTTACTAGACTACAAATGAGATTAAACCATGTCTTTTCTGTGTATCATTCTGTACCTAGGTCCTGGCAACTCTGAAGATAGTGGTAAATGCCCATAAAATGCAGTGCTTGATGGAACCTTTATTAATGTGATGTCATTGAAACTATGGAGGTCTAAAATTCATTATATACATTTTTTAAGCTGTCAAAGACAATAGGAAGGGGGCATGAATGGCCGGGACAGGCTTTGAGGAGGCAGTGTGGGGAATGACAACAGGCTCAGGGGACCCAGGAAATATTTTGGGTGACTATCCCAGTGCCTTTTTTGTGTTTTGTTTTGTTTTGCTTTTGATTTTTACATTGCTGATAGCTACCTAATATGTAGGTCCTTCACAGATTTTTGTTGACAGCTGATTAGGCTTGTCTGTTCCAGAGTTCAAGTCACTTGGTCTCCCCTAAGAGGGATTATGGGCACAGTCAACAGAGACTAACTAAAGACAAGAGAATTAGAAAAAACTTGAACCACTTTCACTATTTTTTATATTTCAATTTTTAAAAAGGCAGAGTTGCTTGAAACAAAGGATTAAACTTAAATTTTAGAAAAAGATTATCAACCTCTATCTCTCTGTGAATAAACTGGCTACGTGGTGCAATTTTCTTTGTTTATTTTGTTCTGTTTTTGAGATAGGGTCTCATTATATAGTCCTGACTGGCCTGGAACTTGCTCTGTAGACCAGGCTGACCTTGAACACATAGACATTAGCCTGCCTCTGTCTCCCTAGTGCTGGGATTAAAGGCATGCAACACCACACCCAGCTATGATGCAATTTAATATAATATCAAATAAATGTGGTCTATATGAATATATACTGCAAAGGTATTTTGTTGAGCAATTACTCATTTACGTGAATATCAGATGTTCAGTAAAGTTTGCAGTTCAGTTCTACAAACATTAATTGTAACCCTCATATGCCTTTTAAATGTCATCTACATGTACAACTAGGAGACTGGAATATGTTAGCTATGGCAATGTGCCTGTAGTTACTGGCTGGAGATTTTATGTATCATCATACATCGTCCAGCAGAGGGCAGAAAAGGACCAGTGTGAGTTTGTTCTTATACTCTCTCTTGGCTGTCTAGTAAACTCAATGGAAATCTTTAAAGAGGAAGGGGAAACATGGCCAGTGATTACAGTTTTACTTCATTTATATTGTCTTATGTGATATAATGTGGTTTTCTTATTCTTATTTCTTATTGTCTTATGTGATATAATATGGGATTGTCTCCCAAGGACTGAGGTATCAGAGATAGCCTGGTGATTAAATGTTTGATCCTAGGTCAGTATTCAGAGTTTGAATTATGGAAATATGTGATTTACTGACTTTGTGGTATGGAAATACTACTTGTGTTCTCTGGGCCAGCCAATCTTGGACAGACACTTTTTACTTTAAGAAGATTCTGCTTGGAATCTGGTAAAGGATAGAACAGACTGTTACATTTTGTGTCTACTTCTATTTTTTAGCTAAGTCACATATACTGTAGACTGATCACTTTATTCATATAATTTCTAAAGCTAATTAAATACATGTGGATACTATATCAAAATTATCTCCAGTGGTATATCTTAATTTGGGCACACTTTTAAACTTTCTTTTTAATATTTATTATTGTTTATTTTATGTGTGTGTGTATTGCCTGCATGTATGTAAGAGTGCTTGCGTCATGCAATGCACATGGAGGTCAGAAGAGGGCATCAGATCCCCTGGAACTGGAGTTGCAGGCAGTTGTTAGCCACCATGTGAGTGCTAGGAATCGAACTCAGGTCCTCTGTAAGAGCAGTCAATGCTCTTAACCACTGAGCCATCTCCCCTGCCCCATTTTTTTTCTTTTTTTAATTTTATGTGTATGAATGTTTTGCTTGCATGTATGTATTTGCACCATGTGCATGCATTGCCCATAGAGGCCAGAAGAAGGTGTCAGATCACTTGGAACCGGATAGCTGTTAGCAGCCATGGGGGCGTTGGAAACTGAACCTGGGTCCTCTGCAAGAGTAGTCTGTACTCTTAAATACTGAGCCATCTCTCTGGCCCTTAAACTTTCTAAATGAATAAGTAAAATACTAATATTGAAGGTACTGGGTTTGTTTTACCTTCTTTAAGTTCTCATACAGTTGTTGTGATAATTGATTTCTGTCCTGATGAAGTAAATTTCATTTGTCAAGCTTTATCATTAGTTCCTTTTGCCTGAACAATTTAATAAATTAGATTTTTTAAAAAGTCTCTTGTGTGATAAAAAGGTTTCTATCAATAATGAGAATTAGGGTCTGGCATGGTGGCATGCTCCTTTAATCCCAGCATTCAGGAGGCAGAGGCAGATGGGTCTCTGTGAGATCTAGGCCAGCCTTGTCTACACTGAGAGTTCTAGGTCTCTGGGGCTACAGGAAGACCCTCAAACAAACAAAAAATAATGAGGATTAATCAGTATTTTATCTTCCTCTATTCTCAATATACTTAACGCAGCCAGACTGCTTTTTCCATCTTTCCCGTGTAACACACATGCCCCTATTTTAAGGAAAAAAAAAATTAATCAGATTATTTTTGGTTTTTATTTGATACTTTTAAATGGCATACTGAAACAGAGAATCATAACCTCCAGTTCATGGTACATTTTTACTAACAATCCATAGGAGGTTTTTGTTACTTTTCACTTAGTTTAATACTGATTGAGAATCCGTGAAGCTGCCATTGAGTTCGGCAGTCAGCTGTGCTGTTGACTCAATGCTGTCTTCTGCATTTGAGACATCCATGATTCAATTGACTTATATGGTTCGTTTTCATCTGTGTTTCCTAAAATGTTCTTTAAATTTTTTGTTTTAGTTCTGTTTTTTTAAAAAAGAATCAGTCTACACCCATACCACCCTGAACATGCCACATCTTATCTTAAAAAAGAATTATGTTTTATATAATCTTGCAAGACAAGTGAATCTTTGAATACCATTCCATGGTGTGAGTAGGTCAGAATTTATCTTCAAGCCTTTTATTAATGTTGTTTTAAGCTTTTTCTAGTTTTTTGCTCTGTTTAAGCAATGATTTTGGGCAGGGTTGGGGGGTTGAAGCAAGGAGAAAACCTGCCAGGCATGTTTAGCTCCACATATATCTCTAAGTATTTCCAAAAGTATTTGTACCAATTTAGAATCTCATGGGCTGGATAAGAGATTCTGTGGCCAACATCTTGTGTACCATTAGATACTCCAAAATTGATAAGTCAGAATTATCTTACTGTTATCTTTTTAAAATTTTCATTTATTATTTTTATTTTATGTGTATGTGTGTATTGCCTGCATGCAGGTAAGTGCACCCATGTTGTACAGTGCCCTCGGAGGTCAGAAGAGGCTGTTGGATCCCCTGGGACTGGAGTTACAAACAGTTATTAGCTGCCATGTGGGTGCTGGGATTCAAACCCAGGTCTTCTGCAAGAACAACCAGTGTTCTTAACCACTGAGCCATCTCTCCAACCCCTATCTTACTGTTATATTGCCAGACACTTGCCACTGGCAAGGCTTAGCTTCTTTCCATATGCTTATTGGTCATATGTGTTTTCTCATCTTGAAAGGACTGTTCATGTTTTTACCTATTGTTCTTTTTTATCTGCTATTAATTTGGAATTCTTCGAATATGTTAATTGATGATATTAATCATCAGTTATGTGACTTCTAAGTGTGTTCTCATTTGTAACTAGTTTTTATATCAAATATATTTTGATGAGCAACAAAGTTTTTAATTTTAATAACTGTGATGGTTGGGCTGGAGTAATGGCTCAGAAGTTCACTGAGTGTTCTTACAGAGGACCAGGTTCAATTCCCAGCACCCACATGGTTGCTAACAACCATCTATAACTCCAGTTCCAGGGGCATTTGATGCTCTCTTCTGGCCTCCACAGGCATTGCATGACTCGGGTGCACTTACGCTTGGCTCAGTTGTCCTGTATTAAGTTCAAATGGTCATGTCTTTATGCCCTCTCCTTGATCAGTTATGTGAGATGGCCTAGGCAAAGCGGCTTTGAGCAGGTCAAGTGGACACCAAAGTTTCTGGCAGCTGAACTCCCAAATCTCTCTCTCTTTTTCCTCCCCTCCCCAACCCCTCCACCCTCTCTCTTCATCCCTCTCCCTGTCATCTTCTTCCTCCTTCATCTCCCCCTCCCCCTCCTCTTCCTCCTCTTCCTCCTCCTCCTCCTCTCCTCCTCCTCATTTTTAGGATAAAACCCAAGGCCTTATGCTAGGCAAGCTCTCTACCACTGAGCTACAGTCCCACCCCTTAGCAAGTCCTTTCTTGAAAGAGGCTCTGGGCATGTTCATTTTGTGTTGTGATAGCAGAAGATCAAAGACTGAGTAATTTATAATGAACAGGGATTTAACTCTATATTTATAGAGGCTAGGAAGTCCAAGGTTGAGGGGCTACATCTGATGAGAGCCTTCTTGCTGTATCTCACCCATGAATACAGAAAGAAGACTTGAAGGCTGGAGATTGAACTGGCATCTGGAGGCACTTTTTTGACCAACATGAATCCGTTCATGAGGGTGGAGCCCCCATAATCAAAGCACTTCCCTTTAGCTCTACCTCCAACTCTGTTTCATTGGGGATTAAGCTTCCAGCATGTGCTTTTGTGGCAGGACACATTCATACCCTAGCAGTAGCAGCGTGCATCCCTGCATCTACCATGGTCCAGTCTTCCTTCATTTGGAAGTCCTTCATTTTCATTCATTGTGTTTTTAGGGTATGTTCTCAAGTATCTTGTCTAAATCACTGAAGGAATTAGATCTTAAAACATCACAGCTACAGACTTATGGTAATGAAATGGGGAGAAAGAGGGTCCCCTAGAAGGTTCTAAGTCTCATTCATAAAAAAATTTTAAGAATGGACCCAAACGGAAGCTTTTACAATTTTATTAGAATCTTTAAAGAAAAATTCTCAGGCCAAGTGAGCTGGTAATCTTAACAGCAGCCTCGAGGAGGTGAATGGTGGGAAGAAGGAAAGAAAGTCATGTAGCCATGCAGGTTTAGAGCCTGCATGGAGGTCAGACACATGACTGACTGGCAGCCAGACGGCTGGGAGAAGGAAGCTTTAGAGGAAAAGTAAAGAAACCTAGGGGCAGCCCAAATCCTTAAAGAAAGCATGTTTAGTAAGAAAGTCATGAAGAAAAGAAGGGGAAATTATACCTTTCTGAAGGAAAGATGGATAGACTTACAGAGACCTACATGACTGTGGCTCCTCTGAAAGTTCTTCAGAGTTCTGTGCTGTAAGGCAGGATTCCAAGCAGGAAAAATTTACTACCTCATTAACACATCAGGTATTCTGCCCAACAATTTAGCATAACTTAAGGTGAACCTGCCTTCCTAGGGGTGGTTCTATCACAGGTGATTGACCAGTGAGACTGGAAAGGTGGGTCTTCCAACAGATAGGCTAGGGATTTTATAGTCTTGACCAGTTAAATTTATGGGGCTTGTTGCTACTCTCCCAGTAATAGTAAGATAAATTATAATTCCAAATTTAAAGAAGTTTCCTGATTAATAACACTTTTTTTTTCTGGTCTTTTTGAGACAGGGTCTCTCTGTAGCCCCAGCTGACCTGGAACCCCTTACATAGAGGAGGTTGGCCTCCATCTCACAGAGAAATCTGCCTGCCTCTGCCTCCTGAGTGCTGAGACTGAAGGTATGTGCCACCATGCCCAGATCTCCTGATTAATAGCTTACTGGTTCTTTGTTGTAACTTTTTTTCAATGCTGTTTGACAAATACATTTTAAAGTTTTCCAGACTTTTGTTCACCTGTACAAAAATGATTCGAATCCTTATGCAAATTGGTGTTCATATATGACCCAAAGGTCCCAGCAACGGTACCACAGCACCCTGAGCATAACTAAATGTACCAGAAACATTCCGGTTTCATTGTTTCAAAATCCATTTCAGTTTGGCTATGGGTGTGAAATACAGAGGTTATTTTTCATTAGATTACTTTCAGTGCCATGAACAGAAAGAAGGGGTGGGAGAGAGAGGAGAAATTTAAACAATGTACAGAAGGTACATTAGCTGGAGTGCTAGGGTCATAGGTGTGCACCACCATGCCTTGTGATAATTATTTCTTTATATTCTAAAACATCTGTTTGATAAGTGTCAGTTGGAAAGCTAGTTGGCTCAGCCATCTCTATCATAGATGGGAAATAACGAAATTATAATGAAAATAGATTGTCTTCTCGTGTTCTTTGCAGCTCATAGATCTGTTTCCTTCATGTATGTCTGCTGTGCATACTACCTTTTCCATAAATTCTTGGAGCTTATTCCTGTTTTAAAAATCGTTGTGCTTACTGTTCTTCTGCCTAGAGCCCTCTTCTTCCACATGGTCCACTCCTCTGGCATTTAAGCTTAGCTAAAGGGCCCATTCTCAGGGACCATCATCCAGTCTGAAGTTGCCCCCACCCTAACTTACAAGCATCCTTGTGTACTCTTTTCTCTCCTTTACACTACTTAAGACTATACAGTATATAATTGCTTCCTTTCTAATTAATCCTTAAGTTCATACACAAAAATATCTGGTTTTATGATTACATTTTCATACTTATTATGGTCTGCTCATGTTCGCTCTCCACTCTCTCCTGCATTATTTTTTCTTTAACTTTAATCACTGGCACCAAATTAGGTGTAAGTTGTAGAGAATCAGGGCTCTTGTCTATTACTTGTTGGTAGCTGGTACCCTAGCATTTGACTATACTTTGCATTTGACAGGTATATCATGAAATATTTGTTTTATTAATTTCAGTATTGTGAGTCCACACACTTTGGCTACTTATTTATGTTTTATATGAATTTATTCAAATCTTCATGTTTCCAATTAAGTTAGACCATGAGAGATCTATATCCTTTATAAGAAGACTGCCCTTATTTCAACCAGAAGAATTCATCAATGTTCCCAACAGTGACTGAATTTAGGTCACTTGAAAATTTTAGGACTTGCAAGCTGGCTCAGTAGGTAAAGGCACAAGCCTGGTAACCTGAGTTAGATCCCCAGAGTCTTCAGTGGAAGGAGAAAAATCAATTCCTAAAAGTTGTTCTTTGACCTATAGACAAGACATGCTTGCACTTACAAACATACATGTGCATACACTACCACCACCACCACCAACAACAAGAAATAATTAAAAAGAAAGATTTTGACATTTCCATAGTTGCTGACAATGTTTTCTTTATAGAATAAAGACATCTTGCTTGCAGTAAAAGCAAATACTGTGTCTTAGTGGGACTTTTCTTTCTGTTTTGGAAAAGATTCCTGTCAGCTACTCTGTCATGGTGATGTTGAGTTCTATGTTGGAAGGCTGCGGCTCCTGGTTTCCTGTGTGTTTCTAGGCTTTGGAGATTGTTTAAGATCTGTGTTTTTGGAAAGAACATTTCCATGGTTACACTCTTTCCTTCTTTCATCCTTAAGAAAACAAGAACAAGCCGAGTAATCCAATTCCTGGATTACTACTACACAGATGTCTTTTATATCTGCCTCCACATGAAACTTCGGGGCGAGTTCCATTTCCATGCATTTATTCCCTTCAATGCTTCTTTTAAATGAAGCATTTTTTAAGATTAGAAATAAAAGGATTGGACCGGCAAATTAAACAGGGACTGGCCTATGTTATGTAAATGGTCTGAACGCATGTAGGATGAATTTAGACATAGAGTATATGAAGGACGAGATTGTTTGGGGAGCAAAACTAAATTGTAGCTTCAGGCAGTAAACTCAACTGTGTGAAGAATCAATCGTGCACTCAGAAAGACTACGTGTTTAAAAACAGTGTTCTGTATTTTAGATATAAAATTTCATGCTAGACTATTAAAATAAGCACATGCACTTTTAGTCACAGAGAGCAGGAAAAGTTGTTTGCTGTAACAATATGTTGTTCATTGCTGCCCCACCAAGTCTACTTGAAAGATGAAAGATATGCACAATCTAGCCTATACTTTTCTTCCATGAGCTTTGAAAAGCATTTGCATAGACATACTAGAACTACACTCATGAATTAGTTTAAAATGTGAGGGGGTAAGAAACAAGAAATAATTGTATAGGGAAAAAAAAGAAATAATTGTATAGGAAAGAGTGTCAGAGAAAAATTTATTTTTTAATTAGACTTTAGGGTACATATATATATACATATATATATATTAAAGCAATGATAAGTAGAAAAAAATGGCATCCTTATGGTAGAAACTGTTTGAAAAATGACTGCATTACTTACTTTTCTTATTGCTATAACCAATAAAACCAAGTACCTTAAAGCAGGAAGGATTTATTTTGGCTCACAGTAGCTGTATTGCCTGTGGCGTATACAATTTTTCTCTTGGGCTGACTCACCTCAATACCTACAGCTTTCTTTGGTGGACATCCATGTTTTGGGGCATCTCTAATATTCTGCGGTGTCCACTGAAGCTTAGATTTCACCTTTGTGGCTTCATGCACAACCTGTTCAGGAGTTCCATGCAGGGAACCTGAGCTTGCTACATATTGCCTGGCTTCCATGACTTTCTGGAGCCCTAGCACAACCCTCATTCTTGCATCTTACATGCCTATAAACTCAGCATCATTTGGATATGTCAGGTTCTGCTGCCACCTTGAGATGTAGTCTGACTACCTGCAAGAGCAACAGTTATGGTTGAACCTGGGAAAATACCTCCCTAGGCAGCTGTCTTCAGGCAGAGAACCCCTAAAATGACATCCTAAATTCTAATCCCAGCACTTGGGAGGCTGAGGCTAGAGGACTGCCATGAGTTTGTGACCAGCTTGGGTTATATAGTGAACTACAAGTTTGTCTGGGTTACAGAGTGAAATCCTTTCTCAAAAATAAATAAATAAATAAAATAAAATTTGTTCAAATAAATTTGCATTTTTACTTGCATTTTTACTAGCTCCACCTGGAAGTGTGGAGTCTTTCCCTAAGATTCCTTTGTAATTGTTCCAGTGCAGACTGTTCAATTTCTTTTAGATGGGATCAATATCTTCCTCAATTACATCCACTTTGTCCTCACCAACCTTGCTGTCCTGCCCACAATTTAAACCACATTCACACCCCTTTTCTCACCAAATTTCACATTTTTCATAGCTTTCTCTTCTACTTGCTCATCATGAATCTGGCTAAGAGTAGTGAGTAGCAACCAGGCCCAGCTGTTATGCCATCTTGAAATTCCCTCTGCAAAATAATTTAGTCAATTACTTTTTAATTCAGCCTAAATGAAAATTTCAGGACACAGGCCAAATGCAGCCAAGTTTTTTTTTTTTTTTAATATAATATGAATGACCTCTACCCCAATTCTCAATAGGGTCCTAATTTCCCTTTGAAACTATGGTAGTAACAGTCTTTCCTATCTACATGTCTATCAGCATTCTGGTCTCTGGCTTTTCCACTGAAATGGCCAATTTAAGCTCTGCTTCCATTATTCTGGGCTTCTCTAGTCCATGGGTCTAAACTCTTTCACATTGCTCACACAAAACAGTTCACATGGTCATGTTTATTACAGCAATGACCTTACTTATGGGTACTGATTTTCTGTATTAGTTACTTTTCTGGTTGCTGTAATCAAGTACCTGAGTAAACAACTTAAAGGAAGAAGGATTTATTTTGGTTGGTTCATGCTTTGGGGGATTACAGTCTACCATGGTGGGAAGACATGATGGCAGGTGACTCTACGGCTGTGAGAGCATTGGCTGTGACTTCTCAACCTTCTCATGTCTTGGTAGTCAAGAAGCAGAGATCAGACAGAAAGCAGGGCCAAGCTGTAGAACTTCAGGCCCATTCCCAGTGACCTACTTTCTCTGGTAAGGTTCTATCTCTTAAAAGTTCTACAACCTCCCAAAATAGCTCTACCAGCTGAGGACCAAGTATTCAAACATATGAGCCTTCGGGGGACTTTCTATTTATTCTGTGAAGAATGACGTGAATATTGTCAACAATTTTAGTACTCTAAAGTTCTCAATGGCATTTAAAATTGTGACTTTATGTTTGAATGACTTCTTATCCTTTTGTTTTGCTTTATTTATTTATTTTTTTAGACAGGGTCTCCTATACCTCCAGCTAGCCTGAAATTCATGGAGATCAGGTTGGCCTCGAGATCTCACTGCCTGTAGAGTGCTAGGATTAAAGGCATGCACCATCACACCCAACTGACTAATTGTTTTTGCATGGTAGTTAGAGCTCACTTATTATCACAACAGCTATAACTTGGCCGTAAATAAAATCTGTGAATTTTCTTCTTTGTATATGGGCAGAAACTACTCTCAAGCATGTTGTTAATGTTCTCAAGGGAGACTATCACAACAACGTCCTATTAGTCTCTTAGAAAATCTGACATTTTATCCTTGGGCTGGAAAAAAAGGACAGATATTTAAAAGGAAAATTATGTGTAGGTAGGTGTCTTAGTTACTTTCTATTGCTATGATAAAACACAGATCAAACCCAACTCAGGGAGGAAAGGGTTTATATGGTTTATACATCCCAATCACAGTTCATTGTGGAGGAAAGCCAGGGCAGAAACTCAGGGCAGGAACCTGGAGGCAGGAACTGAAGCACAGACCACAGAGGACTGCTGCTTACTAGCTTGCTTCCTGGTCTAAGCTCAGCCTGCTTTCTTATAAAATACAAGACCACCTGCCTGGGGGTGACACCACCCACAGTGGGCTAGGCCCTCCCACATCACTCAATAATCAAGAAAATGACATGGCCACAGGCCAGTTCAATGGAGGAAATTCCCCAATTGAGGTTTCCTCCACCCAGGGATATCAAGTTGACAACTGAAGCTATCTAGCACCTTAGGTATTTGGGCTTCAAAAATATTTACCTTAGTGATCCATTGGCCATATTATATAATTTGACAGTGATGGTAATGTCAGAATCATTGTTCATTTGTCACATTTGTGCTTCCATGAACATAAGATCTTTAATTAGTTTCCTTTGAAAGGTACGGTAGCATCATTTTAATTAGGCACAAATTTTATTTCATCTGACTCAGTGAGGAAAACCATTTTTTTTAATGAAGAATCCAATGAGCATTTTATGGGCTTATGAATGGAATGAATCCTTCAATTTCATACTTGCCTACAGTCCCAACCTTAAATTCTTGGTACATTAGGAAAAGCTGTTGGTATGCAACATGTCCTAATTTTTATGTGTCAATGTTCAAGCTAGAGTTTAATAATTCCTTAATGGAGTTGTTAAGTAATGTAGGTTTCCTAAGCTGTTATGCAACTAAAACATGTCTCATGACCAACAACTATATCCTTTTATGTGGTCCAGTGAGTGAAACACAGGACAGTTGCCTACAAAGCCCTTCTCTGGGTTCCCATTCCCTTTTCTCATGCTCTCCTTTCTTGGTTTTGCTCTCTTATAGGCTTTTTTTTTTTTTTTTTCACTCTCAGGCAAGAACGTCTGTGCAGGGCTTAACTCAACAAAGCATAGCACCAGTGGGCTGACACAAAGCCAAGGGGAAGCTGACAGGGTAGCTGTGGAGGACGAAGTAATGGTTCATGCACTGAATGCTCTTGTTCTGCCCCAAGAGGGCTATGCTGCTGTGGGCCGTGCATCATCACACCTGGGCAAGCTCTCTGTTGCAGACCTGTGCTGCTATCCTCATTGCTTTTGGACAAATGATGAGGAACATTCAAACTGAGAATTCACGCTTACATTTTGTAAAATAAACATACTATACCATTATGTATACCTCTGGAATGAGCTTTGTGCTGTAGAAGGAAGGGTATAGCCAACATGATAACCCAATGAATCAATCTGAAGATTAGTTTTTTCTAACAGTTGTGAAGCCTCTCAAAACATTTAGTACTTAATTTTAGAAGCAGTTCAGAGCCTTAAACCTATCTCGTTTTGTTTTGTTTTGTTTTGTTTTGTTTTGTTTTTGGTGCTGGGGCTGAATCCAGGCCTCTCACAAGCTAAGCACTGACTGAGGTACAACTTTGGCCCCATTGAGCTTATTTTTACAAATATTGTCAATGGAGCTGCAGAGAAGGCTCGGTGGGTAAAGCGCTTGCCACAAAAGAATGAGGATCTGAGTTTGAATCCCCAGAGTCCAGTAAAAATCAGGTGCGAAGTGTGAGCAGCTGTACTCCTAGCACCCTCCTGGGAGATGTGAAGAAGAGGCAGGAGAATCTCAGGAAGCTTGTAGGCTAACTAGTCTGGCACACACAGAGGAAAAACAATAGAGAGATCCTTTCTCAAACAAGGTAGAAGTCAAGGACCCATACACATGAATGTGCACATGCATACACACACACTATAAACACAAAGCAAAGCCACCAAATATTGTCTATAGTATAAATATTCATCCACAAGTATTAGAAATGTTTATCTAAAAAAAATTATTCAGAGTGCTGGAGAGATTGCCTAGTGGTTAAGAGCACTGTCTGCTCTTGCAGAAGACTGGGGTTCAATTCCCAGCATCCATATGGTGCCTAACAACCATCTTTAACTCCAGTTCCAGGGAAATTTGACACACCCTCTTCTGACCTCCACAGGCATTGCATAACACAGGTGCACTTACATACATGCAGGCAATACACTCATACACATGAAATGAAAAAAATAAAATAAAAATTATTCACAGTATATCCTGTTTTTAATGCAAGTGATCAAGGGAGGTAATGCCAAATCTTTATTTTGGGTAAGAGATGTGGCTGTAAGTAACTGGATTTTGTGTGTGTGTGTGTGTGTGTGTGTGTGTGTGTGTGTGTGTGTAGTGGATAAATTCACTTCAAAGAGGGATTATAAAATATTGTAAGTAGAAAAATTATTGTACCCTAAAGATTATTAATTGATGGATTTGAAAGTTATGGTCTGTGTGCATTACAAAAGTACAGTTTCCTGAGATTCCTTTATTGACCCCTCTCATCTGTAGTATATAGTATATTTTACTTAGGCAAGCAGTAGGATTTGCATAGAAACATTGTCTTTCCTCAATATTGCTGATTCTGAGCTATTATGTAAATTTTAAGTAACATGGTAGTAAACTTTAGGTGTGGCTCCCTGTGGAACTTATCTTTAGCAGAACTTTTTCTTGACATCCCTGATTTACTGCAGAGTTCCACTCCACATCCTATGTTCTGAATGGTGTTCCTGAGGAGTCACAGCATTCGAAAGCTTTTCCTACTCCATGAAGGGAAATTCAAATTCCACTTATTGTGGCAGCCACTTATGTATTAATCAAAGTGTCTTAGAATGGCTGACGAAAGGAAGGTGTGTACTGTTATAATTTATGAGGCATTGGAAAATGTGAGTGTTAGCTGTTTGCTAGACACTAAGAGACAAGAGGCGGGGGGAAACAGGGTCACATTAAGGAAAAACAATCTAGAGGCAATCTTATCTAAAACAGATGGTAGAGAAACTTGTATAAAAGTCAGGGGTGTGTCTTCAGAAGTTAAAAGGTGCAAGGAGAGGCCTAGGGACTTCAGAGGGTATTTCATAAGGGAGTTGTAGACACAGCAACTTGGTTGGTTTCTGCTGGACTGAGCATCTGACAACAGAACTGTTTGCCCTGTGACTTCTGCTGAAACTGGGAAAGGCAGTGGCCTAGTAGCTAGTGAACTCTGTAACTGTAAACTTCTGACACATTTTCCTACAAACAATAGAATAATACCATGGTCATTGTCAGCAAGCTGCTGAATCCACAAGCAAACTGCATTCACAATCAACAGACAAGGAGGCTTCTACTTTCTGATTGTGTTAGGAGTTTGGGAGGAAACGGAACAAACTGAAAGTTCAGTAATTCATCTTAGCTCCCTAAGAGAAGTGAGGTCAGGAGGCAAACCACTGGCCCCCTCCCCCTGCCACTGCATTTACTCTATGGACATGATTCATATCCCTCCCTTGTCAAGACCACCCAGCCTTTGTGGATATTGGAACATCTACAATTTGAATGCTACCTTTAAGAAAAAAAAATACAAAATTGTCCATGAAAATAAAGTTAGTTTGTTTGAAAAAAAAAATAAATCACAACTTTTAAGAGTCCTGGAGCTTTCACACCCCTTTCTTCTGAGACATGTTTGAGGAAGTTTACTAGAAATGTTTACCTAACAATTTGCTTCCTTCCACGTCTAGAATATTCTATGACTCCTGGAAATTCCAGGCCTTTACCGCAGCTCAAAGTTAAGAGCATTTGAAACCTTGCTGTGTGTGGTGGCACACACCTGTAAGCCCAGCAAGAGGGAGGCTGAGGCAGGAAGATCTTGAGTTTAACCCAGTCTGTGTTACGTTGTGAGACCCAAGAAAGATAGAAAAGAAAAAAGAAAGGAAAAAGGAAGGGAGGGAGAGAGAGAAAGAAGGAAGGGGGCTGTTATTTGAAAAGTTTCTGCCATGCCTAAAATATAAGCAAATTAAAATAGTTTCAATGTTCAAAAATGAAAATCAGATATTAAGGATTAAATAAAAAGAATTTATTCATCCTTTTTTTTTTCTTTTTGGCAGTACTGGCGATTGACCCCAGGGTCTCCTGCATGCTAGGCAAACACTTTGTTATTGAACTGTTTTTCCTATGCTTATTCTTTAACAAGTTAAACTAGACGTAGTCTAACTACATAGCCTGGCCTCAACTCTCAGTCCTCCAGTCTCTGCCCCCTGGGATTATTGGTGTGTACCACTATGCCTGGCTGCTTTCATTCTTTTAAAGGTCATATAGTGGACTGGAGAGATGGCTCAGTGGTTAAGATCACTGATTACTCTTACAGAGGACCCGGGTTTGAGTCCTAGCACCCACATGATGGCTAACAACCGTCTGTAACTCCAGTTCCAGGGCAATCCAGCGCCCTCTTCTGACTGCCACAGGCATTGCATGACATGGGTACACTTACATACATGTAGGCAATACACTCATATACATAAAATAAAAATAAGTATTTAAAAGGCCATATACTAGAGAGATGACTCAGCTATTAAGAGCACATACTGCTCTTGAAGAGAATCTGAATTTGATTCTCACATCAGTAGGCTCACAATCATCTGCAACTCCAGCTCCAGGGGGATGCAGCACCTCTGGCTTCCTCAGGTACCTATATTTACAAGGACTGCTCACTCCCCCCCCCAATACACATAATTAAAAGTTAAAAAAATTAGAAGGCTATATGTTTTTTTCTTTTCAAAGAAGATATTTACTTTCATTTCTTTTAAGTGAAAATTGCTACAAGATCTCCAACTAGCTGGCTCAGCAGTGCCTTTCTGCAAATTTGACAAAGTTCCTATTCCTGAAACAGGGCTCACACTGCTGGGAGGAATTTCCTTCCTGGGCAAATGCAACCCTACCTTGTAAAGAATTCAACTGAATTCAGACACAACTTTTTCCTGCAATGAGTTTGTTCACATGTTATACTACCAATGCGGTTTCTTAGTCACTAGCAAAAGAATTATTTTTTAAGGAAGTATTGTGTGTGTGTGTTTTATACATGTGTATATGTGTGTTATTCATGCGCACCAGTCAGCTCTCAATTGAACTCAGAACTTGTCGATATGGCTTATCCAGCTAGGTGACCCCTCCTCCTTCTGAGCACTGGAATTATAGAAGGGCCACCTTGCCCACCTGGCATTTATATGGCTTCTGGAGATCTGAACTTCTATTCTCACACTTGCAAAGCAAGCACTTTATCCACTAAGCCGTTCCCTCAGCCCCAAATAATTCTTTGTTTAAAGGAACGTCCCATTTGTTGGAATCTTAGTATTTTGCCGTTACCAACAGCACTGTTTCTACTTTCATAAATGTATTTTCTGCACCTTGGTACTCAATATGGAGTTGTGTCCTAGTTAACTTGACACAGCTCAGAGTTATGTGAGGGAGTCTCAACTGGGGGATTGCCTTAATCAGACTGGCCTGTGGGCATGTCTGTGGGGTATTTTCTTACAATCATTTTCTTTTAGAATCTCATACATGAGTACTGTATTTACATGATTTCTACCCTTTTTTCCTCTTCATCTCTTCCCTTGTTCCCTCCACTTCTGCTCAATTTCCTGACCTCTTCTTTAATTATTACTGTTACATAGATATACATGTATGTATATATAGACGACCTACTGAAACACTCACTACTGCTCACTTCTGTGTACATGTGTTTAGGGCTGACCATTTGGGATTAGATAACCTATTAGGGACAAGCAAAGGGATTTTTCCCTTCCTAGGCATCCATTGATTGCCTGTAGCTCTTCATCTAGGGGTGGGATCTTGTGAAATTTACCCCATCCAGGTTGGCGTGTCCACTGGTGGTATCATTATGCAGGTCTTGTTTAGGCCATCGTCAGATGTCATGGGTGCAGCTTCCCTGTAATGTCTGGATGCCACTCTCTAGCAGCGTGCATCCTGGTTCTTTGTCTCTTACAGTCTTTTTGCCCCCTCTTCCCTGTGCCTGAGGTGTAAGGTTTGCATTTTAGATGTATTAATTGGGGCTGGGCACCTGTCATGGCCACTTATTCTCTGCATTTTAACCAGTTGTGGATCTCTGTAATCATCTTTACCTGTTGCAGAAAGAAACTTCTTTGATGAAGGGGTTAGAGCTCCACTTACCTGTGAATTTACAGGTAAGTTTTTAGAGTATAGTTAGAACTTGTATTGATTTAGGAAAATGGCAGTAGTAGGTTCTTCTGTAGAGTGTATGACCTCTTCAGCCACACGTATTTGGCCAGGTTTACAGTACTATGCATGAATTCCATCCTATTGAGTGGCCTTAGGTTCAGTTATACAGTTGGTTATCCTGAAGATAAGAATGCCACTATTGTACCATGTGGCAGTTTGAATGAGAGACGTCCCCCATAATCCAATACATGGCTCCAGTGGTGGTCCTGTTGGAGGAGGTCTAGAGGTGTGGCCTCACTGAAGGAAGTACATCACTGGGGGTTCATAGCCTTGCTCCACTTCCAGTTCACTTGCTCTCCTCAAATTCGCATGAAGACGAGAGCACTTAACTTTCTCTTCTGGCTGCCTCCTGCCATGCCTCTCCCACCATGATGGAATCTTACCATCTGGAAGCATAGGCCCAATTAAACCCTTCCTTTTGTAAGTTACCTTAGTCATAGTGTTTTATCATAGAAACAGAAAAGTGACCAAATACATACCATTAGGGATATCTTGCTGGTCATTGTGGTTTGTAGGCATACAACTGGGTGGGACTATTGATTGCTTTTCTCTCTTGGCAGCTTGCATAGCACCTTCTGATACTATGAGAGCTGGAGGGTCCAGTCCACTGTATGTGGTGCCACACCTGGGCAGGTGGGCCTGGGTTGTATAAGAAAGTTGGCTGAGGACGAGTCAGAGAAAGGAAGCCAGTAAGCAGTGTTCCTCCATGATTTCAGCTGCAGGGTCCTGACTTGAGCTCCTGCTCTGACTTTTCCTCAGTGATGAACTATTTTCTGGAATTGTAAGATGAAATAAACCCTTTCTTCCCCAAGTTGCTTTTATCACAGCAAGACGAAAACAAACTAGGACAAGTTGTTGGAATCTGAGTTTGGGGGCTGTCATACCTGCTGATTAGACTCAGACAAGATTCCCAGTGACTACAGCGTGGTAAGTGCGACATACTGTTCTGTGTCACTTGCAGGCATGTAATGTAGTAACACAAACCCAGTAGAGAATGTAAAAACCAATATAAATTCAAAATCCAGGGGCTAGAGAGACGGCTTAGCAGTTAGGAGCACTGACTGCTCTTGCAGAGGACCCAAATTCCATTCCTAGCACCCACATGGCAGCTATGAACCGTCCTTAACTCCAGTTCCAGGGGAACCTGATGCTCTCTTCCGACTTCCACAGCATTGCATGACACGGTATACTCACATACATGTAGGCAATACACAAAAGGTAAAAATAATAAATAACATGAAAATTTTTTAAAAAATTAAAAATCCAAATGGAATGGAGATGCTTAAATAATCACTCTTTTTTGGTGGGATAGTGGGGGGTGTTTTGTTTTTTGAGACAAAATCTCACTGTGTAGCTATCTGGCTGTCCTAGAATTTGATACTGAAGGATAGGTTGACCTTGAACTTGGAGGTCTTCCTGTCTCTGCCTCCTGAGTGTTGGGATTCAAACCCTGTACCACCACACCTGAAACAGTCCACCCCCTTTTGTTTTTTGGGACAAGCTCTCACCAGATAGCTGAGAATGACCCTGAATACTTCATTCTTTTACCCCTACTTCTTGGTTTAACAGCGTTCCTTTTCTGAATAACAATATCCCCATTCAACAGATGGATATTTTTTTTGTGGGGGGGTGTTCACAAATACTAATTTAGGCTTATCTTACTATTAGAAGTTTTAATGCTCCAGAGTAGGATGGAAGAAATAAAGTCTGATATTATGGTCAATAACAACTACTTCTGTTCTGAAATAACTGGCTGAGAGGACTTTGTCTCCAATACAAAGAAATGATAAATGTCAGAGGAGAAATCCAGTTACCATGATGTGATCAGTACACAGTGCATATGTGTACTGAACTATCACACTATACTCCAAATATGCACAACTACTGTATTAATAACTGCATGATCTTCACAAACAAGTTACTTGCCCATTGCTCATTCTTCAAACAGCATCTATAATTTTCAGATGCTCACTTCTGCAGCAACTCCTAGAAACAATCTGGAAATTACCCACTCTCCCTCCTGTGTTCGGGTTTATTGGTTTTATGATTTTTTTTTTCAGAGAAGTTATGAGGCAACTTTATTACATTCTTGGTAATGGCTACAAGTCATGCTTAATCAGCTTATCTTTGTAATTAGCATATGAATTGCCAACAATATGTGACATACATTACCACAGCCCTTCTGTTCTCTTAGAGGCTTAGCTTGGAAGCCCTGTGTAAAAATAACACCTGTCAAAACTTCCTGTTGCACTGAGCTATTTCCCAAGTCAGTGTTCTCAGGATCTGTTCTTGCAAGGCTTGAAACCAAAGGAAACAGGATTAACACTGCCTTAGTCCCTGCAAGCTGCTATAACAAAATAGCACACACAGGGTGACATGTAAACAACAGAGATATTTTCATGGTCTGGAGGCTAAGAGATCAAAAT
This sequence comes from Nannospalax galili, assembly GCF_000622305.1. Taxonomy (NCBI): domain Eukaryota; kingdom Metazoa; phylum Chordata; class Mammalia; order Rodentia; family Spalacidae; genus Nannospalax; species Nannospalax galili. The sequence continues at coordinate 10,845,393 of NW_008336933.1, forward strand.
AATGTGTCTGGTGAAGGTCTCCTGTCAGCTCTTAGGTGGAATCTTCTTTTTATGTCCCCAGTGGTAGAAGGGGGAACAAGTATCCTCGGAGAATAATTCCATTAGCCAAAGGCTTCACCCTTGTGATAGCTGATCTTGATTGTCAACTTGATTGGATTAATAAATGCCTAGAGATTAGTAAAGCATACCTCCAGGGTTGTCTGTGAGGGTATTTCCAAGGGTGATTAGGTCCCAAGGACTCCTGCTTAATCAATGGATTAATCTGTTGATAGATTCATAATACCACTGTTATTGGAAAGTGGTGAGAAACAGGATATTGGGCCTTACCAGAGGAAGTAGGTCCTGGAGCCGTGCCCTGGGGGCTGTGTGCTAGTCTACTGTTTCAGTGTCCCCAGGTTGTTTTTCCGGCTGCCTTGAACTGCACTACTCCACCACACCCTTCCCACCCACCGCAATGTGCAGGCACTTCTACAACTGTAAACTCAAATAACTTCTCCATCCCTTAAGTTCTTTAAGTGAGGTATTTTATCACAAGAATCAGAAAGGTAGTTATAACTCTCATGAGAGTGTCCCCAAACCACTTACTTTTCCTGCTAATATCTGTCCAGTAGGATTTCTACATGTGGATTTAGGGGACACAAACATTTGGAAACTAGCAAACAACACTGGCAAAAAAGCAAGGTAAAAAGAATTCAGGTCCAGAAATGCAGGGCCACACTGCACGCCCTAAGTCCTGTGTCCCGAATTCTGATCCCCTTCACTCCTGAGTGAGCTAGAGGAGCCTCAGAAATGACCCGGAGAAGTGAATCTCACTTTGTGGGTTCATTTACAGACTACCCATGCTCCTAAACCCTGCTCCCTTCCCTTCCCGGTGACACCTCCAACTGACACGAACCTCAGAATAGCTAAAGAGTGGGCCTCTTCTTTAGGAGGGGTTCCTGGCTTTGGAATGGCCCCATCTCCCCTTGCAACCTTGCAGCCACTGAAGTTCGATTTTCCTGTCTGTGGATGGTCTGGGCCTAGAACACATTTGTAGGGTTAGCCTTTCCTTCTTGAGTACACACGGCACCAAGTCTGGCTTTGCTTCTTATGTTTGTTTATTTCGTTGGTTGGTTGTGACAGGGTCTCACTATACAGTCCAGGTTGGCCTTGAACTCTGATTGTCTGCCTCAGCCTCTCAAGTGCTGAAATTACATATGTGTGAGATCAGGTCTGGCGCCTCTTGTGCTACTTGTCTCCTTGCTCAGAGGTAACTTTTATCCATGAAGCTACTGCTCAAGATTGGTCTTTTCTCTGAGATACTCAGCTCTCCTCCAGACTACTTTACTAGTCAATTTCACATGTGAATTGTTGGAAGAGCACCTTGTTCACCTGCAGCCTCTTTCCTCTCAATTAACTCAAAATACCTGCAATTGAACTTGTCATCTTCCGGAAGGCAGTCTCTGCCTCCTTTCCCCTGTTCTAGAGCTTTGAATCTTACTTCCCATGGTCACCAAAGAAGAACTATTTTGACTTTCAAATTTCCTCTTGGAAATATTTCCAGGTCTGCCCATTTTTAGGGCTGTTGCTCAATCCCTGTCTTCTCCCCTTCACACACGTATCTATTATTATTCTAACCCATGATTACTCTCACCTATCCAACCCTTCTCCTTTCCCTCAGCAAACACTAATTGTCACAGTGGACTCAGTGTTTCTCCTTGCCCGCCTCCCTGCATGCTACCAAGCTGACAGTCCTAAGACGTTCACTTATTACTGGGAAGTGACCCGTTGTTCCTAGTTGGTGTTCTTGCCTTCATGTATGGAAACGGACTGTCCAGTCAGGCCCAGGGTCACCAGTTCAGGATTTCCTCCCATGCATTTTTCATACTTCCCTTCTAGATCACTACCACGGGAGGCTGGCCTCATATGGTCCATTCATCCTCTGCTCATTTGGCCTCTGTTTTTTTTCGGGGGGGGTTGTCTCTGTTTGCTTTGCTTCTTGAGGAACTTCAAGTTTATCTTGTGACCCTACTACTGAAATTGCAATGTTTTCAGTCAGATTTTTAGCTCCTAGGAAATCTTTTGTGTTCTCTGCTCCATTTTTATGGTAGACTGTATTCTTTTTCACATATGCAGTACCCTCTTGCTTGTGTGAAGATAGAAAAGACAATCTTTTTGCTTTTCTTCCCCTTGCATTGCCCTGTCTCCTGCATGTTCATCTTTAAAAAATATTTTATTATTTTTATTTATTTATTTATTTATTTATTGCTTTTTGGAGACAGGGTCTCTCTGTAGCCCTAGCTGTCCTGGAACTCACTATGTAGACCAGGCTGGCCTTGAACTCACAGAGATCCACCTGCCTCCGCCTCCCAAGTGCTGGGATTAAAGGTGTGTTCCACCATGCCCGGCTATTTTTAATTTTAAAAATATTTTATTTATTGCTTTTATGTGTATGAGTGTATTGCCTGCATGCATGTGAGTGCACCTGTGTTGTGTAATGCCGCGGTGGTCAGAAGAGGGCTTTGGATTCCCCTGGAACTGGAGTTAAGGATGGTTCGTAGCCACTATGTGGGTGCTGGGAATCGAACCTGGGTTCTCTGCAAGAGCAGTCAGTGCTCTTAACTGCTGAGCCATCTCTCCAGCCCTTTTATTTATTTATTTATTATTTTTATGTGTATGAGTGTTTTGCCTACAGGTATGTAAGTGCACCCATGTCCTGAAATGTCTGCAGTGGTCAGAAGAGGGCATTGGATCCCCTGGAACTGGAGTTATGGATGGTTGTTAACCACCATGTGGGTGCTGGGACTTGAACCCAGGTCCTCTGCGAGAGCAGCCAGTGCTCTTAACCTCTGAGCCATCTCTCCAGCCCCCATGTACATCTTTTTTTTATTAGTTGCTTACCTCATTCATACACTGCTTCCTGGTTGTCTGTTCTTACGGAAGAGTGGGTGCCAGGAAAGATGATTGACAGCTGTGTGCATGCTGTATGAGGAGGTTCATCTATAGTAATCGTCACTGCTGGGTGGCCTGGCAGGTTTATTTCACTCTACACCTCCCAATGTCAGTTTTTAGGGCTTTTTGCTTTGTGTTGTTCATCTTCTGCAGGGAAGACCCTTCTAAACTCCCACTGGGAGAAAGAATGCCTGGCTACAGATCTCTGGGAAGACACCAAGAGACTGACATCAATTACCTAAGTCTCCTGGTGAGCTTCATCCAGTCTCTGCATCAGCCATGTGTGTGTTCCTAGTCTTCTATCAAGAGAAGCCATTTGCATGGCTTAGCAAATAAAAATTCAGGATGTCAGAGCTGGCTGTGGTGGCACATGTCTAGCATCCCAGAATTTAGGAGGTGGAGGCAGGAGGCTTGGGAGGTCAAGGCCGTCCTTGGCTACATATGAGACAAACACTGTAGTTCTGAGCTGAATTCCCAGCCCAAGCCATCAGGTTTCTTTTTTGGTTGTTTTATATATATTTTTTTTTATTTTATGTGTATGAGTGTTTGCCTGCATGTATGTAAGTGCACAGTGTATGTACAATATTGGTGGAGGCCAGAAAAGGATATCAGATACCTTGGTACTGGAGTTACAGACGGTTGTTAGCTGCCATGTGGGTGTTGGAAACCAAACCTGGGTCCTCTTTAAGAACAGCCAGTGCTCTTAACTTTTGAGCCATTTCTCTAGCCCACAACAGGTAATTTTTTATTTTTTAAATTTTATTTATTATTTTTATTTTATGTGTATGTGTGTATTTCCTGCATGTAGCTAAGTGCACCCGTGTCATGCAATGCCTACAGAAGATGGAAGAGGCTGTCGGATCCCCTTGAATTGGAGTTACAGTTGTTAGCTGCCATGTGGGTGCTGTGATTCAAACCTGGGTCTTCTGCAAGAACAGCCAGTGTTCTTAACCGCTGAGCCATCTCTCCAGCCCCCAACAAGTAATTTTTTAATGTTAAGCATTCTTTCTGTAGTACTTAAGATATACTGCCATGAAAAAGTTACTCTTAATTTTCTGAAATTCAGAATTAATTGAGCATCCTTTATCATCTGGTAACTCTATATACAGGGGTCTAACTGCTTCTCAAACAGACTTTGATCTAGTCTTGCCATTTCAGCCCTACATCTACCCTGTAAGAGCCACCAGTAGCTGAGCCTTTGGGCTATGCAAATGTGTAGTCACCTTTCTATTCCTGTAACAGAGAGCTGATACAATAAACTTACAAGGAGGAAATTTTATGTGGGCCCATGAGTTCAGAGGTTTCTGCCCACGTTCTGCCAGTTCATTGCTTTGGGGTCTGTGGTAAAGCAGAACATTATGACAAGGGGAATGGAATATTGTAGTAGAACAAAGCTGTTCGCTTCATGGCTGCTGGGAAGCAAACAGAAGGAAAGGAAGAGGCCAGAGGTGCAACATCCCCTTCCTGGGCACACTCCCAATGACTTAACTTTCTACACTAGGCCCTGCATCCTAAAGATACCACCACCTCCAAGAAACACTACAGGCTGGTGACCAAGCCTTTAATGCATGGGTCTTTGACAAACATTTCAGATATAAACTGTAACAGTCAACCTGTGTCCCAGCTTGCCTCGGTGCTTTCTGGATCTGTGAAGTTGAGTACCACTCACTCATCCACTTCCCAGTTTGTAAAGTGTATGGATGTTGCTTTTTCCTCTTAACGAATCCATAAATATTTATAGGCTTAAGTTTTTTGGATTTTATTTTGCTCTGTTTTGTTTTAGTTTTAATTTTTCTTCTTTTGCTTAGGATGATATCATTTTGTTTTTAAAAATCAGCTTAATTAGGCCAGGTATACTGGTGCACACCTTTAATACTAATAGTTGGGAAGCAGAGGCAGGTGAAGCTCTGTGAGTTTGAGGCCAGCCTGGTCTACATAGCAAGTTCCAGGTCAGCCAGGGCTAGTGAGATCCTGCCTAAAAAATATCATCAGCTTAACTGAGGTATTTTTACTTCCATTTTTTTTGGCAGGAGGTAGGTGGGACACTTGAATTCACAGTCCTCCTACGTCAGCCTGTCAGGTGCTGGGATTATAGGTATGTGATACCAAAATAACATGAAGTTATTTTGTGGTGCTGGGGATCACTGAGCTACCTTTTTAGCTGTGTTTTTTGAGTTTTGACTAATATCTACTGAGGGGAAGGCACAGCTACCGTCAATAGATTGTCACTACCTCCAGAAGTTTCCACCCACTGCTTTGCATGATTCCCCTCCTTCAATTCCTGGCCCCTAACAACTGCAGATGTGCTTTCTTAGTACATTTTTAATTCTGATTTTTATAAAATGTCCCAAAATAGAATCAGATGTTATTCAGGCTTGTGTATTTGGTTGCTGTCATTCAACTACACTTTTGAGGTTTGTCATGTGTTGTGCATTTATCAATAGTTGTCTCCTTTTTTTATTTTTATTTTTTGCTTACTAGTATTCCAATGGATTAGTATATAGAATTTGTTTATCTGTTTACCAGGTGAAGATCACTCAAGTTGTTTCCATCTTGGAGCTGTTTAATAAAGCTGTTGTGAACACAGGTACACAAATCACTGTGTTGTTACATGTGTTCATTTTTCTTGGGTAAATACATAAATGTGTTTCTGAGTCACATAATAGATTTATGTTCAACTTTATAAGATATTGAGAAACTATTTTCCAGAAAGACCGAATTATTTCATGTTTCTATTAGCTCTGTGTGTCCCAATGGTTTCAGAGTCCCAATAACATTTAGCACCACCGATCCAACTGATTTTAGTCATTTTACTCAGTGCAGATCAGCTCTTTATTGTTTGAAGTTGTATTTCCCTAATGGTCTTGAGCACTTTATTTTGCCATTTGTGTAAGCCTATTCAAATCTTTTGTCTGATTTCTTTTTGGAGACAGAGTCTCACTATGTAGGCCTGGTTAGCCTAGAAGAAACTAGGCTGGCCTCAATTTCACAGAGATCTGCCTGTCTCTGCCTCCCGAGTGCCTTCACGCTGATTTTAAAAATTATAGATGATCTTTTATCTTTGAATGTTCTGGACACATGTCCTCAGATAAGTATTCTGTAGATACTTATTCTGTAGATACTTATTCAGATATTCTGTCGATTCTCATTACTCATGGCTTCTGTATTTATAAAATTCCCCATTCATTAACTTTCTGTAATTCTTTGTAATATACTAGAAAAGATATATTGTAGCTATGAGATTAATAATAACATAAGACCCATTCAAACTTCATTTTTAATTTTATTTTTTGAGACAGTCTCACTATGTAGCTGTAATAGTTACTTTTCTGTTGCTGTGATAGAAACACTGACTGAAGCAACTCATAGAAGGAAGAGTTTATTTGAGCTTATAGTTCCAGGGGAATTACAGTCTGTCATGGCAGGGAGGCATGGTGGCAGGAAGTGGCTGGAACAGGAGCAGAAAGCAAAGCATTCACATCTTCAAGCAGGTTCAAGAAGCAAGAGAGCAACTTGAGATCCAGCAAGACTTAAGAACTCTCTAGCCCGCCCCCAGTGACATGCTTCCTTCAGCAAAGCCACACCTTCTAAGACCTCCCAAAACAGTGCCACCAACTAGGGACAAAATGTCCAAATACTTGGAGCCTGTGGGGGACATTCTCACTCAAGCCATCACAGTAGCCTAGGCTGATCTTGAACTTACTATCTTACTGTCTCTATTACTTCATTGTTGTATAGCAGTCTTCTAGGAGATAAAACAACAGAATGTTCTAAAGGATGGTAAATGACTTCAGAGCTTCAGGAAGTCCCTGAAATTGACCAGGTTCACTAGTCCCTCCCTCCCAAAGCATATATAAGTTCTAAGGACTGCTGTGAGACACTCAGACAAGCCAAGCTGCTTGTAGGATGCAGCCGGGCCAAGCTCCCTGGAAGAGACTCAAATTACCTGAACTCCCTGGAAAAGACAGTCTCCAGCCTGTTGAATTGCCTGCAGGTTGTGTGGTGTGCTCCAGCTGTCCTACTGTCATGAACCATTACCCATGTTAGGGTGGGCTTTTGTGATACAGCTGTCTCTGGTTAAATAACCCTGATTTCTGATTTCTGCTCCTACAAGTAACCCTGCATCCATACTCCTGTAAGTAACCCAAAAAAACTCATTGGTTCACCAAGCTGGACTCTGGTGGGATCCTTTCTTTAGTCTGTTGTTGGTTCCCTGTCTGGGGTGAGTAGACATTTGTTCACATTGTTGCAGGAATAGTGTCATTGAACACTTAGACTGGATTACAGCCCCATGCCTGGTTCTCAGACACCTTGGAGGTAATAATCATAGAAAGGGTCCCAGCTGCCATCAAAGCAGCGACTGGGAACTAACCATGAAAAACTATGAAAACATCAGCCGATGGAAACCAATGCAAAAACTCCCAAGCACCATCAAAGAGGGAACAAGCTGTATTTTGACAACTCATAAGATACCATGATCAGAAGACCCAGGTTAAATGAAGGGAACCAGAAACAGATGGAAACATCCAGGTACAAACTGTCCTCTGGCTCCCTATTGACTGTCGGGCACTTGCTTCTCCTCCACTGCCTTAGCAGGAAGGGGAATAGAGCCAACAACCCGAGTGGGAACACTTTTCAGGCTCCAAGTTCTCCCTTCCCAGCTAGGTTTTACAGCTTGTTCCTAACTAGTCCCATTCTATGCATCATTTGCAAGCACTCCCACCCCCCACCAGCCAACCAGGGCCCTATGGACTCTATATAACAGGGTACACACAGTATTTTTGCCCTTCTAGCTCCTGGATAGAATCTGGCTTCCAGGTGACTTCCAGCTCTGTCTGGGGTCCTGGTTCCTAGACTTTCCTGTTAACCACTGGGCACAGACTGATGGGAGACCTGCCATAGGCAAGGCAGGGGGACTTGCATGGATTCTTCTGCCCCAAGAGACACTGTTCCTGCCTCCCAGTCAAGGAATTTGTTCTGGGCTTGAGAGGGCATTGTTCCTGCTTTGAGAGCACTCTTCCTCTACTAGCCTTCCAGACCTCCTTCAGCTGTAGGAAAGAGGACTTGCAACAGTCTTTGAGATTCCATAGATCCTACCATGACACTGAGACCTGCTGCTTCAGATACAAGCAGGGGGACTTGCTCCAGGCTTGGAGACCTGCCAGAGACAGTAGACCCCACAACCCTACCCTCCACAGACTTTCTCTGCAAAACTGCTCTTAGCATCCCAAGAGCCTCTGAGAGCTTAGAGTTGTGACACTTTCTGGCAACCTCTCAGCTAGACACCTAGAAGCCTGCTGAGAACTCAGAGCTGGAACACTACCAGCCTTTCTCCATCAACTGGCATCTCTCCTGTTGAAATTATTCCTATGTGGCAAATAAAAGTTCTACTTGTTTCTCTTTTCCTGTCTTCCCACTCCATTCTTGGAAAGAGGGCACGACAACAGGAGAATCAACGACTGCCCAGGGATAACTAGTATATGCCACTTAGTGTGATGGATCCTGACTCAAGGATTTCCAACCTTAGTCGAGGGATTTCCAAGAGACAAGGACACACACACACACACACACACACACACACACACACACAAATAAGGCTCAAAGGCTCACCTTGCAAGAATAGCTAAAGCCTTCTTTGTGAAAAGAACCAGGGACTAGCCTGGACTCAACACAGGCATGAGAGAGAAAAGGATTCTCCAAACTCCAAGAGACACCCTTTAGGTCAGACAGCCTTCTGGCTGTTCTGGCTCTTGCTACCAGCCTGCTGCAGCGTCATCCTTTCAGTGACCCACTAGGATAAACTCCTGGAACACCAGACGATGCTGAAGAATCATCTTTGATGAGACTTAGAACAAAAGGGAAAAGTTACCCAGGAAGAATCTTGTTAGCTAGGATCGTATGGGAGCCTCAAGCCCAACACCTCCAAACCAGTACTTGGTGCTGTTGCAGTCATTTGCGGGTACATTAAGAATGGCAAAAACTTCAGCCTGCCCAATGCAAAGTCCCAGGTGAGCCAAATTAAGGTGATGCTGTCCCTTCTTGTTTCAACTCTGACTATGAGTATTGTCTGTTCTATGTCCTGTTATGTACCATGTTTTCATTTTTTTGTTCTTTTTGTGGCAATGTCACTGTTTCTCAGGGCCCTTCAGCATTGAATGGATGCTGAAGTACTGGTCGCTGTTCTCCAGTGCAGGGAGGCTGTGGCATGCCTGAAGGATGCGCTAGAGAAGTCCCTTCAGGCATAATTTAGAGCTATGGCAGTACATTATTTACTTTCCTGTGGCTGTGATAAAACCCTATGACCAAGGCAACCTGTTGGGGTTCTCTGTTATGCAAGTAGAAGTCTCTTCACGTCCGGATAGCTCACGAGCTCGGAAAACCATGTGCTGCAGATTCCTTCATAGCAGAGTGCCTTCCTGGCATCCTCCCTGACTCTTCTTTTAAAGTGCTCACCACAAATACATGCCCTCTGGCACAGGAGCTACCAAATTTTTAATCAGGCGTTGTCTGATAGCCTGATAGAAGCCCACCGCCCTATGTAAATGAGGCATCCTAAAAGTACCAATCAGCTAAGACTTCTTCTACTGTCTCTACACTATAAATAGTCCTAGTTTTACCCCAATAAAGTTGAAGCTGGAGCTGAATCACTGAGATCTGAGCTGAGTCTCTTCTCTTGAGCTGTAACACTAAATCCTGTGATCCAGTCTCCCCGGGGGGGCGCGATTCCTCTGTCACCGACTTGCGGACACCCTGGCTTTTGCCATCCCTCGTACGCTTCCCGTGTGGTCCAAGTGGCCAGTGGACCTCACATCCTGAGGAAGGTATATGGGTGAAATAGGGACAGGATCGACTGAGTAGACCTCAGTAGAAGAGGAGCTTTCACTGCCCAGGAGTGCGCGCTGGGACCCTGAGAGCCCAGCGCGTCCACGCCTATAGCAACCTACAGAAGGAAGAGTTTATTTGAGCTTACATTTCCAAAGGAATGAGAGTCCATCATGGTGGGGATGTGTGGTGGCAGGAGCAGGAAGATGAGAGCTCATATCTTGAATCACAAACGAGGCAGAGAGAGGAAACTGGAAGTGGGGCCAGTCTATGAACTCTCAAAGCCTGCCCCACTTACTTCCGCCAGCAAGGCTTCACCTCCTGAAGATTCTATGACCTCCCAAAACAGCACCACCAACTGGGGGCAAGCTGTTCAAATACTTTAGCCCATGGGGGACATTTCTCACTCAAGCCACCACAGGCAGGAAGTTCAATGTCAATGAATCAGCAACATGGGCACTCTTGGGAAAGGAAGAGGATCTCCACCTGAGGCCCCTTCAGTCCTAAAATGACATCAGTATAGTATAATCAAACTATGGGAAAGAGAGAAAAACAGCCAAATCTGTGCATTCAGGAGATGATTTCTGAATTTTTTTCTCAAAAAGGGGACTGGAGGTGTAGCTCACTGGTAAAGTACATGCCTAGTATGTATAACACCATGAATTAGATATCCAGCATTGCAATATATACATAGGTGTGTATATACTCTTGTATGTATATTATACATGCAATGGTTAATATTGTCAACTTGACAGAATCTAGACTGACCCAAGAGATAAGCCTCTGGGCATGCCCGTAAAGGATTATTGAACTTAGACTGGTTGAGGTAGGAAGACCTACCTCAACTGTGGTAGCACCATTCCATGGGCTGGGGTCCTGGAATGAATAAAGGAGAAAGTGAACTGAGCACAAGCACTCATCACTCTCTGCTTCCTGACTGTGCATACAATGTGACCAGCTGCTCAAGCTCTTGCTGCCATGACCTCTGCACCATGACAGATTGCACTGTCAAACTGTGAGCTCAAATAAACTCTTCCTAGTCAGGTATTTTGTTGCAACAATGGTGTGTGTGTGTGTGTGTGTGTGTGTGTGTGTGTGTGTGTGTACATTGGTATAGTGATCACCTTTTATTGAGGTAGAAAGCCAAATAAATTTATTGTCAGGCAAACCTTAAATCTTCTTCCTATTCCTGGCTGGTGTACATGTTTCAAAAGGTGGCAAGATATTACATTAAATAGGCAATGCACATTCTCAAATTAGGAGTTGGGGGAAGAATTTAAAACACATCTGTGAAATAATGTACAGGAGGTTTGTGTGGAAAGGTAGGTTTTCAATGCTGAGGACACTAGTTTGTACTAGGATGTTGACAAAAGACCAAGGTGACACAGTGGTATTTGGTTGACTTAGGTATTGTAACTAAAGACTCAAAGGAACCTAATCTTGTATTTTCCCTAAACAGAATAGCTCCATATACATCAGTTAGTGTTCCAGGTAAGTTCAGAGAACCTACTTACTAGGCTTCACTGTGTGGGCTCTAGTCCCCCAGAGCTCGCTCTCTGTAGCTGTCCTAAGATGCTTTTCCTGGGCTGCCCCGGCTGCTTCTCTGTCTATTCACCTATATTCATTCCTCAAATTTCAACCAGTCATGCCCCAGGCATCTCTGGAAACCTACCCCTAGGGCAAATGATCATGAGTGATAAATTTGTATCATAACCTGATGTACAGAGCAGCTCAGCTTAGCAGCACACAGTACTAGAATGTTAGTTGTTTCCCTTGATGTTCCTGGGTTGACTGGGAGCTAGTGCACTGCACTGCCCAGCATCACCTGAGAAGACTGAGAATGTCTTTAGCCTGGGAAGACTGAACCACATATCTCTAGACCAGGAAAACATCAATTTTAAAATCGCAGTATCATTTGTATTGACTGCAGGCATATCAGCTTCACATCACTGTAAAGTAAATAAGTCAACCAATATAAATTGAAGAATGTGTTTGTGCATGTGTGTGTGTGTGTGTGTGTGTGTGTATTCTGTATGTGTGTACATATATATTTTTGTGAGTGGCAAAAACCAACAAAGATACTTCCTATGTTACATGTTCATTTTTTAAGTTAACATACTATATTGCACCAACCTGCTTGTTTGTGTTTCCATGTTCTACTTTAGCACAAAGCCTGGCCCATAGAAAGAACCAGCAAATACTTGTTGGAAAAAACATGAATGTTAGCAATGTTTATTCAGTCTATATAATTGAAGTTTTTGGAGTATACATTTTTTAATATTTATATATATTGCCTGTATGTATCTAAGTACACACATGCGTTAAATGCCCTAAGAGGGCGTCAGATCCCCTGGACCTGGAGTTTTGAACTGTTGTTAGCTGCCATGTGGGTTCTGGGAACTGAACCCAGGATCTCTGCAAGAGCAGCCAGTGCCCTTAACCACTGAGCCATCTCTTCAGCCCCAAGTCATAAAATTTTAATAATTAGATGAAAAAGTTTACAATTAACATGTGAAATTATCTTCCTTTAACTGCTTTAAACAATTCCCCTGCCCTCCCCTTTCCAACATTTGAGCTATTTATAATAAAATTTTGCTGAACAAAATAAAACCCAGATCCCCAATTAGAAATTTGGAACATGTGGTCTGAACTACATGAGTTGTTAACATGCTCATAATTCTAGAATATTAGAGCCAGAGAGATCTTGATTTTCACATGTGTGTTAATTAGGTTGTTTGGGTTAGCTACAGAGGGAGGATGGGAGAAAATAGAAATTGTCTCACCAGGCTGTGTGGGGCCTGAAAGGGAAGGTTTCTCTCTCTCTCTCTCTCTCTCTCTCTCTCTCTCTCTCTCTCTATTTGTTTGTATGCATGTACTCACCTGTGCATGCAGGTACTTGCTCCCATTGCTTTCCATTTTACTTTTGATTTATTTATTGTGTTATTGTTATCATTTTAATTATGAACTCGAACTCTTGCCTGTTGTTGGGTATTGGAATTATAGGACCTGGCTCTGGGTTCTGCTTTCTGACAGAAAGTCTTACTCAACAACCAATGGCCCCTTGGAACAGATGATGGCTACACCTGGAGCAGAGGCTGCTGTTATGGAGACACGATACTCCAGGTTCTCTTGGGGATAGCCTGTCCTGACTCATTCTTTTCATTGTGACACTGCCTACCTTGTGCTTCTGTCTGGACTGGGAACTGCAAACAGAGATGTTCACAGTCTCTGTAAGGGAAAACAGCTTTTCATTCTACCCTCTTCAGTTCATTGTCTGAGATCCTGCAAATTAGACCGACTAACGGCAAATGGAACAGGAGAAAAAGCATACACACCTTGCTTGATAGTAATATTTAAAAAATTTACACGTGGGGCTGGAGAGATGGCTTAGTGGTTAAGAGCACTGACTGCTCTTGCAGAGGACCTGGGTTTGATTCCCAGCACCCACATGGTGGCTATGAGCCATCCTCAACTCCAGTTCCAAGGGAATCTGAAGCCCTCTTTTGACCTCTAAGGCATTGCACGGCATGGGTGCACTCACATACATGCAGGCAATAAACTCCTACACATAAAATAATAAAATAAAAAAATGTACATGTAAATGAGGGTCTCAGAAAAGGAAGTGAAGAACAGAAAAAGTGGTTAGATTCAGTGTTTGTATGACATCTTAAAGGATAATAAATACATGGGGAGATGACAAAGCTGTGTACGTCTGGGAGCAATGACTGTGGGAGAAACAAATGTGCATAAATGCTGTTCAGTAAGGCTCAAACATTCAGATTCAGGTTTGTTCTATTGATGAGTCACCTCCTCTTTGGGGTGTGGACAAGGGGAGAGGGACACTTTTTTCATGTGTCAGGGTACATGTATTTGGAAACCCAAGGTAGATATTGGGAATCACTCCTGATCACTCTCCCACCTTATTCACTGAGGCAGAGTCTCTCAATCAAATCCAGAGCTCAGGGATTTGGCTAGTTTTCCTAGCCAGCTTGCTTTAGGGAGCCCCTCTCTCTCTGCCTTCTGAAGCTGGAATTACAGGCAGGCTACCACACTCACCAGCTGGTGAGTTTTGGGGGAAGTGAACTCCAGGCCTCATGATTGCATAGCAAGTGTTTTCATGGCTGGGCCATTCTCCCAGCCAGAGCCAAAATGCTTTTACAAAGGGAAATGTAGACCCCAAGTCAAAGAGTAGGAAGTGTTGTCATGATTGTTGTTTCTCAATTCCCATTAGCAAAACACTCCTTGTGCCAAAGTAGCATATTTTGGGTGCTATACTTTGGTTCCTTTATCCCCAACTCAAATCCCACAAGAAAACATCCTATTTCTTCAAAATGTTACTGTTCCACCTGCTCTGCAAAAACCTCCCATTAGCCCTCTCCCTCAAATGGAGGTCACTCTATGAATGATCTATCTTGGGGCCAGAGACCCCTCCTTGAGCCACAATGGTGATAAGATAAGGCCCTTTCTTTGGAGGGCCTAAGGGTCAGAGATGCACTCATGTCACACACTGAGCACTGCTCGGGGACAGCAGAGGCAGGTCCTGAGAAGCTAGGTGGTCCTTCCTAGAAGAGTCTTGGAGACACAGCATCCCCCCATGAATGAGAAGACTTGTCTTTTGGGATTCTTTCTTTTTAAAAAATATTTATTTATTATTTTTATGTTATGTGTATGCATGTATTGCCTGCATGTAGGTAAGTGCACCTGTGTCATGCAATGCCCACAGAGGACAGAAGAGGCTGTCGGATCCCCTAGAACTGGAGTTAGCTGCCATCTGGGTGCTGGGATTCATACCCAGGTCTTCTGTAAGGACAGCCAGTGTTCTTAACCACTGAGCCATCTCTCCAGCCCAGGATTCTTTCTTTGGACCTGCACCAAATATATGGGTGAAACCCCCAAGCTTGTATTACCAGATAGGTTTTATTTATGAATGTTGAAAGTATATTTCTACTATATCTTTTTATTAGAATTATTGATTAAAATCTCATATTGACTGCTATTACTGAACATTGACTAAGCAGGCCAACAACATGTTTGTTTTCATTGTTCCTTAATTTAAATCAGCAGGTTGTTGTTATTTAACTTTTTAAAAAAGCTTTGGACTTATTTTTATTTTATGTGTATGTGTGCTTTGCCTGAATGGATGTAAGTGCACCGCATGCATGCAAATGACTGTGGAGGTCAAAAGAGGGCATTAGATCACCTGGAACTGGAGTTACAGATGGTTGTTATCCAACATGTGGGTGCTGGGAACTGAACCCAGGTCCTCTGCAAGAGCATCTAGTACTCTTAACCACAGAATCATCTCTCCAGCCCCACAAGTTGTTATTTAAAACATAAATTTCTCACCCTACAAGGGACACTGATACCAAGCCCATTCAGATCTCCCATTGGTGAGGGGAGCATTGGTGGCTGAGTGGTAAAATTCTTACCTCCCAGGGTTCCTATTGGTAAGAGCTATTGGTATTAATCTTCTAGAAGTTTAGAGCAAGGTACTATGCAAAGTAGTGTTTATTCAACTAGCATTTGAATTCAACTTTGTGTTAGCCACTGTTCTAAGCCCTGGGGACACAGGTGTGAACAAGATGTCCATGCTTGTGGAACTTCAGTGTATACATTCAGCTTCAGCTAGTCTGTTTCCTGTTTAATGAAGAATAAAACAAGGAGTGGAAGGAGGGTCAAAAGGAAATCCTAAACTTTTGCACCAAATCACTAAGGCAAAGCTTTCTAATTGAAGTATGAAAGAAACACATTAAGTAAACCGATTAGTGACACAAACACTGAAAATGATGATTTAACTGCAACTTGAAGTCTTCTGTGAGTCTGTGGTGAGGACCAGGCTGCGTCCTTCCCTGAGTCACTTCATAAAATAGTGGCTTTCAGGTTGCCCCTTGCCCTGGGTGGTTCTGTTGTGGTTGGCATTATCAGTCTAGGGGTCTTAGATAGACACTGTTTAGGGGCCGGGTTCACTTTCTCAGCCAATTAAAAGAATTACAGGCTGGGAAAATCTCATCTCAGATTAGCAGAGAGAGAGAAACAAACTTTTATTGGAAGATAAAGGATCACATATACATACACACACTCATACAGAAAGATAAAGCTTTCCACAAGTGGATATGGGGATTCAGAAACCGGAAATCCAACATCCCCTGGGGAGGATCTGAATTTTAAGGGCTTTAGTGGTTTCCCCTTCCCTAATTTTAGATTTATCAACTTAAACAAAGAAGAAAAAGCTGATAGGTCACATCTCCAAGCTGAGATATGTCCAGGGCTATGTGACTCTAAGCAGGTCAGTTGAAGGGGTGATGTTAGAGGGTTTTTTTTGTTTTCGTTTTTTAAAAAGGGCTTCCTGCCAGAGCCCAAGAAGCAGTAGGAATAATGCCATTTTTATTACTTCTCCTTGAGCCTGTTTGCTTGTTAGGGATTCAGTCCCTTACATTTGACTGATAAAGTTATGGCTTCACATGAAGAGATGTCCAGGTCCAGCCCCGGTCTTATCTAAACTGGTCTGGATGAACTGGATGGAAAAAGAACTCTGTTTGCTGGGAGGGGCAGCGGGGGGCTGGGGGAGGGCACCTCCAGGCCTTTATCTCATGCCAAAAAACGACGAAGTATGCCATCTTTATTACTCCTCAGTTACCCAGTTTGCTTATTAGGGATTTAATCCCTTACAAATCCATTTTGCAAGCAGCATATGTCTTCATTTTGAGTATAAATGCAGAAGCAGGATGACTGCATTTCACAGTGCACTTAGACACCACCACTGTCCAGGACCACCCGGAGACACAGACTGATCAATAACTTATTCCTAAAAGTAAAAAGGTACTACCTATAAACTTATCAAAATAGACTGGGAACATGCGTACACACAAGTATATTAAAACTATGTACAAAACTAGGCCCAAGAACTTAGCAAACACACCATGTGAAAGAAGACAGTTCTGCACTGTACAACACCCCAACCTGTACCCCATAAAGACGAAGACAACAGTGCAATGGCCCCCATTGGCCTGTCCTCTGACTATGGCTGTGTGTCTCAAGGGACCAACTGACAGAACTTCCAACTGTCCCAGGAGCCTCAGCTCAGCTCAATCCCACTGCTGACATAGCCTGCTTAAATTGCCATTTGTCCATCTGCCCATTTATTTACCAGTCTGTTCATTCAGACCTAATTCTGTCCTTTGCCTCTACAGCTTCCATGTGCCTGCACTTCTGCAGCTCAGCTCAACTCTGCAGCCTAGCTCAACCCTGCAACCCTACAGTTCAGCTTAGCTCTTAGCTCTGTGGGCCTTCAGCAGCTCTTCAACTGGGTTCCTTAATATCTTATTTAACCACCGACAGTGTCTCTCTACATCTGTATCAGCTCTCTGCCTCTGCTTCCAGTAAGGCCTCTGTGCTGGATGGCTTTAGTTGTTAACTTGACACACCTGGGTTGAGGGAGCCTTAATTGGGGAATTTCCTCCATAGGACTGGTCTGTGGCAATGGCTGTGGGGCTTCTTTTTTATTGTAAAGTGGGAAGGCCCAGCCCACTGTGGGCAGTGCCATCCCCAGGCAGGTTGTCTTGTGTTATATAAGAAAGCAGTCTGAGCAGGGTTCCTCCATGGCCTGTGCTCCAGCTCCTGCCTCCAGTTTTCTGCTCTGAGTTCCTACCTTGGGTTCCCTGATGAACTGTGACCTGGGAGATGTAAGCCAAATAAACCCTTTCCTCCCCAAGCTGGTACTGGTCAGAGTGTTTTGTCACAGCAATTGAAGACAAACTAGAACAGCCTGTTTGAGGGTCTTCTTTGAGCATCTTGATTTCTACTACATCTTTAGCTTGTTTGTAGCCATTCTGTAACCTACACATATATAAATATAATTGCTATGATGTCTAATGTATGGTCTGAGAGTTAATATAGTCACTAAGATTGGAACAAAAGAGCCTGTGATTGCCAGTGGCCAGTTATCAAGAGAAATTAGGAGTACTTGTCAAATTGCTACCAAGGAAAGTGGCATAGCTTGTGAGTTTGTCATTTTTCAGTAATGTTACATGCAACATTTGGTTTCATTTTGAGTGTAAATGCACAGGCGTTCTAACGCTGTGGAAAGACATGCATGTATCCACTATGTTTCTTGCCTGGTGCACTCATGGCAGCTTCAGTGATAATTTCAATCACTAATGGCCCTGTTGGCTACTAAAGTTGCTTTCTTTCTCCCTGACTCTCATTTTCCCTTATGTTCAAAGGGATTAAAAGTGAAAAAACCTCTCAACAAATAACTAGTAGTTAACATTTTAATTATAGATTATGTTTAAGCTTTCATAAGTCTAATACTGTGCAAAGGTGCCTCAGACCCTGGAACCTGAAGTTATGAGTTTCTATCACAAAAGGTTTTGCCTCAGCCAGTATTCCTTCTCCTTAGCCCGCTTCAGGCTAGCATAAAAGTCAGTCCTTCTAGTTCGGATTTGTGTTTTCTTTTAAATTATATATTTAATAACCACATACTTAGAAGAAGCATTTCATTACAACAGCATTGACATATTCAATAACAATTTCCTGAGTTAATATGCATCTCTTTCAAAATTGACTGTAAATTTTTAGGTTTACACTTGAATTATTACAGTTATTCAATATTGCACTCAGTAAAAACCCTATAAGACATAAAATTAAATGAGGGATTAACCTTTAAAAAAGATCTCCATTTCATTATTAAAATACACAGTTTCATACAGAAAAATTCATTTTTAATGCAATTGACATTAAGGTGTTTGCACATGTGTTTCTAATCTTTATATACCTGATCATTACTAGTCACAGTCGGTTACTTTCTGAGCTCCTTGGCATCAGAGCATGGATA
>NW_008336933.1:10864251-10864697 GCF_000622305.1 Nannospalax galili
AGATCTCCATTTCATTTTAAAATATATCGTTCCTTGCAGAAAAACTCATTTGTTTTGCTACTAACACTGAGATGTTGGTGCATGCATCTCTAATCTGTATGTATCCGATTGTTACTAGTCACAATGGGTTGCACTTGGAGCCTTGGTGCCTGTGTATGTCTATAAAGTCATCGGGTAGATTTCGATGGTAATGTTTATCACCTCTACTAATTAGCATGAAGTAAATTTCCATGCTTCCTCCTCAAATGTAATACATTTTAAAAATTTTGTTGATTTTTTTTGTGTATATATCACACAGAACATCCCAAACCATCTTATTCAACTATACACCTACTTCCTAGATGGCACCCTCCCATAGCCTCCCACCCCCTACTACAGCCCTTATACTCTGATATCCCCTGTTACTGTCTGCTGTGTTGTCGGCACCCCCAGCCATTCCCCACTAC
>NW_008336933.1:10864815-10867532 GCF_000622305.1 Nannospalax galili
CATTGTTGCTTGTTATGTAGGCTTTAGCTGTTATGGGTTCTCCTCAGGCCAGCTGTGAAGACCCTAACCTGGATCAGGTCCCCTGCTGATTAGGGGGGCAAGAGGCGTGGAGTCACGACACAGACACCAGAAGTCGGGTAGAAGCAAGCACTAGGCAAGGTGCTGCAGGCTCGTTTAATGCAGGAGGGGGCATTATATTTCCCTTTTCTCTGCCCCCAAGTCCCTTTAGTCAGTGTATCGTTTTCTGATTGGTTCATGCCACGCAGTCTGTCAGCAGTCGCTGGGCTCGCGAGCAGGGTACGGAGGTGTGGGCTCCTTTTGGCGGATTATTTGCAGACCAAGAAGTGAATTCTCGCTGAATCCCAGGGCTCTGGGTCTGTGCCATCTTTGGAGGCCTCCTGCTACATTTCCACCCTTTTTCTTTAAAAATGAGTGTCCAGCGAGAGCCTGTAGGCAGCTCCACCTTGGGATGACCCCAGGATCATAGACTGTGCCTGTCTTAGGTTGTCCTATTCGGGTATGAACCTTACCTGTCATTGGAGCATGGGTGTACACATCCATGTCCTGGCTTAGGTTGATTTAGCCCAACAGGAGCTTACCCGTCATTGGCTACCAGCCCTCCAAGGGGTATCATACCAGGGGATCAGTCGAAGTGGGAAATTATCTGTAGGAGGTCTCGTACCTTTGTGCAAGCCAAGTCTGTCTGGCTGTATAGGGCGGGTTGAAATCATCTTTGTGTATTGTTCTGAGGGCCTGATACACTGAGTGATTGAATTTTTTCTGACTGCGGGAGTGAAGAAAAAGGCATTTAAGAAGTAGAAAGAGAAGAATAATTATGCCTGTCAGGAGAAGGTAAGTGACGATCCAAGATGGGTCAAACAGTGCTTTTAGATTAGACCAGATTTTCTCTAAGAACCCTGAATTGATGTCCAGCGTGGGGGCGCGGGTATAATTTAGAGCAATAATTTGATTAGTTAGTAGTATAGAGTAATTAAGAAACTTTTGATTCCAGTGGCCGTGAATATAATGTGAGAGTTGTAGGCATGCTTCAGTAACATTCTGTACTTTATAGGGGGTGAGACAAAGTGACCTAAAGCGAGGGTCACAAGCTAGCAGAGCCACGTCTTTGGTAATTGCCAACTCTTCACTTAAGAGATCAATTTGTTGTTGTAACACATTAATTGCCTGGTGAAGATGCTGATTGATAAAGGACTGAGTGTGAAAGGTAGAGGAGGTTTTGGACACGGCCTCATTGAGTGTCTCCACAGTAGTGGAGGATTGGGTGATAGCCACTGCAGTGGTGGCGGCCGAACCTAATGCAAGAATGATGGCTGGGATGAGATCAGCAGTGACCCCGAAATCCCATTTTAAGTGGGGGGCTTGTGACAAGGCTGTCCACTCTATAAGGATGACAGCATGGAAGTGGGTTGCATTGGTGACTGGAACCCAAAGAGCCACGTGTTCTCACATAAAGAGAATTATGTGGCCTGGATGGTTCCATCAGGCTGCCAGTACACAAGAGGTGTTGGTATCAGAGCAGTTGAGTCATCCCCGAGGGTCGGAGGTAACATTGGCTAGCAATAAGGCAAATGGGGGCCACATGCAAATGGGGGTAGGGGGCCAGGATGTTGTGTGATCAATGGATGTAAGGATTTTGTTTTTGGCACAAGTAGAGGGATTGGTGTTAGTGTAAGTGCCGTCAGAAAGCTGAAGGCCCTGCTGTGCCAGTAACAGCCTGATGTCCATGCAGGCATGCGGACCACAGAGGTCCCAGTTACCGAGTATTGATTCATGGTTGGTATGGGAGATCTTAATACCACAGGGATAGACACAAATAGAGGGATTGGTGTTAGTGTAAGTGCCATTGAAAAGCTGAAGGGCCTGCTGTGCCAGTAACAGCCTCATGTCCATGCAGGTGTGTGGACCACAGAGTTCCCAGTTACCAAGTATTGATTCGTGGTTGGTATGGGAGATCTTAATGCCACAGGGATAGGTGGGAGCCAGTTGTCTCCAAGATCCTAGGGGATGACTAGAGGGGGAGTGGCTGAAGCGGCAAAAGGGAGGTATGGCATAGTTGGGCTTAGGGTGGCATCTCTGCCACAGTATAGGGAGTGCGAGGAAAAAGGGTGCAAGGGAGCATGTGCATGGGCAGTTGGGGAGCGGTGGGTGTAGAATGGCAGGGCAAAAAGGGGGCGGAGGGATGGCAGTCCCTTCTGCCTCCCCTGTTATGATTGTCCCCAGTGCCATGAGGACCAAGACACTGGTGTTGTTGAAGGTAGGAGAAAGGCCCTTGAGTTTAAACATGTAACCCAAGGAGGCACTGTCGGCATAATCTTAGACAGTCAGGTTGAACAGCCCAGTGCATGAGGATGTGTTGTTGGTAGTGAAGCATAGAGAGTTATTTAGAGGCCAGGAGCCATTGAGTGATTCCCAGGAAGTAACTGGGTCCATGGTGGGGAAGCCAAGAGTAGAATTAGTTGAATAGAGGGTGGGGTAGGCTGGGGAATGAAGCGATAAGGGCAAGAGTATAGGCAGGGAGGGGACCAAGACCCAGAGATCATGGGCCATGACAGGGGCGGAAGAGCAAACCAATTATCCAGATAGCGGCAAGGTCTCTGGGTCCTGGGGGTCCCGTTGGTTGGTTGCTGGTCTCACATCTCTCGCTGGAACCCATACTGGCTTTGTTTCTGTCTGAGGAAACACATAAGCATAGCCAC
>NW_008336933.1:10867914-10871686 GCF_000622305.1 Nannospalax galili
TTTGAGGGCCCTATTGGCCCACTCCACAATGGCCTGTCCCTGTGGATTATAAGGGATGCCAAGGGAGTGGCTAATTTTCTATGTTGACAGGAATGATTGGAATTGTAGAGTGGTGTAAGTTGGCCCATTATCAGTTTTTAGGGTCTATGGCACTCCCATTACCAGCATTGCTGATTTGACCACCTTAATGGCATGTGAGGCCTTTTCACCGGCTTGAGCAATGGCAAAAAGAAAGGAGGAGTGAGTAGGTGTCAACAATGACATGAACATATATAAGATTACCAAAGGAGTTATAATGGGTTAACAAGAGGGCAAGGTTATGCTTGTGTGTTTCCTCAGAAAGAAACAAAGCCAGTATGGGTTCCAGCGAGAGATGTGAGACCAGCAACTGACCAATGGGACCCCAGGACCCAGAGACCTCACCACTATCTGGATAATTGGTTTGCTCTTCCCCACCCCTGCCATGGCCCATGATCTCTGGGCCTTGGTCCCCTCCCTGCCTATACTCTTGCCCTTATCGCTTCATTCCCCAGCCTACCCCACCCTCCATTCAACTAATTCTACTCTTGGCCTCCCCACCATGGACCCAGTTACTTCCAGGGAATCACTCAATGGCTCCTGGCCCCTAAATAACTCTCTATGCTTCACTAACAACAATGCATCCTCATGCATTGGGCTGTTCAACCTGACCATCCAAGATTATGCCAGCGGTGCCTTCTCCGGTTACATGCTTAAACTCAAGGGCCTTTCTCCTACCTTCAACAACACTGATGTAGCCTCGGTCCTCGCTGCACTGGGAACAATCATAACAGGGAAAAGGAGGGGACCACCACAAAAGTAGAAGATGAGGGTGACTACCAAGAGGACACAAAGGAAGCAAAGAAGCACTGTGAGCCACTCAGATGTAAACCACCCCACCATGTAAAGGTGTATCGGATCCAAATGTCTTGTGCTCAGTGACGTACTTCTGGAGGCCGTAACACCTCCAGCCGTATGCTCACACGCTGTCTCTGGGACAGGCAATAGGGTGACCTGAAGCCTGGGCTCTGAGTTTGGGGTGGATCAGCCCTTATGTGAACTTACTGGGATGAGCCGAGAAGGGGGAGGTGCCGAAGTGGGCTTCGTGGCGGAGTGTGCCTCCCTGATCTAACAAACTAGTCCAACAATAAAGACAACAGACAGGGTGGAGGGGAAAGAGGAGGGGGCTACACGCTTACCCTCGAGCAGATGAAGAAACAGACAAATCCAGGGGCCTAGTTACTGAACGAACTGAGGTTCTGGGTGTTGCCAACACCGTGGGCAGGGGTCCCTGTTTGGGTGCCAGGTGTTGCATGTTCTCCTCAGGCCAGCTGTGAAGACCCTAAGCTGGATCATGTCCCCTGCCTATTTGGGGGGCAAGAGGCACAGAGTCACGACACAGACACCAGGAGTCGGGTAGAAGCAAGCACTAGGAGAGGCACTGCAGGCTCATTTAATGCAGGAAGGGGCAGGCCTTATATTTCCTTTTTCTCCACCCCCAAGTCCCTATAGTCAGTGTATCATTTTCTGATTGGTCCGCACCACACAGTCTGTCAGCAGTCACTGGGCTTGCGAGCAGGGTATGGAGGCATGGGCTCCTTTTGGCGGGCTATTTGCGGACCAAGAAGTGAAGTGAATTCTCACTGAATCCCAGGGCTCTGGGTCCATGCCATCTTTGGAGGCCTCCTGCTACATTTAGCTATGCATATGGACTCTTAAGAAATTATATTGGCCCCTTTAATCTTTGGTTATACTTTCCTTTTGGGTGTTTAAGGCCATACAGTTGGTCATACAGTTGGTCCAGATAAACCAATTTATTTTTACTCTTAAGGTCATTTGAGGACCTGTTCCTCAGGGGTCACATGGGCTTGGGAGGAGCCCCTGGCTCCTTTCTTTTAATAGTTCTGCCTATGTGAAGATAAGTCAAAGGCCCTACTCGACTGTGGCTGGCTTTGCTTGGAAGCATGGAGGAAATGATTCCTCTGTGTTGACCCTCCTCTTTGTAGACTGGACACCGGTTCAAGTCCATTTGATGGGGTCTCCGTGTCCTCCTTGATCAAGAGTACAGGTGTCTCACCGCAGTTACAGGGTCTTTTGACAGATGTTCTGGATCTTTTGTGTGTCTGTTGTGATGTTTTGCCTTTCATCTCTGATTTTGTTGATTTGGATTAGGTCTGTCTTTTAGTTAACTGGACTAGGATTCTATCTATCTTGTTTACCTTTTCAAAGAAACAGTTCTTAGATTCATTGATTCTTTGTATTGTTTTCTTGTTATCTCTTTCATTAATTCCTGCTCTGATTTTTGTTATCTCTTCTTGTCTGCTGGGTTTGGGTTTCATTTGTTGTTGCTTTTCATGTGTCTAGAGTTGCAATGTTAAGTCATTTCTCACATTGTCTCACCCCTCCATCACGGTTTTCCCACTTAAGGTGCCCCCATTTCTCCCCCTTCTCCCTTAATAATAACCTTCTCCTACAGTCCTACCTCTCTTGAGGTCCTTCTTTCCCTTCATCCCTTAGGTTCCTTGTATACCCTTCCCTCCCCCCTCCCTTAAACTAACCCAATTTTTATCCACATCTCCCTTATTAACGCCTGTTTCTACTGTTCTTCTCTTTCAGGTTTTTTCTTTTCCTTTACCTCCCTGTTTCTTTTCCATTATCCTGGTTCCTGTAGTTATGTCTGGATACATAATCAATTATCAGGGTTTGGTTCTAGGATCCACATATGAGGGAGAACATACGCCAATTTTTTTTCCTGAGTCTGTGTTACTTCACTTAGTATAACAGATTCTAGTTCCATCCATTTACCTGCAAATTTCATGATTTCATCTTTCTTTACTGCTGAGTAAAACTCCATCGTATAAATGAACCACATTTGCCTTATCTATTCATCCACTGAGGGACACTTAGGTTGCTTCCATCTCTTAGCTATTGTGAAAAGAGCAGCAACAAACATGGATGAACAAGTGTCTCTGCAATAGGATGAGTTCTTTGGGTATATGCCAAGGAGTGGTATAACTGGGTCTAATGGTAGGTTCATTTGTAGTTTTTAAAGAGTTCTCCACACTGCTTTCCATAGGGGTTGAACCAGTTTGCAGCCCCACCAGCAGTGGATGAGTGTTCCCCTTTCCCCACATCCTCTCCAGCATTTGGTATCATTTGTTCTCTTGTTCTTAGCCATCCGACTGGGTTTTAATTTGCATTTCCCTAATTATTAGTGATGTTGAACATCTTTTAAGATATTTCATAGCCATCTTTACTTCTTCTTTTAAGAACTCTCTGTTCTGCTCTTTAGCCCATCTTCTAATTGGGTTATGTCTTGTCTTGATTCTCTGTTTTTTGAGTTCGTTATATATTCTGGATATTAAACCTCTGTCAGATGTGTCTCTGGTGAAGATTTTCTCCCATTCTGTGGGTTTTCTGTTCACTTCCCTGGTTGCCTCCTTTGAGGTACAGAAGCTTTTTAGTTTAATGAGGTCCCATTTGTTAATTCTTGCCCTTGTTTCCTGAACAATTAATGTCCGGTTTAGAAAATCCTTTCCTATACCTATATCTTGTAGGCTTTTCCAGATTTTTTCTTCTAACAGTTTCAGAGTTTCAGGCTTTACATTAAGGTCTTTGAGCCATTTGGAATTCACTTTAGTTCAGGGTGAAAGATAGGGGCTTAGTTACATTCTTTACAGGTGGAGATCCAGTTTTGCCAGCACCATTTGCTGAACATGCTGTCTTTCCTCCAGTGAGTATTCTTAACCCCTCT
>NW_008336933.1:10872499-10872901 GCF_000622305.1 Nannospalax galili
TCATTGCTCTTGCAAGAGTTTCAAACACTATGTTAAAGAGAAGTGGAAATAGTGGACAGCCTTGTCTGGTTCCTGATTTCAATGGGAATGCTTCCAGTTTTTCTCCATTTAGAATGATGTTGGCTGTGGGTTTGTTATATATGCCTTTAATTATGTTGAGGTATATTCCCCCCAGTCCAATTCTCTCTAGGACTTTGAATATAAATGCATGTTGAATTTTCTCAGAGGCCTTCTCTGCATCTATTGAGATGACCATGTGGATCTTGTCTTTGAGCCCATTTATATGATTATGATGTTTATTGTCTTACGTGTATTGAACCATCTCTGCATCTCTGGGATAAAGCCGACTTGATCATGGTGGATGATCTTTTTGATGTGTGTCTGTATGTGGTTTGCAAGTAT
>NW_008336933.1:10873710-10880431 GCF_000622305.1 Nannospalax galili
ATTTGTTGAGGTTTGTTTTTGCCCCTGTATATGGTCGATTTTGGAGAAGGTTCCATGGGGTGCTGAGTACAAAGTATGTCCTTTGGTGGCTGGGTGGAATACTCAGTAGATGTCTGTTAAGTCCATTTGATATATGGTATTGTTTAATTCAGATGTCTCTCTGTTAACTCTCTGCCCCGTTGACCTATCTAATGGAGACAGTGGGATATTTAAGTCCCCTACTATTAATGAGTTGGGATTAATCTGGGTCTTAAAGTCCTGTAGTATTGTTGTTAAGAAGTTGGGTGCAAAAGAGTTTGGTGAATATATGCTCATGATTGTAATATCTTCTTGATTTATTGTTCCTTTGATCAGATGAAGTGGCCCTCTTTATCTCTTCTGACTAGTTTTAGTTTAAATCTATTTTGTCATATATTAGAATTTCTATGTCTGCTTTTTTCTTATTACCGTTTGCTTGGTATATTTTTTTCCATCCTTTCACATTAAGATAGTGTCTGTCCTTGAAAGTGAGATGAGTTTCTTGCAGACAACAAAAAGATGGGTTTTGTTTCTTAATCCATTCACCTAGTCTTCTTAATCCATCCATCTAATCTGTATCTTTTGACTGGGGAGTTCAGTCCATTAATATTTAAAGTTATTAATGAAAGATGAGTATTGAATCCTGTCATTTTTATTTCTGTTCAGATTCTTGGTATAGCTGTACTTTTCCACAGTTATACCTTCATTGAATTTCTTCCCACAACCTCTTGAGTATAGTCATTCCTTTCTTCAGCTCTTTGTATTGCTTCCAGAACTCTCTGAAACCTGTTTTTGTGGACTTGAATTCCTTCAGCCTATTTATGTCATGGAAGATTTTTCTTTCCCCTTCGACTGTAATAGACATTTTGGTTGGTTTGGTATGTCTGGGTTGGCATCTGTGGTCATTTAAATGTGGGAATACTTTGGTCCAGGCTCTTCTGGGTTTCATAGTTTGCATTGAAAAGTCAGCTGTAAGCCTAATGGGTTTTCCTTTATATGTGACTTGTTTCTTTTTTGCAGCTTTCTGTATTGTCTGTTTTGTACATTTAGTGTTTTTACTATGATGTGCCATGGAGAGTTTCTTTTCTGGTCCTGTCTTTTTGGTGTTCTATATGCTTCTTGTATTTGTATGGGCATGTCTTTCTTTAATTTTGGGAAATTTTCTTCCATGGTTCTGTTGAAGATCTGGTCCATTCCATTATCTTGGGATTCTTCTCCTTCCTGTATGTCTATGATTGGTAAGTTTGGTCTTTTATGGTGTTACACAATTCCTGCATATTCCATTCTTTTACTTTCTGAAATTTTTCATAATCTTCGCTTGAGTGGTCTAGTTCATCCACTTTATCTTCTAGTCTTGATACTCTGTTTTCCATTTCATTCATCCTATTGGTGAGGCTTTCCCCTGTCCTTTCTAATTGGCTTACTGAGTGTTTCACTTCCTTCTTCATTTCAGCCTGAGTATTCTTCAATATTTCTAACTCTTTTCTGAATTCATTCAGAAGTTTATCCCTATCTTCCTTCAGTTCTTTGATTTGTTTGTGTGTTCTTTAAATTTACTGAATTCTTTTATCATGTTTATAATTGTTCTTTTGAGTTCCATGTCCTGCATGTCATTGTACTCCTCTAGAGGACTGTTGGTATTTGTTGGGGATATGCTATTGTGGTTTTTCTTGTTATTGTTTTTTCCCTGTGATTTTGACATGTGAATTTGTTTTGTAGTTTCTGATTCTTATGTGAGACTCAAGCCTTCAAGTTTCAGTCTGCTTCTTTTTTGAACTTTATGTGTCTTTGTGGTTTACTTTTTGGGCATGAAAAGCTGGTTCCTCTAAGCTTCCACTTCTCTCTTTTGATTTTATATTGGAGTGGCCAGATTGCTTTTGTCTTCAGGAGTTCCCACAGACGCCCAAGTCAGATGAGGCTCAGATGCTCTCAGGCTTTCTCTTAATGTCTGGATCCCTCCAGGAAAGATTTTGGCCTCAGGAATTTGGGGGTTGCACTGGCCTGGGAGCCAGGCCCAGGAAATATGCTGGTCTAGGGCAGCTGGCAGCCTTGCCACCCAGAGATGCAAAGGAAGATGGGCGCAGGAAGCAGCCCCAAGGGGTCCTGGGGACTGCACTGAGGAGCTGGTTTGGTCTGGATGCAAAAGATCAGGAAGAGGAAAGGTCAGCCCCTGTGACCAGGAAAGAGGCTGGCAGGTCATGGAGGCCCAGGTAGGTACAGGGAGGTGAGAGTGGGGCCAGGCCCAGAGTGCTCCTGGGGTCCTGAGAAGGAACTGAGCTGGTCTGGATACCAAAGATCAGGAAGCAGTGGTGGTCCCCCAGTGCACCAAGACCTTGGGGCACCAAGACAAGGAAGGGGACAGGACCCAGGCTAGGAGGAGAAACTGGTGGGGAAGATGAGAAGGTGAATGAGTCAAGGCACAGAAGGCGTGATCGACTTCCCCCAGAGAGAGAGGCCTGGGGGTTTCTGTATATAGATGCTTAGCAGCACGGAAAGTCATGGTTCAGAGAGAGAAAGAAAGAGAGAGAATGAATTATGGCCTTAAGGTGCTGCTCAGCGACCTCTCTCTCTCTCTCTCTCTCTCTCTCTCTCTCTGTATAGATGCTTAGAAGCACAGAAAGTCATGGTTGAGAGAGAGAAAGAGAGAGAGAGAGAGAATGAATTGTGGCCTTAAGGTGCTGCTCAGTGACCATTTTCTCTCTCTCTCTCTCTCTCTCTCACACACACACACACACACACAGAGGAGAGAGAGGGAAAGAGAGCACATGTTTTGTGTGAAACAAGGGCTCTACAGATCACAAATCTGTAGACCGTTTTTCTTCACTTCTTGCCTTACCTTCACATCAGCAGGACAACTGTACAGGAACAGACCAGAACAGCTGAAGAAGTGCACATACCTCCAACCTTGTTTAAGAAAAATTCCTAAAATCCAAAGAGAATGGAAGAGAGCATTCAGTGGCACCTTTAACACCTACACATGTGGGACAAAGAGTAAAGTAAGCTTAACTTCTAACAGATAAACAAAACTTGAACTTACATATTCACCTTTTTCTTTGGCTCAGTTCATCACATCACATCAGTTCATCATTAACAAGAGTACAACAAAAATTACAAGGCACACAAAAGGCAAAAACAGAGATGGAAAAAAACAAAGGAAGCACCAGAAGCAGATTCAAATATGACGGAAATCAAACCAATGATTTAAAATAACTAAGAATAGTGTGCTAAGGGAGCTGATGGGAAAAGTGGCCAAAATACAGGAGCAGGTGCGTCGTGTAGGTGAAGAGATGGAGACACTAAGGGGAACTAGAAAGTAGCTCTAACAATAATGAAAAAAATGTTTTTGATGGTGGTTGTTATGGTTATATATGAAGTTTCTCTCCAAAATCTCACATGTTAATGACTTGGTGCCCAGTTTGAAGATAGTGTTAGAGATGAGAACTTGATTTCCAGGAGCACCTGATGAAGTTTTCTAGGCTTTTGTGTTCTAGGGCAAAAAAATTGTATCTAGGACACAAGGTTAGAGCTAGACATGCAGATAGGTTAATAAGAAAGGAAAAGCTTACCTGAGAGTGGGAGTGGGCTAGTGAGCTGAGGAACGAATGAGCCCGTGCTCAAAAGTGCTGGGCCATGAGCCACACAACCCTTTACAGGACATTTGTACAGCACCTGCCTCTCCCACATTTATATGGTGGGGGGGTGGGGGAGCATGCTCTGTTCTTGTATGAAGCCCAGGTGGGGAAAGTTTCCAGTCTTTCTCTGCCAACTGCTTCTTTCATATGTTAATCTTGATGTAGCTTTCCCAAGTCTCTGCTCTCCAGATACAGTGGGGATTTTAGGAACTGACTGGACCATGAGGCCTTTGCCTTCTTCAGTGGATTAATCCATTAACGGATTGAAATTTTTGAATAGACTGTTGGGAGGTGCTAGAACTGTAGAAGGCAGAGCCTGGCTGGAGGAAGTTAGTCACTGGAGGTAGGCCCTGGAAGGAACACACCATTGTCCCTGGCTGCTTCCTTTTACTCTCTCTGCTTCCTAGCCACTAGGACATAACAGCTTCCTCCTCCTCATGTTCCTATGGCCATCATGTTCTGCCTCCCTCTGGGCCAAGAAGCAATGAAGCCTAGTGATGACAGACTTGGGCCTGTGAAATTGTGAGCCAAGAAATTACTTCCTATTCTAAACTGTTTCTCTCAGCTATTTAGAACAAGGTTTCTAAACTCTCAACTCTATCAGAACAATGGCTTTTCTGACTGACAATATAAAAGTGCTAAGTTTGGCTTGGGTATGTTTCTAGACTAAAACTTGGCCCAAGGCTGCTTGTTTATGTAGCAAGTTGGAACCTTGCTTGGTGTGTAAACAAACTATGAGCTAACAGGAGTATGTTCTTGTTACAAACAGTTCATTCTCAGCCAATAACAAGCTGCCAACTGATCACATCATTAGAGCAAATGCTGATTAGAGCCAATCATGTTGTTCCCATGAGTTACTTCCTTTCTTTGGGCTATAAATAAAACCAACATATATGGTCGGGTGAGGAATTCTGAACAGGCTATGCTCCAGAATGCTGCCCTAGAAACTTTCTTGCTAGAATAAATTTTGTTAAGTTGAACTCATGTCAGATTTGTCAATAACAATGAACTCATCAATAGCTTGAAATGGCTGAGGAAGGAATGGTAAGCTTAAAGAAATGTCATTACAAATTTCTTGTATTGGAAAGCAAGGGCAATGGAATGGAGGATGCAGAACCAAATATCTAAAAACCACAGGACAATTAAAAGAACACATACTATAGACACAGTGGGACTAGAAAAGAAGAAGAAAGGAAGAGAAGAAATGATGAGTTATACTATGAATGTAATAACTAATACAATTACAGCTGAGGACTTTCTAAAGCAAATAATTAACACCAGACCACAGATCCAGGAAGCTTAGGAAACAGTAGGCAGACAAATACAAAAATGCATATCCACTTAAGCTTGTCATACTCAAGCTGAAGAAAAATCAAACAGAAAGGGAAAAAGTCAGAAGAAGGCAGAGGAAATAAAGCACATTATCTGTAGAGGTCAAGAACGACATTACATCAGATTTCTCTTTAGAAGCCATGTAAGGAAGGAAAAACCTACTATGCAAATCTACTGTCTTTCTGTAGTAAAACATGCTTGAGATTGTGAACTTATTAAAAGAGGAGTTCAACTTTGGCTTACTTGTGGAGGGTCATTCTGTGGTTCACTGGACCCACGGCTCTTGGGCCTGTGGTGAGGCAGCACATCATGGCAGGAGCCAAACCACTGACTTCATAGTGAGACATGAGTGAGAGAGGAATGGAGCAGGGTCCTAACAATCCCCTCTGAGGCACACTGCTAATGGCTTAAAGACTTCCCATTTGGCCCACCTCTTGAAGGTTCTACCAGTAGCAACAGTGTCAGCCTGGGGACCAAGCTTTCAACACAAGGGACTTTCCAAATCCAGACTATAGCTCACACAAACTTAGGCTTTTTTGTCCAGCAAAATTATCTTTAAAAAATGAAAGAGAAATAGTCTTCCTCAGACACTCCCCCCCCCAATTGAGTTTGTTACCAATAAATTTGGTCAATAAATGCTAAAAGTTTTTCAGAGAAAAGGAACATGATGCAGACAGAAATCCAGGTCTTTATTAAGAAGGAAAGAGTGTGAAGGAAAGTGTGAGCAAAGGGGAGTATTGACCCCTTTCCTGAGGTGCTGGCATGATGAATGATGAGGACATGGACCATGGTGGCCGCTCAGCTGCAGCCTCCCCATTTAAAGTACTGAGATACACATGGCCACTGCTGAGTCAGGAGGGAGAGCAGAAGACTCCGCAGAGCGTAAATAAATGGAAGCACGCCAAAAGCTGGGAACATTATTGTAATGCCATCCTGCCAGTTACATTCAGGCATCATTTTTGAGACCGATCATTCACAGTTTAAAAAGAAAGGAGTTGATTTATTTTATGTGTATGCGTGCTGAGCTGTTTAAAAGGCAAAGATGAAGTTTTCAAGTTAGAAATGCAAAAGCCCTGAAGCATTGTGTGGGTTGAATTGTAGCAGTAAATATTGAATGCCACATTTCTCACGAACAAAAGCCTTTTGGGTTCACATCTTTCTTTCTAAGGAAGGGAAGGGTTCTTGAAATTTAAAAAGTGAGATAAGTACTATGAATTATCTTCAGCTATGACTGACTTTTTTATTTTGTTCTTTCTAAAAATTACTTTTATTTATTTATTTGTGTGTGTGCATGTGCGCATGGATCAACACCATGGCACGTGTGTGGCGGTCAGAGGGCAACTTACAGAATTTAGTTCTTTCTTTCCACCATGTAGATCCTGGGGATCAAACTTGAGTCCTCAGGCTGGGCAGCAAATCCCTTTACCTGCTGAGCCCTCTCTGTGGCCCATGATCCCTTTCTCTTTTTTTGGCCTCATAAAGCGCTGCTATTAAGAAATTCTAGTCACCTGTTTAAGTTCCTAGTTGGATTATGGTTTGGGCCCTTTTAACTTGGAATTTTTTTAGTCACCTGAGAGACTTTGATCCTTTCAGCCATTTTCCTTGGTTTTAAATCTACTTGGCTTTTCTTTTTCTGTATTTTTCTTTTTTCTTATTTTGTAAAGAACAAAAATTCTATCCTTTAATTTCCCATTTTTAAACTTTTTTATTGTTTTTAATTCTTTGAGTTTTTTTTTACT
>NW_008336933.1:10880522-10922976 GCF_000622305.1 Nannospalax galili
AATTCTTTGATTTTTTTTTACTTTTTCTTAATAACTCTTTTCTTCTTTGAATTTTATCATATTTTTACTTTGTTAATATTATTATTATAAAATATAGCCACAATAATTCAGCAAGGGAAATTCAATATGAAAAATAAGTAAATTGTGACATCAAGGATATAGAATATAGGGAGTTGAAGTGCAGAATTTCAGTATTCAATTGAAGTTATTATCATGTTAAAAACCTGTAATAATAATTATAAGATGTTCTACGTAATCCTTGTAGCAACCACAAAGCAAAACCATATAAGAGACACATAGTAGACAAAGAGAAAGGAATCAAAACAAACCTGCTGGAACTTCAATATGAAATGTCCCTCCCGGGCTCATGTTTCTTTGTTTATTGTTTTTTGGGTTTATTTTCTTTATTCTGAGGCTCCTGTGTTGAACACTTGGTTCCCAGCTGCTGGCTGATTTTGGAAAGTTAGGGAAATTTTAGGAGGGGGCACAGCTGGAGGCAGAGTGTCACTTGGGGCATGTCTTAGAGACACTTCTGTCCCTCTCCCCTTTCCCTTCCTCCTCCCCTCTCCTCCCCCTCCCTGCCTTTCTCCTGTCAACTAGGAGGTGAGCAGCCTTCTTCACATACCCCTACTGCAATGATAGTTTGCCTTTCCACCAGCCCAGAAACATTGAGCCATTTGGTGGTCATGGATAAACCCTCTGAAATGGTGCATGAAAATAAACCTTTCCTCTTTTAAATTGTTGTCTAGGGTATTTGGGGCACATTGGCTATAAAACGGATGCTACAGAAAAATCACCAAAGTTCAAAGGAAGACAGCAAAGAGGGAGAAAGGAGCAAAGAGTTATAGAATAGAACAATCAGGAAATAACTAGCAAAGTGGTAGAGCAAGTCTTTACTTAGAAATAATCACTTTGAATGTAAATGGAGGACATCCATGGAATGGTGAAATGTGTAGAAAAGCAAAAATGGCTTGTTGCCTATGAGACACATCATGGGATATACACAGACTGAAAACGAAGGACTGGGAAAAAATATTCCACACAAACAGAATCAAAAAAGAACAGGCATAGCCACATTAATATCAGACACAATAGACTTTTGTAGCTCTGGCTAACTTGGAACTTGCTATGTAGACCCTGAACTCACAGAAATCTGCCTGCCTCTGCCTCTGGAGTGATGGGATTAAAGACGTGCCATTCACTGGGCCTACAAAATAGACTTTAAGTAAAAACTGTAAAAAGAGGCAAAAGGTCATAATTTAATAACAAAGCATCATCAAGAGACTGTAACAACTATAAATACACATGTGCTCAACTTCAAAGCACCTTAACATCTAAGCAAATATTAATAGATTATATGGTAGATGTAGACAGCAATGCAATAGTAATAGGAGATTTCAATACCTGCCTTTAAACAGTGTACAGATCATCCAGACAGAAAAAGAAAAAAGAAACACTGAACTAAATTTCACTTCAGCAAAATGGTTCTAACGGACTTACACAGAACATTCTGCCCCATTTATACATTGCTCTGAGGTGTGCAAATCTCCAGGACAGAGTATGTTATACCACAAACAAACCTTAACATGTTCAAGATTAAAGTCATCAAGTCCCCCTTCTCCCTCTCCTTCCTTTCTTCTTTCTTTGCCTTCCTTCTCTTTCTCTCTTCCTTCCTGTTGTGTGGCTATACCCTCCTCAAGGGAGGCTTACTAAGACTCAGAAAGTAAACAAAGCTCACAGTCTCTGGACTTAGAAAGCCTCTCTCAAAGGTTTTATAAGCAGAAACAATTATTGGGAAGAAAAGACTCTTCAATCTCCTTGATGTAGAGCCTGATGGAATATTCAAGCAAAATAGGATTTTAATTTTTGTTTTTGCTCTCTGTCTCTGTCAGCAAAGTTCAGCTGACAAGTGTATAGTTAAAACGCTGACACAGCTAGCTAGAATCACTTGCCTTCCTCAATTCTGTTTGTCTCAGATGAAGATTGTTACATTTAGGAGGGCAGAAAAAGGAAGGAGTTTTAAGTTTAGAAATAAGAGGCAGAGCCAGACCTGCAACAGGCAAGGAATGTGCGCCCTTGATTCTGGGAACCTAGCAAAAGCTGGTAAGTTCTTCCTTGCAGAATGAGTATCTGCACTCTAAATGGGGGACAGTTTGAACTTACATACTGGTCCACTCTGTGGACTTGTTGCACAGAGGGGTAAGAGTTAACTCCATGCCAGAGTCTGGTGTCCTTGAGGGTCTCTTCTCCCAAGATTATTTTCTCAGGTAGGTGGGTGAGTTAACTATAGCACCAAAGGAGACAGGTGGGCTCCATAAACAGCCTCTCTCTCAGTCCAGGGAGTGACCAGTTGATAAGGCTTGAGCAAGGCCAGGCTTAAGCAAGGCCAGACTGCCAATTTAGGGCCAGTTAGACACTTTAAGGGATTTATGACTTTCCCTAATGAGGCTTGTGGCTCTTCTGCAATACACACATTCTATCAAAGACTTCTTTAATGACTTTCAGACAGGGGATTATTTTTTAGCATGTTTTTGTTTTCTAAATTTATAATAATTTGCCCAGTTTTAAGACTTTACTGATAGGCAATCAGTATGTAAGTTTCCTTCTCACCGTAACCCAATGCCTAAGGAATAAAAGATATCTGCTGCTTTCCTTCGGGGTCCAGATTTTGAGGCTTGAATCTGCTGAACCTGGCTGCAATCTAAATAAAATACCTGCTTCCTATACATTCACAGTGTCAGGCTTCCTGTACACTCATAGTGTCCTGCCTGATTTTTCCTGCAACACCCTGAGCCCGCTGCAAATCACGTAGGGCACTCCAAGGATGCAGATTTGACTCCTCACCCACGCTTAGGGGCTTTTAGGTGATGCAGGTACCTTTGAGTTGCCTATGGTTTTTCAAGTAACTAAAGTAAAGTACTGGCTCACTAAGCTAGACTTGGGATCATTTCTTTGGACTGTAGTCAGTACCCTGTCTGGAATAAACAGACATTTGTTCACAACTCCCCAGGAAATATCACAGAACACTTCCCCCTCCTTCTTGGGGATGGGAATACCATTTATTTGAGGCAGTAAACTAGCAGCAGGAAATTTGTTGGGCAGAAGAAGGGGTAGGTGGAGACTCAGTTGGATATGTGGGGGGAGGCTAGACCTGGAAGCAAAGATTGTAGCCCATAAAACTTGCCCTGAAGTACTACAGTATGGGTGCAGAAATGTGAGATAAGCTTTGGACTCTGAGCTGCTACTGCTGGGCCCTGGATGGACTCTTCTAGGCCCTGCTGGACCAGCCTAGCACCCATTCAGCCTCACACCGTGAAACCCACCCTGCATACTCATAGACATACATTTTTCATTTGGCACAGCCCTGCCTGGTGCCAACAGGGCCCAGGACTTTGGTGTCTCTTTTCTGGTACCCCAAAGAAGGTCACACAATTGACCTTAGAAGCAGGGCAGCTGACACCACTTGGGTAAGGCAGGTCTATGTGAGCTCAGATGGGGACCTGGAGTTGAGAGGGTGGGATTACGCACATGGCAAAACTGATGGCTCTAATGGCCTCCCGATCTAGAAGAAGCTAGGCTTTTCCTCCTCAGCTGGAATTGGGGGGGTGGGGAGCATGGAAGTACCCAGAAGTTGAGGACTCCACCAGAACAAAGCTGCTGGGCAGGACCCAAGGCCCAACAGTGCAGAACTGTCCTGAAGTCTGCAGGTGGCTGGGCTGGAATTGGACAGGAAGCTCTAGCAGGAGCTGTTACTGAGATTGTCGCTAGGTTCATGGCAGAGTCAGGGGCAGCCGGTATTCAGGGTGTAGCCAAAGTCCAAGAGGGTTACAATGCTGGGGGCAGCAGGTATATTCAAGAGGAGCTGAGTCAGTAAGAGCAGATGGTTGATGGAAGGGTAGATTGCTATTCTGCCGGGAGCAAGAGAAGCATCAAGCCCTGGGCTTGTTTCACACCCAGAGGTGTAGCTGGCTTTACTAGCAAAAGACTCAGGTGCTGGGGGTGATGGAACTCCTTTCTAGGGATCACAAAGCCAAAGAAGCCTGTCTTCTGGGCATCAAAGAGCTCCTTAAACCCTGCAGGGAAACGTGTGGTGTTTCTGTCTTACCAGAATGGCATAAAACCACAAATCAATATCAGGAAGAAACTTGGAAAATTCACAAATATATGGAAATTAAAGAACATACACTTGAATAAACTATGAATTTAAAAATCAATGAGAAATCAATATTATGATGCAAAGGAAGACACAAAATGCACGAGACTTATGTGATACAGCAAAAGCAGTTCTAAAAAGAATGTTTATAATAATAAGCATGCAAATTTAAAGAGCAAAGTGATCTCAGACAATCTAACATTAAACCTTAAAGGGCTAAGGCAAAGTTCGGCAGGACAGCATTTGAGGTCAGAGGTTTGCTCCCCAGCATTGTCAAAACAAAATCAAGTGAGTCAAAAACTTCAAGAAACTAAAGAGAGAAGAATGGATTTAGTCCAAATATGTTGGAAAAGATAAATATCAGCATAGAAAGAAATGAAGTAGACTAGAAAGGTTTTTTTTTTAAGCTTGAGTGCTTTTGAAAGATAAAAACATTAAGCCCTAGAAACAGAGAAGATGAATAAATGAAAACAAATGAATGAGGACACAGACACATGAAGGAATGTTAGAAACAACCCTGAACAATCACACATCAACAAACTGAATAATCTAGAGGAAATGGATAGATTCTTAGAAATATGCATCTTATCAAGACTGAATTATGCAGAAATATGAAACAAACCAAAAATGAATAAAGAAATTGAATCAGATATATATTTTTTCCCAAAGGAAATCCCAAGACTTGATGACTTCACAGTTGAATCAGTCCTCCTCAATACCCTCTAAAAAATTAAAGACGGAGGAATTTTTCCAGTCATTTAATAAGGTCAGCAGTACTCTGGTACCAAAACCACACAAGGGCTCTAAAAAAGGGACAATTGCAGGTCAATATTCTTGTATATAGATGCAAAAATCTTCAATGAAATGTTAACAAACTGAATGAGAATCACAATAAAAGGATCATCACCATGATAAAGTAGATTATCCCCACCATGCGCAGATGGTTCAAGTACACTAATCAATAAATGTTATTGCATCACATTAATCAAATGAAGGGTAAAACCCACATGATTATACCAATAGAGCATAAAAATCTCTTGACAAAACTTAATATATTTCTAGATTTAAAAAAATGTCTTGAGTGTGGACTGAAGAGATGGCTCAGCTGTTAAGAGCACTTGCTGCTCTTACAGAGGGCCAGGGTTCAGTTCCCAGCACCCACATGGCAGCTCACAACCACCTGTAACTCCAGTTCCAGGGTATTTGATGCCCTCTTCTGGCTTCCTCAGGCACAAGGCATACAAGTTGTGCATACACACATACAGGCAAATGTTCATACACATAAAAACAAATGAAGTCCATCTCTAAATATAAAAACAAGCAAACAACTAGTGCTATCCTTCATAGTGAGATGGTAAAATTTTGTATGTAAGCTTAAGAGCTATACAAAAATACCTCACTTACCAATTCTGTTCCATATGATACTGGAGGCTCTAGGCAAGAAAAAGAAATGAAATATGTTCAAATTAGAAAGGAATAAGTTAAGTCATCTCTATTTGCAGATGACATGCTCTGGAACCTATAGGCTCCACCAAAAGCCTGTTAGAACTAATAAACGAGTTCAGTAATGTTGTAGGACATAAAAATCAATAGATAACAATCAATAGTGTTTCCTTTGAGTCTTCCAGACAGCTGGTAAGTTACTCATATGAACACACAGCAATGATGACAGCATGCACAAGTCCCATGCAAGCTTATTTTGTCCCAAGACAAAATCCCAGCATAGACATGAGGAAGCGGGTAAGGAACTCCAAACTAACCTAAGGAAATCATGGCGACTGATGGCTGCTGGGAGGGGCAGACTGTCTCTTTTAAGGATGGGATTCTTGATAGGTTAACCAGGCTCTAGTGGATGGACTCATACCAAAGGACTTTTGA
The DNA here is from genome assembly GCF_000622305.1 of Nannospalax galili. Taxonomy (NCBI): domain Eukaryota; kingdom Metazoa; phylum Chordata; class Mammalia; order Rodentia; family Spalacidae; genus Nannospalax; species Nannospalax galili. The sequence goes on from NW_008336933.1 coordinate 10,886,554, forward strand.
GGATACTAATTAGACTTGATAGGCCTTAATATATATCATATATATTAAGTATATATATATATCATATATACATATGATATATATAAAACAGGGAGCAATAAGAGAGGTGTGATAGTGGAGGTGATCTAAAATACCATCGAATTATAGTGTATGTAAATTGCAAAAATACAATAAAAATAGGATTTCCATATACTAACAATGAACTATGCAAAAAATTAAGAAAAAATTTCATTTAGAATAACATTAAACATTGATATATTTAAGAATGAGCTTATCCAAAGATGCTATACACAGAAAACTATATCAATAAAAGAAATGAAATACCCGATAAATGAAAAGATGTCTCATGGTCATGGATTAGACAAATATTGTTAAACTCTCATAGATGATCTACAGACTTAGTGCAGTCTCTAGCAAAATGTGAATTTCACAGAAATAGAAAAAAATTCTAAAACTCACATAACCCATATAAGACCATGAACAGACTATACAGTATTGAGAAAAAAAGAACCAAGTTGGAGACATCATGCTCCCTGGTCCCCAAATCTACCACAAATCCATTGTAATCAAAATAGCATGATAAAGGTATAAACCCAAACATAGACTAACTGAACAGAAATAAACCCATACATTGTCGATTTATATTTAGTAAAGGTAGCAAGAGGAAACAATGTAGAAAGGAGAGTCTCTTTAATAATTAATGTTTAGAAAATCATATATCCATATGGGAAAGAATGAAAGTGGATCTTTATGCCATATAAAAAAAATCAACTCAAAATGGATTAATGACCTAAAAGTATCATCTGAAAGTGTAAAAATTCTAGAAGGAAAAGCTTTTTGACTTTGGGCTTTGTAGTAATTTTTTAGTAGGATGACAAATGCCCAGACTACAAGAACAAAATAAGGCAAATGTTACTACATCAGGCCGAAAAGCTTTAGCACAGCAACGGAAGCAGTAGCAAAATGAAAAGGAAGCCCACATGTTGGGAGAAAATGTTTGCAAACCATATATCTGACAGTGGGTCAATATCTAAAATATATAAGGAGCTCACACAACTCAGAAGCAAAATAAAACAAATATATGTATGTCACAAAATAATGGTTAACACTGGTGGTGCGATTAGGAAGTTCAGAGCATGTGCTCATCAAAGAGCTGTTGTACCAGGAAGCAGATAGATTTGTTTTTCCATCATTTGAATTTACAACAGAAGGCTCTGCATGCTTTAACTAAGGCACTAGAACTTTGATAGACATTTGCTTTGTTTTTCTATTATTGGACCCCAGTGAGGTGAAGGTCACTGAGTACCTGCTCGGCAGGCTACATGTGTCCTTGTGAAAGCCTCACATGATTGGGCTGTTGTAAGTATGACCTTTAGGTAACAAGGTCCCTTCAGGGCCTGCCTGAACAGGTTTAGTAATTGGTTTTCCATCACCTTCACAAAATATCTGGAGAAAACAACTTGTAAAGAAGAGAGTTTTATTTAGGTTTAAGGTTTTGGAGGTTTTCATCTGTAATCAGTTGCCACCATTCCTTTTAGTGAGGCAGTACACCAGGGTGAAATCACATGGCTGAGGGAACTGTTCACCAATGGCAGTCAGGAAGCAGAGAAAGAAGGATACCAATATCCACTTCAGTGGTAGGACTTCCTCCCACTAGGTCCCACCTCCTGAGGGTTCCACTGCTTCCCTATAACTCCACAGGCTGGGCACTAAACCTGGAGCACATGTCCCCAGAGAGACACTTAAAATCCAAACCCTCACAGCAGAACTTAGCTTCCCCTGTCTGCTGTTTGTTTTGGTTTGTTTTCTGTGAACTAATTTTGAAGACAGAAACTTGTATCTAAGTGGAAACTTTAGAAATGCTTCCAGGCTGATGATGGGAGTTAGATTTCCAAGTGAGTATTCTTGGGCATCTGATTAAATTCCTTTGTCAGCAATCAAAACCTGGATCACATATGAATGATTGTTCTGGATTAGTTCCACCATTTCACAGTGACAGCTCCTGTCTTCCATAATCCCTGTAGAAAATAATTATTCTATTTGAAAGCTTTTGGCTTGGAAGCCACTAATATCTGATTCCTTTGTTCAGCTTAAAAAACAGTGGGACTGGGGAAATGCCTCAGTGGGTAACGTGATTGCTATGTAAGCAGGAGGACTGGAGTTCAGATATTCAGAATCCATGTAAAAGTCAGGCAGATGTGGTGTCTGCCTGTAATACCAGCACTTGGGAGGGACAGACAGCAGATCCTCAAGGCAGGCTGGCCAGCTAAACTAGCTCTGGGTTCAGTTGAGAGACACTGCTTCAAAAATAAAGAGGAATGTGATTGAGGGGGACACCAATGTCAACGTCAGGCCTCCAAAACCACATGCATACATGTGCACACATGCCTGCACAAAAATGTACCCACATACCATATATATGCACACACGGGGAAAACCCCACAATAATAAGTCTCCAAGTTGTGAGTGTGGGTTTTTAAAGTCAAATGGATAATTTCAAGTTTAAAAGTAAAGGTATTTATTATGGATGATGATACATCCATCAGGATAGAAGAGACTATGTAATTTATTTGTTAGAAGGTGTGAAAATTCTAGGTCTCCCTTTGATGTATACAATTTTTCCCCTCGAGAAAGCCCCTTTCTTCATGTTGCATAATTTATCTGTGTTAAAGATTCACTGGGTCACTTAAGCTCTCTTGACCAAGAATACTGTGCATGGAGAGGCATTTATGCCACCTTGGAGTCACCTGACATTGTGCAACAGAAATAGCAAGGGCCAGCCTTGAGGTGATAGGCTCTTAAAAATTTTTTTTACAATATATATATATATATATATGCAGGTCAGAAAATTGTAAGCTCATGATGGTCCAGATGAAGCTCCCTCACAATCACAACCCCATTAGAGGCCATTCACTCCCCTGAAGCCACCTCTTCCATGAGGCCACCTGAGACACCCCTGACTGTAGCAAACCATGGAGCCACAAGTATTAATCCTGTATATCCTGGCTCAGAAGTGCCAGGAGAATTTTACTGGTATCCCTCCTTCCAATTAAGCACCGAATGCCCTACAGGTTCCAGTGAGAGAAACATGAGGGGCCCAATCTCCTATGTCCTATGACCAAGACGGCTAGATGCAAGAGAGACAACGCAACATCATATATCAGCTTTTTATTACCACTGATCTGAACTGGAAAAAAAAGAAAAGCCAGTACCCTCCTTTCACCAAGAAACCTCAGGCTATGACTAGTTTAAGGCAATCCATCATCCAGACCCACAAGCCCACTTGGACTGATTGCCACCAGGTTCTCCTGACTCTGTTCAACACTGAAGCAACCGTGAAATTACCCAGGCTACATTAAAGTGGGGAGAGGAGCATGCCTCATCAGGGGAGATGAATGCCCAGGTTTATGCCCAGAACAAGTTCTCCAAGGATGATCCCCAACAAGAATTTCAGATGCTTGAGCATTACCGAAAGGCTCTTTTAGGTGGCAAGAAGGAAAGAGGGCAAAGAGCCATGAACATGAGCAAAACCTCAGAGCTGCTCCAGGGACCTGAAGGGAGCCCAAATTAGCTCAATGAGAGGCTATGTGAAGCATTCACCTTTACACCCCCTTTGGCTCAAAAGAAGTCGAGAACCAGAGAATGGTTAATGCAGTGTTTGTCAAGTCCAGGGAGGCATCCAGTGCAAACTACGGAAGTTAGAGAGCTTCACTGGAATGAATGCCAGTTAACTATTGGAAGTTGAAATGAAGGTATTCATTATCCCGGATCAAGAGGCCCATTGAGAAGCAAACTGAAAAACTAAGAAGGTAGCTCTGCTTGCTGCTTCCCTAGTGGAACAGTCAGGGACCCAGAGGTACCCTGTCAGGCCAGGGCCAGGGTCAGAGGAGGAGATGATGAGAAGGACTGACTCACCTAGAAGTGAGATTAGGACAAAACCAGCGCACTCATTGTTAAGATGGTCACTGGAATAATGTGTACCCCCAACAGTCAGAGAATCATTACCCAGTTCCTGGACAAAGAGTAGTTCAAGGATGGTACCAACCAACACGGTGACTCTATGAGGCCCCTGAAATAGATCTGGTTGGTTTGGCTACCATGGGAAACTAAGGAAGACTAAGACCGACTGGGCTCCATTTCGTTAGGTCCCCAGGAGTCTATGGTCTGAATGATCATAGGTAGCTGGCCCATCAAATTCATAGTAGATACAGGGGTAGAACATTCTCTGTTGACTTAGTCAGTGGGCCCCTTCTCAGACAGACAAGCCACTATTGTGGTGGGCCACAGGTAGCTGAGCTTATCTCCTCTTCTTATTGCCTATACGATGCAGTTTAGGTGGCCATGAATTCATTCACAAATTCCTATATCTCCCCAGCTGTCCTTGGGATTTAATGGGTTGGGACCTATTGGGAAAGTTGCAGGCACAGATAACTTTCAACTCCCATAGCCAAGAACCCTTACCCTGGGAAAACTGGAAGCAAAAATCACGATACTCACTGTTCCCCTAGGGGATAGTGGCATCCCCACAGTCTCACAGAAATGCCACAACAGGGACCTGAGCTTCCCTTCAAGGTGCCTGGGATGTGGGCTGAAGACAATCTTCCCAGACTAGCCCAATAATAGTAGAACTAAAACTAGGAGTTGGGCCCACCTGCCAGAAACAGTATTTCGTCCCTCGTAAGGCACAAATTGGAATCCAGAAGCACTTGGAGAAACTTTTAGATGGGATTCTCTGGCCCTCACAGTCATCTTGGAACACATCTCTCCTGAAAGTCCAGAAACCAGAACAGATGACTTTTGACTGGTTCAGGGCCTAAGAGCAGTAAATCAGCCACGGTTCCCCCACACCCAGTTGCCCCTAACCCCTACACCCTCCTGGGTCTCATTCATGCTGAAGCTACCCTCTTTACATATCTAGACTTCAAAGATGCCTTCTTCTCTATTCATCTGCCCCTTCAGAGCCAACCAATCTTCTTTCAGCAAGAAAATCCTGAGAACAGAGACAAGGGCCAGTTGACCTGGACTAGACTGTCTCAAGTAGTCCAAAATTTCCCATTCATTTTCTGTACTGCTTCCCAATGAACCAACATGGCTGTATACATGTTCCAGTATATGGACAACCTACTGATGGGCTGGGTGAACACAGAAGGAACATAATTGCTTCTCACCCACCTTATGGGAGACTGGCTACAAAGTTTAAGGAAAACGGCCCAAATCTGCCCAGAAAAATTCAAATACCTCAGTTTTTACTTATCTCAAGGATAGCGTCAACACAGTTCAGAAAGAAGATGGACCATTTGCTCAATCCAGGTTCCATGAACTTGACGCCAGGTTCAGGAGTTCTTCAGGACCACAGGCTTCAGCAGAATCTGGATACCTAAACTTCTTTATTTTAGCAAAGCTACTTTATGAAGCCGTGAAAGGGGAGAATGAGAACCTCTGTTGTGTGAAGGACCACAACAAAAGGCCTTTGAAGAGATCAGGCAGGTCCTCACCAGAACATTGGTTTAGGGCTCCCAGACACGTCCAAGCCTTTCTTCTTATACGTACACGAGCATACTAGTTGTTGTGGTTGGGGTCCTGACTCAAATGTTGGGGTCATGACATTGTCCAGTGGCAGACTTCTCCAAACAACTTGACTCTGTCATCCAAAGCTGGCTGCCCTACCTACAAGGCACTTGTGGTCACTGCCATTTTAGGTCAGAGGCTGACACACTGACTGTTGGACAAGAATGAAAGCTGAATGTCACACTCCATACTGACATTAATGGAGCATAAGGGACAATACTGGCTTATTATGTCTGAATAGTCAAATATTAGCTAATGCTATTTGAGAAGTCACACATTCACCTAGAAGTAGTGTAGACCTTAAACCCTGTGACCCTACTGCCTGTCAGGTCAGATCAGATCATGGCTGCGTCAGAGAAATGAACAAGGTGTTTTCTAGCTGACTGAACTTAACAGAGAAGTTTCTCAGAGATTCCAACACTGAGTATTTCACCAACAGTAGCAGTTTTGTGGAAGGGGAAGAACACCTTGCTGGGTGCTCCATATTTACCCTAAATTCCGCCACTGAGGCTAAATCTCTGCCAAAAGGAACCTCAGCACAAAAGGCAGAACTCATCATGCTCACCAGGCCCCTCCATCTGGCAGCAGGGATGTGTCAACACATACGCAGACTTTAAATATGCCTTTACCACTCTCCATATACTTGGGGCTTTATATAAAGAAACGGATTAAACTAATCAAGAGGAAAAGACACACATTTTGGCATAGAAATCCTTGAACTCTATGTGTAGTATGGGTCCCCAATAAGGAGGCAGTCATGCATTGTCAGGGACATCAAAGGAGGGATGTCATGATCACTTGGGGAAACCATAAAACAGACTGAGAGGCAAAGCTTACAGCTTTTAAGGCACCGTAGAACTGACTGCAGCCTTGTTCCCTAGTCCATCTGTTGGTAGAATGGAACCCTAATTACTCACAACATGAAAACACTTGGTTTAAAACTGAAAGTGGGGGGCTGGAAAGATTGCTCAGTGGTTAAGAACACTTGCTGTTCTTCCAGAGGACCCAGGTTCGAGTCCCAGCACCCAAATGGCAGTTAAAATTGTCTGTAACTCCAGTTCCAAGGGATTTGATACCCTCTTCTGGCCTCTTCAGGGTGTTGCATGCACATGGTACACTTATACACATGCAGGCAAAACACTCATGCATATAAAATATAAATAATAAATAAAATGTTCTTAAAAACCTGAAAGTGGGAGCTACCTCCCAGGCTGATAATGGAAATTTGGTGATGGCCAGATAACAATTCTCAATACCCTAGCCCTAGCCTTTCCCAAACAGTTCCACCAGGAGAGCCACATCATTGTCCAGACACTCTTGAGACCACACTGAGCCATTTCTACATCTAGCATAGCCTGGGCGGTGTGTGAACAGTGTGAAACATGTGCTGAAATAACTTCGTGTCACAGAGCTTACTTAGGTGTATCCTCCTCGATACAGTATTGGAGGGGCCTCATTTGAACACATAGTTGTGGACTTAACTGAGCTCCCCCAGGTCGGAGGCTGTAGGTATCTACTAGTCTCAGGCTGGGTAGAAGGCTTCCCTACTCACACAAAGAAGATGCCGGACTTCTCCTAAAAGAAATGATTTCCTGGTTTGGAATCCTAATCATCGTGACATTTGATAATGGGCCAGAGTTCATGGCTGAGGTGGTGCAATTGGTGACAAAGGGGTTAAAGATCATCTGGAAGCTGCATACAGGATATCGTCCCCAGAGCACTGGAAAAAATGGAAGGAATGAACTGAACTCTAAAATTATAACTAAGCAAACCCTGCCAGAAAACTCATCTACATTGGGATCTGCTGTTGTCAGTTGCTTTGCTAAGAATTAAGTCTAGCCCCACTAAACAGACCAGGCAAAATTACTCTGAAAGAGCAAATGCAGGCTCTTGGCTTGACCCTGACCACTATACACCATTGAGTTAGGGAAGAGTCGCTCATGAGCTTGACCACAGATGCTCACCTCTTTAAATTACTCTGAAAGAGCAAATGCAGGCTCTTGGCTTGACCCTGACCACTATACACCATTGAGTTAGGGAAGAGTCGCTCATGAGCTTGACCACAGATGCTCACCCCTTTAAACCAGATGCTGTCTGGGTAAAAGAGTGGACTTTCCAATCCCTAAAGCCTCTTTGGAGGGGTCCGTTCACTGCCATTTTATCCACCCCTACTGCAGTGAGGGTGGCCAAGGTGGTCCCTCGGAAGCACCACAGCAGAACGAAACTGTCTTCTTGTGCTCTTGATTCATCAATACAGTGTAAGCTGAGTATCTGAAGAAAGTGAACTGTGACCCCAGGGACTCCAGAGGACTGTAGCCTTCTTTCAGAGGCTCACTAATCTACGCACAACAGTTGCCTAATGGGATAAGCAAGCTGTTTTCTATGTCAGTCATCCTGATATAGATATAGACAGTTACCCCCGTCTGTGAGCCACATATCTGTGCCACTTGACACAGCCTAGGTATCACTAAAACCTTATTTTACAACACCCATTTCTCTTGTCAGAGAAAAGTCTTGGGGATCTGCAGACACAGAAAGACCAACTATTCTATCTGCCAACAAGGAAATCAATACACTTGTTCTGACCCATAGTACTCCTCAAGTGAGGAATTCCTTTAAGTTAAGAGGTTCCATAGAGAAAGGACATTTATTGCCTCCATCCAAAAAGCAACCTGTATCCTTGGTTTGGGTCATGTAAAGCCATGGAATAGACCTGGATGTTCAACATACCATGTGGGGGCTTATTTGGGGAATGAGAATACAGGCTCAGTGGCAAATACCTGTGTGACCAGACTTTGACCTGGTCTGCATGTGATGCTGACACTGAATTCTTCCACTTTTTTAAGGATTATGTCATATGGATTACTTGTCAGGGTCGAGACAAAACTGTATGCCTTCAAATGGGTGTGGCCACATCCAGCTGTGAATCATGAGTCTGTAATCCTCTTAATTTTACCATTCTCAACTCAGAAGACTTCAAAAGGAAAACGGGCCACCAAGTATCTATGGCCAGCATACTGATGATTCTGGGACCCCATTATATTTCAAAAAGGCTGTGGACCCATTTTGAGCTCATCTAATGAAAAGGTCTTTCATTCCTTTTATGAGGAAATAGAAAGTAGCCTTTGCCCCATCTCCACTACAAGATACCTGTTCCTAGACCTGGCAGAAACCATAATCCCATCTCTAAGTATCTCTTCTGGCCATGTATGTGGGGAACCAATATGGAGGATTAATGGCCTTGGGTGGCTAAAGAGTTTGAGCCCCAAGAACCCCATAATGAGACAGGATACCTTCACCCTGCTACCAGGGTTTGGCTCCTTAAAACCTCAATCATTGGGAAAAACTGTCTTGCCCAATGGGGAGGATGATTTAACACCTCTCTTGGGAGCTTGATATGCCTGGGCCAAAGATTCCATAATACAACTGCTAATAAAACCCAATGGCAGTGATCCTTAAATGACTCTGAACCAGATATTCACCCCTAGTTCACCTCCAACAGGCCTGGAATGATGTCAGTGTAGGCACAGAATGGCATGCCTAAGTGGAGTATACTGGATATGTGGGAGGCCAGTGTACACTATACTTCTCCCAAACTGGTCAGGTTTTTGTGTGTTGGGGTTTATCCACCCATCCTTCTGCCTGTTCCTATTTGTCAGAGGGGAATATCTGGGAGTTCAAGTGTACTGAGAAACCCAAAGAAAATGGCATTCCTTACAAACTGGCACCTGGAAAGATGACAAATGGCCCCCTAATCATATTATCCGTTATTATGATACAGCTACCCAGGCAGAGGATGGGTCCTATGGGTACCATATTGCCCTCTGTACGTCAAACCAGATCATCAGTCTTTTGTTGAAATTATAACTAATGAAACTGCAAAAGCCCTTAATATATCAGCCAAATAGTGAACCAAGATGCTCAGTGCTGTCTTTCAAAGCCTCTTAGCTTTAGATTATTTGATTACTTCTGAGGGAGGAGTTTGTGGAAAGCTTAACCTGAACAACTGTTGCTTACAGATAGATGATGAGGGAAAGGTCATAGAGGAAATCACAGATCAAATGATAAAAATTTCTCACATCCCAGTCCAGATCTGTAGAGGCTAGAACCCCTGTGAATTATTTGGGGGATGGTTTACAACTTTCAGGGGATTCAAAACCATCATAAGTATTATACTTTTGAATTTGAGGATTTACTTGCCTGATTCTGCCCTGCCTGGCTCCCCTTATGATAAGACCAGTGTCTCTACCCTCATCAAGGCCATGGTCCAAAGAAAGATGCTGCATATGTGATGATGCTATGGAAGTAGAAATCCCTAAAGCAAGAGATGCTCTGAGAGGGCCTGAGCATCAAAGGGGGGAATGTGGTATGAATCTTCTCAGAACAAAGAAGAGGCAATATGGCATGATCAGTATCTGTGCACTTGTCTAACCTATTGCAACTGTGTAGCATAGAACACCCAATCAGAATGTAAGTTATTGTATAGGGTAGACAATGAGTCTAAAATGTAAAGAGAAACTAACAGAAAGCATATTTAGGCAATGCCCTGCTAGGGGCTCAGCCTTTGATGTGAATCCACTGAGGCAATGTCAGAACAAGTAAACATTGCTTCCTGCTGGAAGTCTTGGTGTTCCATCGCTCTGTTCAAGTGTCCCCCTGCAATGCCTTTTGAATTGGGGTCCAGAAAAGCATGGAGGCTCAACAATGGAGGTATGCCAACAGCTGTGTGTGTGTGTGTGTGTGTGTGTGTGTGTGTGTGTGTGTAGGGGTGTTACCAGGGAAACTGAGATTCATTTGGGGAGGCTCTTAGTCTCATTAATAAAAGAATTTAGAAAACATGAAAGAAAGTTTAAGGACAAATTTTCAGAGTTTAAGAGCAAAACAACAGAGCAGGAAAGCTGTAAATCTTGGCAGCTGCCAGGAGAAGGGAGATAGAGAAGAGAGAGCAAGCTATGCCATTTACAATGAGTGTCGACAAGGCGCCATGAGGCAAAAAGAGAGGAGGCTTCAGAGAAGGAGTGGAAAAGGCCATGTGCCCAGGAAAGGATGCTTAGCCTTTGACCTATATCTGAAAAAGGAACAAGGAAAAATAAAAGCAAAAGTTAAGGCAGGCCACATGGCAGAGACTCCATGGTGCTGTTATAGGAAAACTGGGACATGGGACCAGCCACACACATAGAAGGCACCAGCAGACTCGTGTGAAGAAACCGGAAAGTTTATTCTCACTAGAGGACTGAGTAGAGTTAGCTTCCAAAGAACTTGAGCACTGAGTTGCGTCCCTTTACAAAATGTATGGGTCCCCACATTATTGTACATTGGTGGGTACACAGCCTATGTGATTATTAGCACAGGTGCTTGGTGCCCTAAGACCACAGAAAGGAAATTCCTCCTGCAGACATGTTTGCAGAGGCAGATGTTTATGACAGTGGTTAAGATATTTTTTAGCAAAATTTTATTACATGTGCTTTACAAACAAGGCATTTGCATTACATATGTTCCACTAGATAACTGTGGTATTCATTTCTTAATATTGTTTCCTCCATTTTAGTTTTAATCCTTTTTTTCATCAACACAAATAGCATTTATAAAACCACTACAAGGTGAGTACTATATTCTAAAGTATAAAATCAGTCATAAAGCAATGTCAGACACATGGTAAAGTGACATTAAATGCATGGCTATATTTCTTTTCACCATTGGTGCTGCCTGATGGACGTGTCTGCACTGAGAAGAGGCTTCTGGGAAGGAAAAGTACAACATCTCATTAAGAGGATAATAATCCTTCCATCTCCTTTTTGTTAGTTTAGAAGGCCAGGTCTTCACCCAGGGCTAAAGGTGGAACTTAGAACAAAGACCAGCTATCTTCACCTTTTTGTATGGGAAATTTGTTAGAGAGGCAGGAAGCCCTCTGAGAGAAGGCCCGTCAGGAGAATAAAATCTCTGGCCTCGATAAAGACCCAACTTTCTAGTTTTGCTGGTCATAGGACCACCTCTAGGAAAGTGGGTTCACCTTCAGTTATGCTAAAGAGATGGGTGGAATACCGAGGGTGTTCATGAGATAGTGAACGTTTCCTGCCCAGAATCCCCTGCTCCTTAGCACAGTTCTTGTGGATTTGGTCACAGACACGTGGCTCTAAGTTTTGCCTCACTTTTCTGAAGAATTCAGAAATGCATAACCTCTTCTTTTCTTTGTCATATCTCTTTCCTAACCACGCTTTTCCTAACACTTTGTGCTACCCCATCATCTTATATTTCTTTCCTTTTTCTCTAAAGCTCCTTTTTCCTTCCACTCCCTCCATGTGGCTGCTGGTTCACCACGTGTCTGATCTACCTTGATGCCAGTTCTAAACAGGTGTAGCTCTATGATTTCTTTTCCTTCTCCCTTCTGTTCTCCTCCTCAAGGCAGTTGCTGAGATTTATGGCTTGCTGCTCTAAGGTTTTTTTCTTAAATTCTAATAAAACTGTCCTAAAGCTTCTGCTTGAGTCCATTCTTAAATTATTTTATGAATGAGACTAAGAACCCCAGAAGGGAACCCCTGTATCAATTTGAATTCCAGGGAATGGCAAGACTATATTTACATTGTTAGTGTCTCCAGGGAAAGGAGAGGTGGGTGTTCAAAGCTTGAGGCTACTGTAGCTGGAGCGTGGGGTGTCTTTATCAAGAGTGAGAAAACCCAGAGCGTCAAGGCTGGAATGATTTGGACTTTGGCCAGTAAACATAAGAGAACATAGAAAAGGGTAAAAGGAAAAGGGATGCTTGAGTTAGAATGAAGAAAGTGAGCAGGCTCAGCAGTGGAGATCTGTAAGGAGCTGCACTGAAGGTGACGCTCTTGGAGTGTACCTTATCTCATTAAGGGGATAATTAGTCTTCCATCTTCGACACAAGCATGTGTGTGTGTGTGTGTGTGTGTGTGTGTGTGGTGTATGCATCTATGTGCATGTGTATGGAAGACGTTGGTTAACATTGGGTGTCTTCCTCTATCACTTTCCCCTTTATTTTTATGAAACACCTCTCTCAGTGAACCTGGGGCTCTCCAGTCATCTAGACTGGGTGACTGGGCATGCCCCAGAATCCTTCTGCTTCCCACTTCTCACTGTAATGATAGGCACCAAGAATCTGTGTTTGATTGAGCAACAAGCATCACCCATCAACCTTCTTTTACAACAAGTCTTTGGAGTGTCTGAACCCAGAGTCAGAGCTAGAACTCAGAGCTTATTCTTTGAGCAGGGGGAAGTAACTTTCCCTTAACAGGGCTTGTCAAAGCCCTAATGTTATCATGAGCTTCCTTTTCATATGGTATTTTAAATCTTAAGGAGGGCAGTTGTGATGCTTCCCATTCTTGTGTGTTGCCAGGGAAATGGGAGGTGGGTCCAAAGCTGATTATGAGGGAGGCCATCCTCAGTGGCCTGTAAGGCTGCAAATGTCTATCTAGCTATCTAACAGCCACAGTGGAGCAAGGCACTGTGGTGTGTATCTTTGGTTCCAGGGGCTTTAGAAGCTGATCAATTGGATTGCTTGAGCCCATGAGTTCAAGGCATACCTGGGCAACACAGGTAGAACATGTCTCAAAAAAGGGGGACATGGGGGGCTGGAGAGATAGCTCAGGGATTAACAGCACTGGCTCTTGTGGAGGACCCAGGTTTGATTCCCAGCACCCATATGGCAGCTAACCAACCACCTGTAACTCTAGTTCCAGGGGATCTGACACTGTCTTCTGACATCTGAAGGCACTGCACGACATGAGTGCACTTACTTGCATGCAGGCAATACATTCATACACATAAAAAAATAGTAAGTAAAATATTTTTTTTAAAGGGGGGTGGGGAGGAGTTGGTATTAGAACTAAAAAACCTATTTACATAGACTTTATATCAATTTACATATCAACCTCTGGTAATCAACTCCAAATATTCTTGTATGAATTCAGCTAATTAGTGCAGCTAACCAGTGTTGCAGCCCAACCCAGTACTGAGAGCTTTTCACACATGAATTCTGAATAGACTTGAAGTTAACCATGGAATCCCAAATCAGCTTAGGCCATTCACAACTGCAGCTGGCTCAACTGCCTCTCAGTCCTGATTCCTTATTCTCTCTCTCTCTCTCATTTTTCTTATTGGAGCTTGAACCCAGGGCCTCAGGAATGCTAGTCAAGCAGTCCACCACTGAGCTATGACCCCAGCCCTGCAGCAGTGATATCTCAATTAACAGATTCCAGGGAAATTAACAAACAAAGAAAGGAAAAGAAGAGTGGACAAGATGGTTCTATGGATAAAAATGTTTGCTGTACAAGTCTGAGGATTTGAATTCTATCCCCAGAATGGTGGAAGCAGAAAACTGACCTTAGAAAGTTGTCCTCTGTCACATGAGTGTTGTGGCACTTGGGTGCCTATATCTATACACACACACACGCATGCACACACACACACATGCACACGACTACTACTAATAAATAAAATAAAAATTAAGAAAGGGAAAGAAGCCAAAATACATTTAGCATCTTTCATCGTATAGCTGCTGTTGTGCCAAAGCTGGCACAGTGATTAGTCCACATTTATTCTCTAATTCAATAATGCTGTGTGGTGGCTGATGGAGAAAGGGGAACTGTTTCCCTCAGGGTCTGCAGACATAACTGTCTTCCAAGCTCTGAGATTGCCCTTTCCTCCTTTTCTCCTTGCTTGCCTTTATCCTGGAGTGGCTGAACCTCATTCTGCCTCATTTAAGAACGAGGAAGGGAGCAGGTCAACCCTAAGGGACATTTGCTTTGTGTTGATTTTCCACTCTATGGGTTCCACTGGGCATTGATAGTATTCTGGGCTTTATGGAAATAACAGATTAACTGTGGCTTGTATAACTGACGTTTGGTAGTCTTTGGCAAAATTTTACCCCCCTCAGAGATCATGCAGGAGACAGACTAGGTGGATCTGTTCTCAAAAGGTATAAGAAAACTTGAAAACCGTCTTATTCTTTGCAACCACCTGAAAGTACTAAGATCTTAATATATCTTAATGTAGCTGGTGCAGGGGAAATCAGGGTCCCCTACTGAGGTTCTTAGTCTCATTAATAAAAGAATTTAAGACTGGATTCAAATGAATGCTTGAGGACAATTTTATTAGACTTTAAAAGAAAAACCTCTAGTGTTGGGCCTTCGGGACTCCCATACTTGCAGCATAGAGAAAAATAAGGTCTAATGTAACTTCCTGAGCCTGACTAAAGTTTAGTGACCTGTCTCTGGCCAGTCACTTCCTCGTGGAGGTGACTCAGCAGGGCCCAATTTCAGACTGCCTCTGCCCAGTAACAGCTAGCGTGGTAAATTCCCAGTGGCCCACAGTCATCGCCCCAGATGACACATTCCTATACCCAACCCCCTTTCCACACCCCTTTTGCTTAAACTATATAAGTTGATGCCTGTTGCAATAAAGTGAGTTCCTGCCTCAACAAGACTCCTGACTCGGTGTGGTTTTTGAGTCTCCGACACTCACCATCCCGCTCAGCCCCCAAGAGAACCAGAACCCAGCCTGGTCCTGGCCTCTCCCCCTGTGCCGTACCTGTCGGAGCTCCCGACACTCTAGGGCTTTGCTTACTTTAGGGGGAGATGGGGAGTAGAGTGTTGGTTTTTCTAAGCTGATTCTCTGCTACAAAACTGTCAATATTTTTCAAAGGAATACAACAGAATCCAGAGTCTCTGTAACTGCTATTCACAGTTTCTTTTTTCAAAAAAAATTCATTTATTTATTTATTTTATGTGCATGAAAAAATTAATGTGTGTATATGTTTGTGAGTGTGTTTGTGTGTGTGTATGTTTGTGTGTGTGTGTGTGTGTATGTTTGTGTGTAGGTCAGAGGACAACTGTGGGGAGTCAGTTCTCTCCTACCATATGGGTACTAGCAGTAGAGCTCAGGTTGTCACCTCGGCAGCAAGTGCCTTCACTCACCAAGTTGTCTCCCCAGATACAATTAAAAGAATAATAAGCTGTATGAAGATACAAGAATATTTAATTTATACACAGGAAAATATCATATGTTAGAAAATAACCCAAAGGTATTGAAATTATCAGACAAGAACTTGAAGGAAACTACTATAAATACATTCATGGGGGAAAAGAAAACTATTTTTAGAGTGAATAGACACATGAAAATCACCAGGGAATGAACATTATGAAGGCCATGTAGATTCATCTGAAATGAAAACAATTTCTTTTAGCTTATCAGCAAATAGAGATCATAGAAAAAAAAAGCCCTTTATACAGACTAATGGAAATTATCCACTCTGAGGATAAGAGTGAAGATGGAGGAAGAATTACGGCATCTTGGAAACTACAAGGGGACGTCGTCTTGGATGAGGGTGGGGGTGGGGCGATGGATAGGAAAAGTAAATGGGGTAGAAAAGTAAACCAGTAATCAATAGCTGAAAACTTGCAGCATTTAGTAGAAAACTTAAGGTTTAAAAAAAAAAAAATTGGTCTTTTTGAGACAGGGTCTCCCTGTAGCCCCAGCTGGCCTGGAGACTCACTGTGTAGACCAGGCTGACCTTGATCTCACAGACATCTGCCTGCCTCTGCCTCCCGAGTGCTGGCACCGAAGGCATACACCACAATGCCCAACTAAAACTTAAGTTTTTAAGAGTGAAGAAGGACAACAAACCTCAAGGCGTAAATGAAAATTAAAGAATGCCTGGGCACCAAACTGATAAAATTCAAATACACAAAGGTAATCTTGAAATCGTCCAGGGAAAATATCACACGATAAACAGGGAAATCAGAAGCAATGAACTGCGTTTCATAAAACTTACTAGAGATGAACCAGCAAGGAAATGAGTCAGTTCAAATGCAGAAAGAAAGGCTAAATGTCAGCCTACCTAAGATTTCATGTTCAGTAGGACTCTCCTTCAGGAATGGAGCAGAAGCCATGGTGTAATGCTAAATTCTCCCCTGGGAGACCCGCGCAAGTGCTCTGGGATCCCAGGGCCACGTGGTCCCAATGCTGACTGACAAAACCGACACTACGCCTTCCATTTGGGTTTTTGTATGAAGTTTATAAAGTCTGAAAGAAAGTTACTTACAAAGGCATACACCCATGGGCTCTTTCCCTACATCTTCACTGAGCTTTTGAGATCCACGCTGCCAGCACCACGCCCTGACAGAGCACCGCCAAGATGGCAACTTTCTGCTGCTTCCCGCTTTCTCACCAGTTGTCTTTAGACCATCCGCCCCATGCAATTAAAGCTGACCAATTGGGTGGGAGGGGTGACTGTTTTCCCCTCTGTTTCTTTCGGAGGACATACCTATCCAACACAAGATGAGATACCACACACCTTGAAGAATGGCTAAAATTAAAAATGAATCTGAATGTGTCTAAGTGCTGGTGAAAACTGGGGCAACTGGAACTGGGAATGCAAAGTGTCAGAATGACTTTGGAAAACACTATAGCAGTTTCTTGTAAAGACACTATCAGATCCAGATACATCCCAAGTATTTACTGAATCAAAGTGAAAACTAGTATTTAAATGAAAGTCTGTGCGTGTATGTTTATAAAAACTTTATTCATTATAGACCAAAGCTAGGGATAAGCCAGGTGTCCTTCAACAGGTAAATGAATCAACGAGTCATGATTATCCAATATAATAGTGAACTACTGGCCCACAAAACAACATGGGTGAATCTTCAATGCATTTCTTTAAGTGAAGGAAGTCAGATCTGAAAGACCATACATTATACAATTCTGTTTATATGACATTTGAGAAAAAGCAAAATTCTAGGAATGAAAAATGATCGGTGGTTGCTAAGGGTGTTACAAGGGGTGGCATGAGAGAAACTGGGGGTGAAGAAACTATGGTGGTGGATAAATGACTGTAAAGTTGTCAAAACCCACAGCACTGTATCCAAAAGAGTGAATTTTACTGTATGCCAATTAAAAATTAACCAGCACGTTTATCTTCCATAGAAAGTCCAATAAGAGCCTTTTCCCAGGGTTAGGGAGGTGACTCAGTCTGTAAAGTGCTTGCTGTGCAAGCATGAGGACTTGAATTTGGATCCCGGGCACCCACATAAAAGCCACGTGTGGCAGTGTGTGCCTGTAACCCCAATGTTCGGGAACAGAGACAGGAGGATCCTAGGGCCTCTTTGGTCAGTCGGTCTGCCCAAAATGGTGAGATCCAAGCTCAGTGTCTCAACGACATGGTGGATAGTGATAGAAGACACCTGACACTGACCTCTGACTTCTACACACACATTCATGGGTACATGAACCTCCGCATGCATGTGCATACACACATACACCACACACATATATCCACACACCGAAAAGCCCTTGCCGAGTTTCTCTGTGTCACTTTGTTTCATGAGCTCAGTACTTCCTCCTTGGTGACAGTCCCCTTCTCTTGGGAGCTATAATAAACTATATAATTGTGTAACTTGGCTGTTGCCTCCTGATTTATTAACCTTATTATATCTCAAATTTTCAGCAAAAATGTTGTACTTGACGTAGTGCGCAAAATTCTTCTTTTTCTTTTTTTTTTGCCTCAAATTGACATGATATGCCACTGGACAGCTCTTGGCTTAGTGACTGGTGCCACCAGTAGCAGCAAAAAGCCAGGGAAAGCACATCATCACCTGCTGGTGTGTGTTTCTTGCCTATGCTGTGGTTGCTAGGAGCTGCTGCTGGTTCCCACTCTCAACTCAGAACTCAAAAGCGGAGTGCTCCCTGATTTCCAATCTGAGCTGAGTTATTTACCTAGAAGGTCATGGTCCCAGGGACATCACTTTTTACAGCAAAGCATGACTTCGCTCCAAATACAAGGGACATGTGGCTGGTTAGTGCTGTTGTTTGAATGTTCGTCACCATCAAAACTCATGCTGCACCTCAGAGCCTCAGTTCATGTATTAATGTGTTTGGAGGTGAGGCATTTGAGAATTAGGATCAGATGGTAGTACAGGATAGGGCCCCTGAATGGGATTAGTGGCTTTATAAGTTGCTCTGACTCACCACATGATGCTTTTGTGATTGGATATGGTTTAAGTGAATCCTCCAAAGGGTTGTATGTTGGAAACTTGGTCCTCGGTGTGACGGGTGGTGGGACCTTTATGAGGAGCCAAACAGAAAGTCATTAGATCACTAAGAAAACTATCCTTGGAACATCGATCTCTTAGGGATCCAGTAACTCTCTGGATTCCTGTCTCACCATGTGATCTGTTTCATACGCGCTCCCACCATTATGTAATTTACTGATGCTCCAGCACTATACAGTCAAACCTCAAGAACTATGAAATAATGAGTGATCCATTGGCATGCTCTAAAATAATTTACATAGCAACAAAAGGATTGGTGATTGGCTTTTGTTCCAAATTAACAACAGCTTTGGCTAAAATAAGCCAATTACAAAACTTCATGGACTTAGTCAATACTGTGAGTCAAATTATGGGGCCTTCTTACTGGGTTAAAACATGACAGAGAGAACTTGTACTAGGCCATGTCCCAATGTCATAGTAAAAGACAATACTAGGACTCACAATAGAGCGATACTTGAGGACTCTACTAAATATAGACATGGAGCCCCATTTGTCTTCAAAAACTAAATGGAAAACAGGCGTGCTAACTTTGCAGCCTGACCAAAATTTCTCTCAGTCTTATGTCTATAGACCTAAAATGTCCCATATTGGGCATAGATGCTTTAAGACAATGAGTGACAAATTCAAATTAAACTAGGTCATTGGCAATTAAAAAATAATTTGGTACATTGGCCCCATAGACTCTCAGTTAAAAGAGCTAATATGGCCCAATGTTAATTAAAATGGCCTTTAAATGATTAAAGCTTATCTAAGATCTAATTGATAAGACGTTACCCATTGCTCATCCACTTAATAGCCCTAATTTTTAATTTTGCTAGCTCTTAAACCTCAAAGAAGGTAAGTGAGAACTTGGGGCTTACAACAACCTTAGTGCTGTGGTCCTATCTAGTAAGACCTTCAGTCCCCAGCTCAGCCCAGCCCCTACATGGCCAGAAGTGTGGCCATTATAAACTTGGCCAGTGTGTTCTGTACATTGCCTCCTGTGACTGCTCAGCCACAGTTTGTCTTCTCTGGAGGAGGAAACGTGCCGCAGGGACCTCAACAGCTTTGCTGCTACAAGACCTTAACTGCATCCTCCTTCCTCCAGAAGACAGGAATGGCTTTACACTAATGGCATGCTGTGCCAAGGTGACTCATTTGACACATGGGCACACTAGGACAAGCAAGTTCAAAGATGAGTCCTCTCTGAATCCTAGTGGCAACGTATTTGTTATTCACAAATTCTATGTGAATCTCAGTACTGTGGCTACTTATAAAACAGCCTGCCTTAAGTGGGGGCCCCTCCCTCAAAAGGCTCTGAAATCTGTCCAAAATTTTTAAACAAGGGGCTGGGGATGTGGCTTAGCTGGGAGAGCACTTGACTAGAATGCATGAAGCCCTGGGTTCAATCCCCAACATCACATAACCTGGGCATGGAGGCACATGCCTGTAATCCCAACCTTCAGGAGGAGGAAGCAGGGAAATCAGAAGTTCAAGATCATTCTCATTATATCTCTAGTTCAAGACCAGCATAGGCTACAAAAGAAGACTGTCTCAAAAAAATTAAATTTAGTTAAATAACTAAAAAATAAACAAACACTGACATTAGACTCCCCAGGAAGCTCTGGCATCCTCTTCCTGTGTTTTCCAAAGTGCCTCTCAGGCTACCCACAATGACCACAAGTCATTCATAGGTTTCTGATGCAGGACACAACCCCTCTCAGCCAAGTGTACTATACTACTGAAGTGAACATGGCTGGCCACATACAAGGCTGAAATACTCTCTGAGACTCTGAGCCTGTGACCTCCATATCTGTCTGTCCACTGCACTTTTAGTTACAGAAATATCCCTACAATCTCAGCAGGCTACCAAGCCCTCCTTAAAACAGGGTAGAGGCCAATGTGGGCTCTGTGGCATACGCCACCTGCAAGAGGTGGCCTCACCTGTCTTCAGTTCCTTGTCAGATGCCACTGTGCTAGAGGAGATCCCCCTTCCCTAGAGTGCGTGGCCATGAGGATGCCCTTGGGATAGACTGAGAGAGCTGCTCTGGGCGGATCACAGAGTGTAGGAATTCCCCTGCCTTCATCACAAAATAGATGGCACTCCCTGGCATGATGCTGCCTTCCATCCCTCAGCCAGGATGCTCTGACAAACATAGCTTCAAGCAGTTAGCACTTGAGGCTTTGGTCAACAAGTGGCCCACCTTCATGTTTATTACAAGTTATTGGGTCATTGCCTAAGAGCCCCTCCCTGCTTCTCCCAGGCAGAAAGCCTCTGAGAATCTCTTGCTTCCCATATTCCCAACATGTAAAATCAAAACTGTACACATTTCTGCATATACTCAGGCCACAATGAAGTTCTTTCCAGGACACTCCCCATCCCTACAAGTTATAGATGTCACTAATAGTAACTGCTGCACACATTTTATGTCTCAAGGTGTGCAATACTGGGCTCTTCATGAAGGTGTCAATAGAAATGTCATATCCCCATTAAGTCTCCTATAGCTGCTTTGAGAGATATTATAGTTTCAAGTGTCTTTCCAGTCCTAGTGGGAGTAGGTGTCTGTCTTATCTAGGTATTATTTTTTCTTACTTCAAATTCCTTTGGCCAATTCACATCTTACATTAACTTTTAACAAAGTTTCTCATCTTTCATTCTTATACGTATGTTAGTGTCACCTCTCTGTACTCAAGAACTAATTATAGAGGAGACCTCTTAATCATGTTTTCCTGCATTTTCATTAAACTTCCAGTCTCATCTCCTACTGTAAGTGCTAGAGGTATTTGATTACCAGACCGTCACGGTGAACACTCAAGTCTGCCAGGCAAGCTAGAATCAGAGAGCAGTTTTTTGTAAGCCATAGTTCTACAAACAGCAAAAGCATAAGAACAATAGAAGTTAAGCTTGACCCAAAACCAAAACCAAAAAATTTCTGAAGAGAGAGGCTGAGCCAGGAAGATTGCTGCAAATTTGAGGCCAGCCTGATCTAAAGATTAAGTTCCAGGCAAGCCTGGGCTACAGAATATAACATTGTCTGAAAACTCCCAATGATAACAACGGTAATGATAAAATAATTTAATTATAATAACATTAATATTACATCCAAGTTTTAAACTCTGAATTCCCTTTTCCTTTTCTCAGCATTGTATTATGTAAGCATTCTCCCTCCACTGTTCCTATTCCCGTATCAGAACACCTGACAGAAACAGCTTAAGACAGGAAAGTTTTATTTTGACTGACAGTTTAACGAGCTATTGTATAGTCCATCAGGGTGGCTGCCGCAGCTCTGTGTGTGTCACATGGAACTTACAGCACCATTTTCATCTTAGCGGAGCAGATCAAGGAAGCAGAGGGCTCAGGGTAGAAGCAGGAGACCAGGCCATAATTCTCAAAGGATCATCCCCAGGGACCCACCTCCACCAGCTATGCTGCCCACCTCAAAGTTTCTACAGTCTCCCAGAACTAATGGGGACCAAGATTTCAAACACAGGAACCTGTCGGGGACATTTCAGACCCAAACCATGCCACTGAAATCTTGATACCCATTTATTGAATGCCTCTCCTTTTCAGCCTCCTGCTCTATCCTGGTTCAGAAAAATAAACAACTAGCACTAGTTGTGTTGATTTTTAAGGGGAAGTTCCACTTACACATTTATTTAAAAAAGAAAAAGGATGATATAGAGTTCCTTTTTTTAAATAAAAATATGTCTCTAAAGCTGGGATATACCTTAATGGTAGAGTGTTTGTCTAGCATGGTCCACAGTACTACAAAATATAAAAGAGGAGGAGAAGGAGGAAGAGGAGGAGGAGGAGGAGGAGGAGAATTAAATGCCTTCAGAACTCTAGAAATTTGCATTTACCAAATAGTTGGTAAACTAATATTCTGGATTATTACAAGAAGGACGACTCAAGACCACAGGTAAGATCTTACATCAAATCCCCATCTACATCAATGACTGGCATCCAAGAATGTTTCTCTCTCTCTCTCTCTCTCTCTCTCTCTCTCTCTCTCTCTCTCTCTCTCTACTCTCTCCAGATCTGCCTTGCTAAACCATCTCCCTGGACCTATCTTCTCTTCCTGTCTCCCCTATTCCCTCCTTTCCTTTTTCCTTCCATCTCTCTTTTCCTTTCTTCTTCCCCCTCTCCTTGTCTCCCTCCTCCTGAAGATTTATGCCTCTGTTCTGGCTTCATTTCCTCTTTGCAGGAATGAGTTTGGCACCTTGTCTGTCTCCTCTTGGGCTCACTCTCCACTGGCCCTCCAGCTTCTGTGCCTTTCCTTGTGTGTCTTGGGATGGTTTTACTGGGGTTCTACCTGTTGCAGAGAGGGAGAGTCTTTGTGAATCAGGACTACCTGACTGTGGTAGTTCCATCACCCAATCTGCTGGTAGCCACTGATGGAAGAGCAGAGAGATGACCCAAGTATCCCTTGTCCCCACATATGCACAACATCTCTCATCAACTCCCATATCATGTGGTGCATTTGCTATGACTTGCCAAGTAACATCATCACTTTGACTCTCTTAGTTACTTTAGGGCTCACACTGTTGACCTTTCTATGGGTTTGCAAACCTTTGTAAGGACATGCTGTGAGGGGAACCTGGTACACCAGCCCCTTGCCTTCCCTCCCTTCCTCCATCTCCCTCCTCCCTCCCCACCTCTCTCTCCTTCCTTTACTCTTTTTCTCTGTTACCCTCCTCTTTAATTGTTTTTGTTCCTTTGTCAAGGATATTTATGAGTACCTTTATGGGCTTTCTATTTAGTTCCACTAACACATTTCTCTGCCATTTCTCCTCTACTACACTGTCTTTGTTACTGCAGCTTACAGTGGAATTTTAAAATAATGGTTATAGGAGCCAATTTGATGGTACCAGGCACATCAATAAGCATGTTGTGTGTATGTTATCTCTTAAAGGGCAGTAATTACTATAGTATGCCCATTTTATAGATGAAGTACCAGCCTAAGGAAGCTGTCCAAATCTGTTTCTGTCAGGATAGTGGACTACTACAAGGTGGGTATTTTATAAAGGGTAGATGTTCATTCAGCTCAAAGTTCTAGAGGTTGGGAAGTCCAAAGTCAAGGGTCACAGCTGATGAGGACTCTCTTCAGAGCCTCAAGGAGTCACCAAGCATTGCCCAACAAGACCAGTACATATAAGAGACACAGCCAAACTGGCTGTTGTAACAGACCTTTGAGATAACCCATTGACCAACTAGGGCATCTCATGAATGAGAGTGCTTATGGTCTAAAACCCTCTTTTTTTTTTTAACTTCCATCACTGTGATTTTATTTGCATGTTTCAGTTTTTTAAAAATAATTTATTGAGAATTTTATTCATGCATATAAGGAGTTTTGATCAAATCCATGCCCACTCCCTCCCCTCCAACTCCTCCTATATCTCCCCATCACTTTTTTCTGATAACTTCATGTGCTCTTTCTTCCTCTTTGATTTATTCATTTATTTATTTATTTTTATGGGGCTTTTGGCTACTCTAACATTCCCCCCTCTGAAGAGTTAACCCTAAAATCTTTTAAGGATTAGATACAAGCTCTCAAATACTTTTGACATTTTTGGCCTTTGGAACAGAGCATGTTGCTAAGAGGCCCAAGGACATTGTGAGTTTTAGCTAAGAAACTGGCTACTTTTCTTCGGGGTCTTTTTATCCTAACTTCCTAGCCAATTCCTACCTCTTATTCTTATCACACCATCTTATGAAGAGGTTACCCAAATTGCCAAAAAGGAATAGGGACACAGACCGCTCTGGCTTCTTCCATGCTGAACAGGGATGTAAGATGAGGCAATTGGAGTTCCCCTTCAGTAAGTCTATCTAAAAGACTCCCAAATTGCATAACTCTTATCTCTAAGGGGAAAAGAACATCCTTGAATCATGACTAGGAGGTGTGAAGGAGAAGTAAAGGCAAGAGTGATTAGCATTACAAGTTCTAGACAGGGAACTAGAAAGAAGAGGGCAATTTAAACCACTTTACATCCCATTTTACCACTATTGCCTCTTCAGTGCTAATAAACAGATGCATCCAGGTCCATACCTTTACCGAGTTTATATTGTACTGATAGATTTAAAATGGTTATTCATCCATCTGAAGGTATGAAGGACTTAATACTTATTTGGTGCATTCTCACTACAAACAATGTCTTTGTTTATAAATGTTGCCTCAGGGTATCAATAATAATTATATGTATGGGTGTATGCCTGAATGCATGTAAGTGCATCCATGTCATGCAATGCCCATAGAGGTCAAAGGAGGGTATTGGATCCCTGGAACTGTAGTTATGGATAGTTGTTAGCCTCCCTGTGGGTGCTTGGATGCAATGAGCATGGGTCTTCTGCAAAAGCAGCCAGTGCTCTTAACTGCCATCTCTCCAGCCCCTCTTAAAGTACCTCCCCCACCCCCATACCTTTGCTTAATGATTCACAATGGGAATTAGATTTCAACATATATACATATATGGCATAGCAGGAGTCCAGCAAACTTTTGAAGTTCTAAACCTAGTCAATGACAGCTAGGATTCCAGATGGGTCTGACTTTTTCCTCTTCCTTTTACTCCCCCTGGGCCTCCCACCCATGTGCTGACCCACTGCCTGCCAGGTAGTGTTGATTGGCTGCCAAGCCAGGCTGAAGCAGAGCCTAGGACAAATGCTTCTCTAATTACTAAACATCATTTCCTTATTTGCAAAGAAAAGGATTGCCCATCTCTTTGGTCAGCATAGGACCAACTATTAAGTACAATTTAAATTTTAAGCTATATTGGAGACATGGAGGCTTGGGAACTGTCAGAAGCCCTATTACAATGAGGGACAAGCCTTTCCCCCCAACACCAATTTCAAGTCTAGGAGGCTTGTCCTGTCTCTTGTGCTTGTCTCTCCAAATGCCAGCACTCCTGCATCCCTGTCCTGGAGTGCAGCATGCTTCCAAGCTGGGCTATTTGGGTCCTGGAGCTCGGTATACCTTGGCAGGTATCAACAGCAAGCATTCATGCTTGACATATCTGAACAGTAAGTAAAGAAGAGGCAAACGATGCCTTTTGCCCAGGGCCTGGGACATAGCTGGCTGCTCAGTAGATATTAGGTATTATTGTCAGGATTATGATCTATATCAACCTCAAAATTTAGCCCCAGTATAAGCGTCATGGAGCCTCTGTGCAGAGAAGATTGCTGTTCATTATTCTGTCTCTTTCCATTCATATATTGTCACTCCAGACTTGCTCTTTCAAGTCACATCGAAGAAAGCATTCATTTAGCTGACAGCCTATCACAGGGAATCTTTCTGCATAAAATGAATCAATTTATAGCTGCTGCTGACAGCTGGTTTGAAGGAAAGGGCCATTTGCCTCGTTGGTTGCAAGGAACAGGGATTGATTCAGCTCCTAGGCCTGCAGCAGCAGATGTTAGAAAGGGCTCCATTGTATCAAGCCCCCCAGGTCGCTGGAGACCTACATTTCTGAGCATCAGAACTTCCTGAGTCTGGTCTGGCCCTCCAGAGGTCACTTAACCCACCCCTGCCTCCTACGCTATTTTTAAGACCTCTCAGAAAACAAGCATAGTTTCTCCTGGGCAATGAGCCATTAGGGGAGGGGAAGGGGAATCCAGTACATTTCTGTTTCAGGACTCTGTGGACATTAGAAAAAGAATTGTGCCTCGTGCCTCACAAGTGCCCCAGGGACACAGTCTAATGTCGCCGTCATAGAAAACATTGAAAGTCCTGGTGAGGTTGCCTTTCTTTTTCTTTCCTCTATTCCTAGTTGGGAGAAAGGATGTAGGGTCGATATAGGAACTAGTCATATAATGTCAAAGGAGTATACTTGTAGAAGCTTCCACACAGCAGGGAACCAACTCCACTCATCCGCTGATCCTCTGCCATAATAGACTGTAAGGGCCATGGTCACATGACCTCTCTGGCCTTGCTGTGGACCCTCAGGTTGAGCCTAGACCCTCTCCCCCAAGGGAGAGATGGGTAGGAGAGACCTAGGACATTGTGGAGGAAGAAGGGGGGATATGGAGACCAGAGAAAGAGGAACTTCAAACACTGGCCTGAGTGGAGGGCAACTTAATCGGAGATGATGGATGTTGACTATACTCTGACCCTGTGTCAGTGATGAAAGTGTTTTCCATCCAGTGGCACACAGATCTGCTTTGCCTACCAAATGCCTAGAATTTTGCTAAGTGGATTGATTGCCATTCCTCTTTCTTCCACAGACTAAACCACACTGCAACATCCAAGCCAGTTTGGCAAGTGGAGCCCCTAGGTCAGAAACTTAGAGGTGAGCAACTGGTATGTGACACTTTTCCTGGGGAGACTTGAATGAAACTCCACTTACCTCACTTTGGGAACCAAAGCAACAGTAGCACCAAAGCCCAACTTGCTGAGCCGATGAGTTTATTGGGGTTATAGATGAGGGGTTACTTACAGGAGCATGGATGACTCAAAGGCAGCTCTGTTAGATCTTTGGAGAATAAAAGGAAAGATAGAGGAGTAGGAGATGAGAAACCCGAGCCAGCCCTGCAACAGGCAAGGAATATATCTTCCTTTATTCAAAGAAGATACAGTGAGAGGTAGAGGCTGACCACGGGAACCAAGTTTCTACAACTATACAAAGAAACCAGGGGTTTTTATACAAAAGTTGTGAGACACAGCTGAACTTTACGGGGAGTTGAATCAGTGCCTGGGTTTGGTGTCCTTGAGGGTCTCTTTTCTCAGACAGGTGGATGAGTTATCTATAGCACTAAAGGAGACAGGTGGGTACCACAGACAGTCTGTCTCTCAGTCCAGGGAGTGACCACTTGATAAGGCTTAAGCAAGGCCAGGCTTGAGCAAGGCCAGGCTGCCAATTTAGGGCCAACTAGTTAGATACTTTAAGGGATTTATGGCTTTCCCTAATGAGGCTTGTGGCTCTTCTGCAATTCACACATTCTATGAAGCTACATTACCCAAAAGCCCATCCCAGCACAGAACCCTGGCACACTCTGCACAACTTGTAGGCAGTTCACCAGGTCAGAGAGTCTCCCTCCTCAGCCATCTTTACTGTTATGCAACTTTGGGGCAGGGAGATGCCTTGTGCATCTCTAGTTTCAGGGACTTCCTGAGACTTGTGAGTTGCTGACTTCCTGAGTCTTAAGAAGCCTCCCTTTAGAATGTTCTGTGTCTTGAGAGTGTCCCTCCCTCCAGGATGGAATATTTCAAATCAAGGGATGATTCAAATTGGGGGAAATTGCTACACAACACCTAAGCTACCTCAAGTGCCTTCCTCAAATGGCCTATGGGTCTTCTAGCTGTCAGAGACTGAAGCCTGGCTCCTAGCAGCCATGAATTCAGGCTCTGAGGCCAAGTGTTAAGCATGTTCTTGTGTGAAGACACCCAGGTCTCTCAAAACCACCCCTTGATGACTTCATCAAATTAACTGTGATATCTTAAACATGAGTTGCCCAAGTGGACATAAAGAGGGCCAGAGACAGAGAAAAACAGACAAGGGGTCTCCTCGATCCTGACCAGAAAAGGATGGAGGAAGTGATCAGCTTTCCTGTCTCTCATTTTCCAGCTTCCAAGCTATATAAGGTTGTTTCAGTCAACCGTGAACCTGTGAGGTATAATGGAGCTGAAAAATTCCTACTGTCTAATGATGTCATTAATGTCCTCATAGCACAGTGAACACCTTATGTGTTTATGGTGATACCGGTATAAATAAATTGTCAAGAAGACTTGATAATATTGTATAGTATATGGTACTCAATGATAATAAATCAAGGTTGATGCTTAGTATATTTATCATCCTATGCTTTTTTTTTTTAAACCATCCTTTTACAGTGTATTTCTCGCTGAAGGAGTATCCATTGTTAATACACAACTGTATCTTCTTCTCAGTTGAGCTGTGCTTATTCTTTGTATTATGCTCTTGTTTTATGTTTATACATCTTCATTTTTTGCCATCTTTATTACTCTAATAAAACTCTTGCTGATTCTTTTTTCTGCATAGCCAATGTGAAGAAACTTTGCACATACAGTTAACTTTACAGATCTATTTCTTCTGTTTATTATTTATGGACATCTTTTATTGGGAGGGGGTGAGCTGGCTTGGAACTCATTATGTAAACCAGGCTGGCCTCAATCTTACAGAGATCTGCCTCTGCCTCCTGAGTGCTGGGATTAAAAGCATGTGCCACCATACCTGGCTTATTTATGAATATCTCATTAACATGTTGGTAAAATCACAAGGAGCGATCAGGATCAATGTTTTTGAATTTGTCACAAGAACATTTTGCATCTTTCGCGCCAAATTTAGTAGTTCAATAATAGGATAACATTTTGGTTTTGGACTTTGCAAGGTGCTGTCTCATACCTGTTTTGTAAAACACTTTTTTTTTTTTTTTTTTTTTTTTTTTTTTTAGTTAAGGTCACACTATGTAGCATAGACTGGCCTTGAACTTGCCATCCTTCTGCCTAGGCCTCCTAAGTACTGGGGTTACAGGCCTGTGGAGTCATGCCCGACTTCATGCCTTTTAGAAAGATTTTCTCTTGATTGCTGCCCTCTTGGAACAATGCATTTTAGGATCCCCCTCATTACAGATTTGGAAATGACTCAGAGAACTTAGGTGGTTCACAGTAGGCCAGAGCTGGGCATCCAGGCTCCTGGCTTCACGGCTCCTGCTGCTGCTATTAAACATGTCCTGAAGGAGGAAAGAGCTGCTGTTGGGAGCAGATACCGAATTCCTGTGATTTCAGCATGTAAGTTCCAATCACACAGATTGTGTAGAAATAGCCAAGGTGCTGATCTTTGAACTTGTCAGCCACCTGTGCTGGGAGAAGGCGTGTTAAAGCGGGATTGGTTTCCTACTGAGGAAGCACTAGCTTGCATGTACTTCAAGCCCAACATCTGCACAATACTAGGTCTTTGCAAGGTCAGAATTCCAGGTCTGCTGGCCAGATCTGTGCCTCATACTTCCCAGAGAAAGTATACTACCCTGAAGAGCAGCTGGTTTTTCCCCACCCGCACAATCTTGAAGGAGAGAGAAGCTGTATCTCCAAGGCAGTGGTAACAATTACCTCTGAGGCCTCCCTCCCACAAAAAGAAACTCCCCAGCACACGTGGAGCTGGTCCCCTGGTCCTCTGGGACAAGACTGTCCAGAGAAGCCCCTGGCTCCAAGAAAGACAGCTTGAGAGAAACCTTTTGCAGCAGGCAGTAAAGCAGCCCCTTCCCTTCACCACCCAAACCAAAGTGTGCTGGAAATGAGCCATTTCATACCCAGGCCTTGGTCTGCATTAAAAGAAAAACTGGCATGACTGGAAGTCATTTCCTGAAGCCAGGGGACACGGTAGATGTCAATTACTGGCTATCAGAGTGTTATTTATGGGACTGCTTGTTCCCACTATGGTGATGCCATTTAATAAGTAGCTCAAAGTGGCTCAGAAGCCAGGCCCAGGACTGCTTATAAATTACCATCCTGCAGTGGTTCAGCAAGTGTGGGGAGCTGAACCTTGAATGATTTGATTTGCTTAATGGATTTTCCCTCCTTTCCCTGGAAACAGGAAAGAAAATCTCAATTTTCTCCCTGAGCCTTAGGCAACAGGGCTCCTGGAAGTCACTTTCCCTGCCTTGTTCAGCAAACAAAGATGCATACATGCTGCCCAGCACTGCAAACAGCCTTTCTTTCAGTGGCAGCTGGTCCGGAACCAGGTTCCCTTCCCCTCCCCCTGGTCCCAGAGTAAACTGTTAGACCTCTAGGTTCATCCTTCCCTGCACACAGGCTCTTTGTAAATGGAAAGAAGAATCCACACAATGTTACTCTACATCCCTAGGGGAACCAGATGGAAAGGTGTGTGTTTGCACCTAGACATGTGTAAGCTGCAGTCCAAGCCAAGAACCGGTGACCTTGCTGGTCCATATTGATTCTTGCCAGAAATTGCTGTCAGTTCCTTTCAGTAAGTTTCTGACAGCAGTGTCTGGAAAGAGCTGGAGAGAGTGACCTGGAGAATTCACCCATAGTGCCACAGAACAGCCAAGTCCCTGATGGGCTAGGTCGGCCTCTAAAATGTTTGGGTGAATGCAAGAATGTCTTCCAGCCCCCACATTCTTTTTTCTTTTAAATGCACTTTCAATGATCCCAAGATTCCTACAAAAAGGTAGACATGTCCTGAGGGCTTATCCCAAAGTATTTTCACAAAATGAACAAATTAGTACGGCAAGCTTACATATTAGAAATGGGATCTCAGCACCTGGTAACACCATGTATCCCCACCCAGTCCCTATGCCACACAAGATACCTCTCTTACTCTCCTCTAGTACTGTCACTTGGTTCTGCCTGGCATTGAGCTTACTAAAATGGACTCAGAATGTCTCTGGCACAAATTCATGCTGTTGTGTGTGGGATTGCTTAAGTTCTACTTTATGGCTTTTCCCAAAAGAATGATAAGAGATCTTAGAGATTTGGGCCTCTGAGCTGATCTAGAGGTAGAAGGTAACTGAGGACATTCCCCCAGCTGTCTCCCCCTCTCTTAATCTAGCTTCTGCTCCCATTAATTCATGGTGTAAGTATGGCATGCTAACAAATTGGGCCATTGGCGCTCCAAAAGTATTTCAAATTAAACATCACTATTTGCTTCAATAAGTTTACATCCTGTGCTATGTAGTAACACCTTACTAAAACCCCTGCACACCAGTGATTGGGATTAGCATAAAGTGAGAAACTTAGAATCTACTTGTAAGGGATGGAGGGTGAGAAGCAATCTGCCAGTGAGTGAATCAAGAGTTTATTGAAGGCTTCTGGGTGACTTCCCTTCATTTACTTCCTTAGTCTACAGACTCTGAACTACACTCTCCCTTTTTTCCATTGCAAAAGAAGTTACCACATTACAGAGTCAAAGCCTATCCATGATTTTATACAGCGTTGTTTATAGACCACAGCAGATAAAGCATGGTGTGAATGTTGATGTCTCTTCAAAATTCATGTGCTGGAACATAGTTCCGATGTGATAGAATTAAGAAGTACGGCCTTTAGAAGGTGATTAGGTAAAGAGGTCACATTAATGGGACTAGTACCCTTATTCCCCCAGTGCTGGAAAATGTATGTGCTAGGTAAGCACTCTACCATTGAGGTACACCCCAGACCCATGATTAGTGCCCTTCTGATAGGGTCCTTCACCAGTCGCCATGTCTGCAAGGGTCTTCATCTTGATTTCCTGCTTCCAGAACCCTTCAATAATTTCCTGTTGTTCATAAAGTACCCAGGCTAAAGATTTTGTGATAGTAGCAAAACAGACCATAAACAAAGCCCAAGATGCCTAGTCTAACAGGAGACCTCGATATAAAGCTGTGACACCAAACTACTCTGTGTAAGGGCAACAAGAAACAACTCTGCATGAAGAAAGGTCAGTGGGAGAAGCTGTCCACTTCCACCTTGGCATATGGAGAGGAAAAGAAAACTCCTATGAGAATTTGAACGACAGGGATTTCTGATAGGCTGTGGGATGAATTCACATCGCCAAGTACAACAGAGTTGGTAGAGCAAGGGTTCTAGACTCAAATGCTTATTCTTTCTGGAGGAAGCAGACTGCAGCTGTAAGACACTATTCGTTGTCAGATGCTTCCAGTTTTGGAGATCTTAGGATGTGACCCCGCCCCCCACCATGTGCCATAGTATGGCAGTAATTCCTGTGGCTCAGACCTGGGGTGGATATTGAGGTAGAAACATACCAGCCACATAGTAAATTCAGCTAATTAGAGCCACCACTGAGCCATGAGCGTCCCCCCTGCCACCGTATTTAGGAGCAAGTAACTTGCAGACCACAGCTAACTCTAATGTAACCAGAAGGGACATCAGGGAAGCTGGGCTGGCCAGGGAGCCTGTGTGGCATCACACAGGCATCAGACCTGGTCATGAAGACTGGGCAAGTAAAGGGCAGAGAAGAGTCTAGGTTGTGGAAATGGTATGAATAAAGACCTGGGAGCAGGTAGTAGTGAGGTAGAGGAAGGAGAAGGAAGGAAGTGAGTATAAGGGCCGAGGCAGGAGAAGGCTGTACTGAGATAGGTTGTTTGGAGTCCTGGTGTGGGGCTGCTGAGGGTCTTAGGGAAAGAAGGTGGTGTTGTTCCTGTCCTCTATGCTGACCAGGATCTGCACTGATGTGTAAGCAAGCCTGGAGCAATGGAAACTGTGAAGGTCTCGAGCTGTGTTGAGATTTGGTAAAAACAGAGTGGCCAGAGGGAAATGTATTTATTCAAAAGCCTACTGAAAAATGTGCTTCATATATTCATATATATATATATATATATATATGCACATGTGCATAGCTGAAGGTTATATAGCAAAACACAGTGCCAGGCAGGAGAAACCTCCCTTAGAGTTGTTGGTCAGTGTAGTCCAAGAGACTCTCAAAATAACACTGGCTACCAGGCGTGGTTGTGCACACCTTTAATCCCAGCACTCAGGAGGCAGAGGCAGGCGGATCTCTGTGAGTTCAAGGCCAGCCTGGTCTACATAGTTAGTTCCAGGCCAGCTGGGGTTACAGGAAGACCCTGTCTCAAAAAGACCAGAAAAAACAACAACAACAAACAAATAAATAAACAAACAAACAAAAAAACAAATAACACTGGCTATTGCCACAGCCCTTGATTGCCTCCCAGAACTTGAAGGTAAGACCCTACTGCTGAAGACAGGACATACTTTAGACACAGGATTTGGAGCAATGAAGCTGGAACTGACCTGGAAGCCTCCTCCCTGAAGACCAGCTCCCACAGTATCAGAAGACACTATGCAGTCTTCCAAGGAAGAAAACTAATCAATGATCCCATCCAGGTGTAAAGTCTGTGAACCACAATAATGTCTATCCCAGAAAACAATCTCTGGTACAGTAGTGGCATTTTTATCTTGTGGGTAGTCAACAGCTGTCTTATTGGGAGGGAACAAATGTGTGGTACATAGCCAAATATACATGGCTAGAGAGGTCATAGAGGCCAGAGAAAAACATACTTTTGTCGTATCCCTAGACCAATGTAATTTCTTACTCTATTCTAAATACGTATCCTTATATCTACAGACAAGCGTACCTCTCACCACTCACCAAAGAAGCTTCTTTTTGTAACAGATGGAGAACATTAGGAAGTTCCACAACTAGTGAAACACAGAGAGTATCTGTGAGGTGCCCAGCCCTAAGCGAAACATCAACAATGCAATATCTACACCTAAGGCACAGGAAACAGTGGAACAGGGGGAAGAAAGAATATTAACGCATCTCTCAACTCCAGTGAAGGTTCCTCATGCAACAGATGGTGATTAGCCCAGAAAGCCAAAAATGGACAAAGTGCAGAGAATAAGACTGCAGAGTGCTTATCATTGGATAGAACACCTGTATCAAACCTCTGCCATCCAAGGCTCAGGGACCATTGCGGGTGAGGGGATGGGAAGATTGTAAGAGCCAGAGGTGGTTGATGACCACAAGGAAACAGAGTTTTCCAGTCAGCTGGGAAGTTACTCATATGAACTTGCAGCAATGCACAAGACCCATGCAAGTCCAATCAAGGCAAAATCCCAGTATAGAAGTGGGGAAGTGGATAAGAAGCCCCAACCTTAGGTGAGGAGCTGTTAGCAACTGATAAGTATTGGAAGAGGGAAAGTCGGTTTTCTTTAGGAGAGTGACACTAGATAGGTTCACAAGGCTCCAGTGGAAGGATGTACACTGAAGGACATTTGGGGACACAAACTTGACTGGATAGGCCTTAGGAGAGTGACACTAGATAGGTTCACAAGGCTCCAGTGGAAGGATGTACACTGAAGGACATTTGGGGACACAAACTTGACTGGATAGGCCTTAATATATATGACGATGTTGGGTAAGTGTGTTCTCTGAGAGAACTAGCACTGAACTCCAAGAGGCTCCGTAGGCAGAGGGGGAGGATCTAAGGACAGAGGTTGAGGAAGCCAGGAAGCAGCAGAAGGTTGCCATCTTGGGGAGGCAGGCGTGGTGCTGGTGGCTCCCTGGCAGCTCCCCTGGGTCTCAAGAGCTCAGCCGAGATATAGGGGGAAAGAGCCCATGGGCAGTCATGCCTTTGTAAGTGACCCCCTCCTGAATAGCATAAGCTTTGTTGGCAAGCCCAAATAAATATTCTTATTGGGGAATAAGAAAACTGTAACTTAGAGGGACATCGTGTTGGTTTGGTTGGTCAGTGGGGAACGGGATATAAGAGGAGTGCAAATAGGGAGAGGATCTAAATATGATCAAGATATAGTGTATGAAATTCACAAAAATCCAGTTAAAAAAGAGTGTGGCAGAGGGTTTGATGAGGATGGTGTGCTTGGTGACTGTAGGAGACAGGGCATCCACTACGTAATGGCACAGTCACACAAGTAGATGGAGACAATTCCTCAAGGCAGTGGTGTATGGGAGAAAAGGGCATCTGAGGATGAGGGAGGAAGAAAGAGCAGGACTGGATTCTATCTGTCAGTGTGTGAAAGGGATGAAGAAGAGAGGCTACAGTAAAGAGCCTTGCCATCTCCCAACACGGCCCAGATGCCCAGGTAAGGCAAGGGCCTGGGGTCTCTCTGAGGTGGCACTAGAAAAACCTCCCTGGGCAACATCTCTGGCAACTTTTCCAGCATGTTAGTCGACCTCTGCAGACCTCCCTGCACACAGCACCAGCTCCCTGATCTCCAAATAAATTTTTTAACTGTCAAATGCCACTTAATAAGGATGTGTGCTGAGATATGTGCCACTAGGCAATTTCATCATCGTGTCAACAATGTCCTAAAAGAAAGCTCGGTGGTAGAGCCTGCTACATGCTTTGGCTAAGGGACAGCTATGTGGTACAGTCTGTTCTCCTCTGGCCTTGGTGAGCAAAACACAAGAGTAAATCAGGCACTGGAGAATATGTTGCAATCAAGAAGCAAGGCGGGGCTCTCTCCGACACACAGGCCTCTTTCTCCGGGGTAAGTCTATCCTGCTCCCCGTGCCTTGACTCCCCCAGCCTCATTCACCCTCCCATCTCCCCCACCTCCTAGCCTGGGTCCTGTCCCACTCCTTCTCTTGGCGCCCCAGACACCTGGGGAACCACCACTCTTCCTGATCCTGTGCATCCAGAGCAACTCAGTTCCTTCATGGGTCCCCAAGGGCGCTCTGGGTATGGCCCCGCCCTCACCTCCCTCTGTCTCCCCAGGTCTGCACAACCCACCAGCCTCTTTCCTGGACACCGGGCTGACCTTTCCTCCTCTTGGTCCTTGGCATCCAGACCAATCCAGTTCCTCAGTGCAGTCCCCAGGGGCCCTTGGGGCTGCCTTCAGCACCCATCTTCCTTTGCACCTCTGGGTGGCACGGCCAACAACTGCCCTAGACCAGCATCTTTCCTGGGCCCAGCAACCAGGACAGTCCAACCCCCAAATTCCTGAGGCCAAAATCTATCCTGGAGGGATCCAGACCTTAGGAAAAAGCCTGAGAGCATCTGATCCTCATCTGACTTGGGCCTCTGTGGGAACTCCTGAAGACAAAAGCCATCCGGCCACTCCAATATAAAATCAAAAGAGAGAACCGGTGGCTTAGACGAACCAGAAATTCATGCCCAAAAATAAACCACAAAGACACATAAAGTTCACAAAAAGAAGCAGACCTAAACTTGAAGGCCTGAGTCTTACTCGAGAATCAGAAACTACAAAAGAAATCCACATGTCAAAATCACTGAGAAAAATAATAACATGAAAAAGCAAAATAATATATCCCCACCAAGTACCAACAGTCCTCTAGAGGAGCACAATGAGAACCCCCCAGAGATAACACAGGACATGGAACTCAAAAGAACAATTATAAACATGAAAAA
>NW_008336933.1:10923700-10925144 GCF_000622305.1 Nannospalax galili
AACTGTGGAAAAGTACAGCTATATCAAGAATCTGAACAGAAATAAAAATGACAGGATTCAATACGCATCTTTCATTAATAAATTTAGATATTAATGGACTGAACTCCCCAGTCAAAAGACACAGATTAGGTGAATGGATTAAGAACCAAAACCCATCTTTTGTTGTCTGCAAGAAACTCAAATCACTTTCAAGGATAGGCACTACCTTAAGGAGAAAGGATGGAAAAAAATATACCAAGCAAATGGTACTAAGAAAAAAGCAAGCATAGCAATTCTAATATCTGATAAAATAGACTTTAAACTAATCAGGAGATAATGAGGGCCACTTCATTCTGATGAAAGAAACCATTGACCAAGAGGATATTACAATCATGAACATATATCCACCAAACTCTGGTGCACCCAACCTCATAAAAACAATACTACAAGACTTTAAGACCCAGCATAAAAACAGTGCTAGAGGACTTTAAAACCCAGAATAATCCCAACTCATTCATGGTAGAAGACTTCAATACCCCATTGTCTCCATTAGTTAGGTCAACAAGACAGAGAATTAACAGAGAGACATCTAAATTAAATAATACAATATATCAAATGGATATAACAGACATCTGCCAAATATTCCACCCAAGCACCGAAGAATATATTTTCTACTCAGTGCCCCATGGAACTTTCTCCAAAATTGACCATATACTGGGGCACAAAACAAACCCCAACAAATGCAAAAAGATTGAAATAATTCCATGCCTTCTATCAGACCACAATATACTGAAGCTTAAAATCAACA
The DNA here is from genome assembly GCF_000622305.1 of Nannospalax galili. Lineage (NCBI taxonomy): Eukaryota > Metazoa > Chordata > Mammalia > Rodentia > Spalacidae > Nannospalax > Nannospalax galili. The sequence goes on from NW_008336933.1 coordinate 10,924,488, forward strand.
CCAGAAGAAGCCGTAATCACCACATGAACACATGGAGATCAAACAACACAGTCTTAAATGATGAATGGGTCAAAAAAAGAAATTAAGAAAGAAATAAAAGTATTCTGGGAACTAAATGAAAAGGACAATACAACATGACAAAACCTCTGGGACACACTGAAAGTGGTCCTTAGAGGGAAGTTTACAGCTCTAAGTGCCTACATCAAAAAATTGGAAAGAACACAAATGAATGACTTAACGTTGCACCTCAACACACTTGAAAAGCAACAGTAAATGAAACCCAAACCCAGCAGACAAGAAGAAATAACAAAAATCAGGGCAGAAATTAATGAAACTGAAACAAAGAAAACAATTCAAAGAATCAACGATTCCAAGTTCTGGTTCTTTGTAAAGATAAACAAGATTGACAGACCGCTAGCCAAGTTAACCAAAAGAAAGAAAGAGCACCTCCAAATCAACAAAATCAGAGATGAAAGGGGAAACATCACAACAGACACCAGAAAGATCACTCCTTGGCATATACCCAAAGAAATCATGCTACTGCAGAGACACTTGTACATCCATGTTTGGTGCTGCAATTTTCATAATAGCTAAGAGATGGAAGCAACCTAAGTGTCTCTCAATTGATGAGTGGATAATGAAAATGTGGTTCATTTA
>NW_008336933.1:10925365-10935133 GCF_000622305.1 Nannospalax galili
AAGTTTTAAAAAGATTTGCTCCTTTATAATTAGCAGATGTGAAAAACATTACCATTGAAATCTACCTGACGACTTTCTATCCATGCTCAGATGCCAAGGAGCTCAGAAAGTAACCAACTGTGACTAGTAATAATCAGGTATACAGCGATTAGAAATGCATGTGCAAACATCTTAATGTTAAATGCATTGAAATGAATTTTTCTGTATGAAACTGTGTATTTTAATGAAATAGAGATCTTTTTTAAAGGTTAAAACCTCATTTAACTGTATGTCTTATAGGGTTTATACTGAGTACAATATTGCATAACCGTAATAATTCAACTCTAAACCTAAAAATTTACAGCCAATTCTGAAAAAGATGCATCTTAGCTCAGAAAATTGTTATTGACTATGTCAATGTTGTTGTAATGAAATGCTTCTTCTAAGTATGTGGTTATTAAATAAATAACAAAAAAAAAGAGAAGAAGCAAGGCTGGGGCTGGCGAGAGGCTCAGCTGTTGAGAGCACTGGCTGCTCTTGTCAAGTCCCAGCACCCACATGATGGCTAACAACCATCTGTAACTCCAGTTCCAGGGGATCCAATGCCCTCTTCTGACCTCCATGGGCATTGCATGACACGGGTGCACTTACATACATGCAGGCAATATACTCATACACATAAAAAAAAATAATTTTTCAAAAAGAAGCAAGGCAAAGAGATGCTTTGGGAGGATGTGTCAATGTCACACAATGTATTGTTTCTTTTTGACACAGGGTCTTGCTATGTAGCCCAGGCTGGCCTCTAATTCTCTGTGTAGCCTGGGTTGGTCTTGAACATACAATCATGCTGTCACAGAATGCTAGGATGGTATTTTTTTTTTTTTTTTTTTTTTTTTTGTCTTTTTTTGAGACGGGCTCCCTGTAGCTCTGCCTCACAAGTGCTGGGATTACAGGTGTCCACTAGAACGCCTGGATTTTTTTGGTCTTTTTGAGATAGGGTCTCCCTGTACCCCCAGCTGGCCTGGAACCTGCTATGTAGACCAGGTTGGACTCGAACTCACAGAGATCTGCCTGTCTCGGCTTCCCAAGAGCTGGGATTAAAGATGTGTACCACCATGCCTGGCCTATAAAATGTATTCTTGTTACTCTCACCCCACCCATTTTTCCCTTGCTCTCTCATCCCTATTGAGCCCCACCCCCAAGTATGTTTCCCAGATGCTTGTCATTTTGATTTTTTGTGTGTGTGACCCTCTGAGTTTAACCAGGGTCATCTGTATGATTATCAATTTGGCACTATTCACTGGAGTCTGTTGGGCTCACTAGTGGGTAGACAACTGAAGACAGTATGCTCTAACTGATGTTAAACACATAGTGTAGTAAATGTGTGAATCAGTGACGGTGCAGCTTATTACTGTTATTGAATATTCTGCACTGAACATAGTTCTGTGTCCTTTGCTTTTGTATGATTATTAATGCAGTAGGTATGTCAACAGCAGGACCATTGCAAACACATGCCCAACACCTTGTGTGGGGATAGCAAGGTGTCTCCCGTGTCACTTGGTGACAGATTTCCAGCTTCATTACAATCTATGGGCCATCAGCATTCATGAAGTCACCAATAGCATAACCCTATTTCCTCCCTTCCTCTTCTCAGCTTTCAAAAGTCAGCTCAGATCTCACGCAAACCAGGCCTTGGCTGAGTCTTTGGCCAATGGGAAAGTCCCTTGAAAGAAGAGTACTTTCTGTTCTCTTTGCTTTTCTATATCATTGGTGGGTCTGGCTTCTTTGGTGATTTTCTCTGCTCTATGATCATTTGTGCTGTGAAAATGGAAGGGAAACACCTCCTGGACAAACACAACTAAAAATACAGGCTTCTCCTTGGAGTGCCAGCTGGGCACCCATCGCCACCAAGGGCAGAGCATGCTGTGGTCGCTGCTTCAACTTCCCACCTTGCCCTCACTGTGCCACACAAATAAGCAGCCAGGAGATAAACAGTCCTGTGGAACACAATCTGAAGCTGAAGGTAAGAAAGGTGAGGGAAGAGAGGAAGGGGAGGGAGGTCAATCGCCACACAAGGAGGTACGCAATCTTGTGTCTGATGCTATGAAGTGTCTGTGAGGATCAGATCCCGGGCCTAGAGAGGGGCACATCTCGACAGCCCAGCCTTTAGCTGCTGCTCTCTGAATACAAATAAAGCCCTCAAAGCCCCACATCATAGAAGCTGGGAAAAGCAACATCTCTCTCATATTTCCATAAAGAAAGGGGCCTTCTTAGAGATTTCTCCAAGTCATTCTAGCTCCTGGTCTGTCATCCTTACACATATTACTGATCACCTCATGCTATGGTTTCAACATAGAAAGTGTCCCTGAAGGGTCCATGTGTTATGATTTGGTCCCTAGTGTGGCTTATCAGAAGGTGCTGTGGATATTTAAGAGGAAGGATCTGATGGGAGGATCTTAGGCTTAGGGATTTGCCCTCAAAGGGGACTGAGTTGTCCTGGTTCCTCAGTCTCTCTCTACTTCCTGGTTTGCTCTATTAGCTATTTGCTTTGGCATACTCTTGCCATCTGGCACCTTCCATCAGAGACCAAACCAGTGAGTCATCTAGTCTTGGTTTTATACCTCCAAACTGAGCCAGGTAATTCTTTTTCTGTTTGTAAATAAATTGCTTCAGATGATTTGTTGTAGTACCATGAAGTTGAGTAGTACACTCTCCCTTAAGGGAAAATGGAGCTCTGCATAATGGGAGCATACCTCATGCAAATGCTTTGGTGAGCAGCCTGTCAGATGAAGACATGTGTGTTGCTGCTCCTCAGCATCTGTGGAGGAGGTGGTCTAGGCCTCTCTGAATACCGAAATCTGGGGATGCTCAATTCTCTTATATAAATGGTATAGGATTTGCATCTAACCTGTGCACATCCTATCCTATCCTATCCTTTAATCTTCAGATGACCCATAATTCCCAATACATTGTAAATACCATGTAAATAGCAACTATGTAAATAGTTGTACTGAACTGTTTAGGGGATAATGACAAGAAAAAATGAAGATAATGACAAGTGCAGTACAGATACATACAACCAGTTTTGAAATCTTTTCCATCTGCGGTTGGTTGAATCTGTGAACATGAACCCGTGCATACAGAGGGCAGAAAGCACATCAAGGTCCAGTAAGTCATGAGTACACACGAAGGCACAGGAAAAGGCTTGTGAAAAATGTTTGTAATAACAACAAAATGGCAGCAACCTAACCCTCCTTGGGGAGGAGAATGAATAATTGAGTTTATTCACTTAATGCACTCTGCAGTAAAAATGAGGCCCATCACCAAGACACAATAAATGCCTCAGCTGCCACCTTTGCACACGGGTGTGCAGGATAGGCACGACCCAGGTGGGTGCTTTTGTTACATCTGTTTTTATTATTTTGATGTTGGGGATGGAACCCCAATAGCTCCTGCATGTAGCATTCAGCTACTGTGATGGTTTGAATGAAAATGTCCCCCATGGGCTCCAAGTATTTGGACACTTTGTCCCCAGTTGATGGCATTGTTTTGGGAGGTTTTAGGGGGTGTGGCCTTGCTAGAGGAAGTATGTATCTGGGGGTAGGCTTTGAGTGTTCTTAAGCCTTGCTAGATTGCCAGTCTCTGCTTCCTGTGCCTGCTTGAAGATGTGAGAGTAACTCTTTCTGTTACAGCCACCTCTGCCACTATGTCTTCCTGCCGTAGTGGACTCTGATTCTTCTGGAACTGTAAACTCAAAGAAAGTCTTCCTTTTATCAGTTCCTTTGATCATAGTGTTTTATCACAGCAGCAGAAAAGTACCTAAGACAGCTACACCCCACCTCCACACTTTAGGTGTCTGAAGGGGAGAGAACACTGCAGTCACACAGTTAAATGCTAGCGGTTTTCTTTTAGTGATGAAGTATATATTGGTACAGTATATAGGTATTTGTTATACCTAGTTTTATGTATTTGGAAGGTTTCAAGATTTTAAAATATAACTTCTAAAGTTTTTCAAAAAATTGAAATGCAAAAGAAATGCATCAGAACATTCACTCTTGTTCGTGGCAGTATGGAAGGAATACATGGCTCCTTTCTTCCTTGATTTTCTACATTTCGTGACTTTATTTTTCTTTTTCTTTTTCTTTTTTTTTTTTTTTTTTGGTCTTTTTGAGACAGGGTTTCCCTGTAGCCTCAGCTGGCCTGGAACTCACTATGTAGACCAGGCTGGCCTCGAACTCACTAAGACCCTCCTGCCTCTGCCTCCCAAGTGCTGGGATTAAAAGCATGTGCCACCACACCCGGCCAATGACTATTATTTTTCTATGAAAATATTACAGATTTAGATTTCTTTTAAAAGTAATTATATGGAAAAGAAAAACAAATGCAGTCCTGAAGCCTATGTGTTTACATCAGCTACCTGGCAAATAGAGAGACATTTGTGATGTATGATTAATAAACTCCTTGGGAGAGAGTGCTAGTGGACTCAACTGGAGGCCCATGTCACACAGCCAGCGGTGAGGTTAATGCTGACACCAATATTTCCGTGGGACCCAATTGATGAACTCTTTCTGAATGTGCTATTTATGTCAAGTGAAAAAAGATCTTATTCACCAGTGAGACTCAAAGCTGGAAAGGAACAGACCCATGTTTATTTAGGTTCTTTATTAAGAGCTTATTTTTGCCCATTTTAAACAAGCGTCTTTGTAATAACCACATTAATTCAACACAAATTTTGCAGGACTACAGAAGGGTGTGTCTAATCAACAGTTACCTCTGGATTAATTTGAGGTCTTCGAAATATAAATAAAGGTCCTCAAAGCCCCAATTTCACAGATTCTGGGAAAAGTAGCACTCTTCAGGGATTTCAGGAAGGAGGCTGCTGTAATATTCCCTGAGTTCCCTCCTGGGGGAAATACCTCTCACCTCAAGGTTTGGGGCAGTTCAGAAATGGTTACATCATAGCACCACAAAACTCTGGACATAATCTAGTCCTGATACTTAGGAGCCTGTACAGGACCCTCTGCTCTGCTTATGACTGGAACCCCTCGGCCACTCTTTCATAACTGTAGCAGTGACCCAGTATCTGCCATGCCATTTTCCATGGTTTCAGTTACCTTTGGTTAACTACTGTCTGAGAATATAAAAATGGAAATTTCAGAAAAAAAGTTATTTAAAAGGTTTGAATAACTTTTCACTACAGTCTACTGCTACCGTTGTTCTATTTTACTGTATAGTTATGATTGTTACCACTTACTGTGCCTGGTTTATAGATGAAATGTTATCACACTATAGATAGGAAATGTATAGGCTACGTAGGACTCAGTGCTGCTAGGGTTCAGCATCCCCTGGGGTTACAGCACTCTGGTGACTAGGTGGGAAGATCTATTATGGAACCCTGACCACGGCTTCATTTCATTAATTTTATCTGTTCTTTCCATTGCTTTCTAAAGAGCTCTCCTAGCCTTCTACTCGTGAGAAATCTAGAATATTATTAATCAGATTAACTTTTTCTTGTATTCTCACTGTCTCTCTTCACTTTGTTTCCAAGGTTTTGATGTTGTTGTTGGTGGTGTTTCCTCCACATCAAATCCCCAAAGGCTTTGATAAAAAGAGTAATAGTATTCCAGTCACTCTGTACTAAAATTTAACCAAAGACAAGTTTGCTATCAGAATTAACTAGACAGACAGGAGGATTTTGAAGGGGGAATATGTCCCATGTGATGAGACGAATTCTTAGAACACGGGTGTGTCACCTCTCATGACAGAGGTGGCCTCTGCTTGGCGCTGTGCAAAGTCACATGATGTTGCATGGATGAACATCACTGCTAGCTTGTCTTCCCATTGCCTGAAAGCTGAATGGTGAGAGACTGGTGGTCAAAATCACTTTTTATGCATGGTTCATGATGAATATGGTGTTGAATTGAATTCTTCTTGCTTTGTGGACATTTGCCAGTCTGCCCTAGCAGAAACCAGTAGATCATTGACCCAGGACTGGAAGCACAGCCTGGACTGATTGATAGATTTGCCCTGAGTGGAACATATCAACTAGTAAGCCTAGAGACAGAAACATTTCATAACATTTTTATAAGTACTGAGAAGAAGAGCTTTTAATGTCATCCTTGAGGATTCATCTTCTCAGCTTAACTAGCACGGCACACTCAACTTCTCCATCTTCACCTTCTCTTTACTATTTTTTTTTTTTTTTTGTCTTTTTGAGACAGGGTCTCCTTGTAGCCCCAGCTGTCCTGGAACTCACTATGTAGATCTCTGTACTATTTTGATGCAAATTACAGGTATCATATCATTTCGTCTATAGTTACAGTATGGCTTCCCAAACTAGTAAAGCTCCTTAAAAGCAACCATTATGTCAATGTTATACTTAAAATAATTAATAATAATTAGTTAATAACATCAAATATTAATTATTTTTTCAAATTTTGGCTGTCTCTTGAAGTTTTTGCTACATAAAGTATTACGGGTTGTCATCCATGGTCATTTAGAATTGGGAATACTTTGATCCAGGCTCTTATGTCTTTCATAATTTGCAATGAAAAGTCAGCTGTAATTCTGACAGATTTTCCTTTATATGTAACTTGTTTCCCTTCGTTCTGTACATTTAGTGTTTTTGCTATGGGGAGTTTCTGTTCTGATTCTGTCTAATTGGTGTTCTGTTCTTCTTGTATCTGTATAGGTATGTCTTTCCTTAATTTGAGGAAGTTTTCTTCCATTATCCTGTTGACAATCTGGTCAATGCCATTGACCTGAGATTCTTCTCCTTCCTTTATGCCTATGATGTGTAAATTCAGTCTTTTTATGGTGTCCTACATTTCCTGTGTATCCATTCTTGTGTCTTAAAATTTTTTTCATAGTCATTGCTTGAGCAGTCCAATTCTTCAACTTTGTTTTTCAGTCTTAGTATTCTGTCTTCCATTTCATTCATTCTGCTTTTGAGGCTTTCTCCTATTGTTTCAAATTGACTTGTTGAGTTTTTTCAATTCCATCTTCATTTTGGCTTGGGTTTTCTTCAATATTTCTATCTCTTGTGAATGCACTTTTCAAGTCCTGAATTGTTTTTGTTATTTCATTTAGCTGCATATTTGTATTGTCTTGATCTTCAGACACAAGTTTATGCCTGTCCTCTTTGAGTTCTTTGAGTTGTTTGTGTGTTCTTCAAGTTCTTTGATCATGTTTATGATTGTTCTTTTAAATTCTCCATCTTGGGGTTCCTCAGGGTGATTCTCATTGTAGTACACTTCTGTAGGACTGGTGGGTTTTGTTGGGGACATATTCTCTTGGTTTTCATATTATTTGTGTTTTTGTATTGTTGTTTGGGCACATGGATATCTTTTGTTGGTTGTGTGTCCAACAGAAAATTCTAGTCTGCCTTTGTTTAGTTGAAGTTTTATTTCTGTTTATATTGTTGATGTAGCTTGGCTGCTTTTTGCTCAGGTATGGAAAGTTAGTTGGTGTGTGCTACAGGCTCTTGCAGGGTAGTAGGCTGATCTGGGTAGTAGGCAGGTCTGTGGCAGGCAGATCAGGAGAGGCGCCAAGGGCAGGAGGTGGAGGTAGGGACAGTCTGGGGAGGGTCTAGTTAACTAGGCAGGGTAGGTGTAGGCCCTGAAGCTGGAGAATGCAGTTAGTCTGGGTCCAGGGGATTAGAACACAGTGGGCAGAGTCTGTGTTAGGAGGCTGGTCCAGAGACCTGAGGCAGAAAGAGCAGGAGCCAGCCTGGGCCCAAGGCTAGAAGTGGGGCAGAGTGTGGGAAGAAGGGCAATCTAGCTGAATCCGTGAGCTCTAGGTTCAGTGAGAGACTGTCTCAAAAACTAAGGTGAAGAGAAAATTAAAGAAGACACTGGACATTGCCAGCTGCCACATACACATGATGCATGCACACTTTCACAAATATGTGCACACACATACACACAAACACACAAATTATTTCAAAATCAAACCCATAATGGGTTTCTGGCAGTACTTACCCATGTTGAATCACATGACTTCACTGCAGCCTTGCTTTGCATGGTGCATGCCATGACATCACACTTTCCAAAGAACATTGCCTGAAACACTTCAGCTCACATTAGAACACCATGTGTCATCAAGTTCAGTGTCTGTACTGTACACACAAAGTTTCTGTTCTTATAGAAACAATAGTTTGATTATGGAAAACAAAAACTTAATATTTCTTACTAAAATTCTTCAGTATATAAAGATCAAATTACTACATCTTTGGATCATATTGGGTATGGATGATTGATTTAAAATAAAGCTGGGCATGGTGGTACATGCCTTTAATCCCAGCACTTGGGAGGCAGAGGCAGGCAGATCTCTGTGAGTTTGAGGCCAGCCTGGTCTCCACAGTGAATCCAGGCCAGCTGGGGCTATAGGGAGACACTGTCTCAAAAAGACCAGGGGGGGGGAAGATCCTTTTGAGTTGCTGGCTTAAGTTGGGCTTGGTTTAGAACAGAATTTCCAATAATTTCTGAAACTGGTTCAAACATAGTTCTATTTATTTGTATTATGTATCTATGCAAAGGCAGTGTTCTCAGCATTGATGATTGTAAAATCAAAATATTGACCAACTCTGCAACTTAGAGGAAGCATCTCATTCATGTTTCCAAATGAAGCCAGACATTATCGAACAGGACCTTTGACTTATCTTCACATAGATGGAACTGGTAAAAGAAAGGAGCCAGGAGCTCCTCCCAAGCCCATGTGACCCCTGAGGAACAGATCCTCAAATGACCTTAAGTGTGAAAATAAATTGATTTATTTGGGCCAACTGTATGGTCTTAAACACCCAAAAGGAAAGTATAACCAAAGAGTAAAGTCATCAGTATAGTTCTTTAAGAGTTCAAGGCACTAGGCTTAAGTCTATATAAAGTTATTTAGACAATTATTTCTCATTGATGATTTAGTTCCTAACCAGAAAGTGCTGCTCAGATGTAAGACTTCAAATCTTGGTCTGCAATTCTGTAGTGCCCACCTGTAGCTAAGGGGGACAACCAGCTATTGTTCTAAAATGATGGATAAATTTGTTTTCGCCCCCTATTTAGAAGCCTTTGAGGGGGAACTGACAATGATTCTAACTACTTCAACAGCTATCAAAATACCTGAAAATGAATCCTGAATCCATCACTCTAGAGTCCAGCCTTGAAAGACAAAAGAAAAACGAGGAAGAATCCAATAGAGGGATGCTTTTGGAAGCCCTGGTCAAGAAATTCTAATGGACTCTCATATGAACATTTGAAAATTGCCCTTTTCTGACTTTTTTCTAGTTCCCTGTCTAGAACTTGTAATGCTAATTACTCTTGCCTTTACTTCTCCTTCACATCTCCTAGTCACCAATCAAGGACTTTCTTTTTCCCCTAGAGACAAGAGTTATGCAATTTGGGAGTCTTTTAGATAGACCCACTGAAGGGGATAGGAACTGGCTAGGCAGTTAGGGTAAAAAGACCCCTGTGATGGCTAATCCTGGGTGTCAACTTGATTGGATCTGAGATTAACTAAAATGAAAGAGATCTTCTTGATTGGATCATCTAAAGCCGGAAGACACACCCTAAATGTGGGCGTTACCTTCTGATGGCAGCCGGTATAAAAGACCAAGGCAGAGGAGAACACGGGGCTTTTTGCGGCTTGCCTTCTTTCTCGCTGGCAAGTTCGTCTTGCTGCTGTAGACTGAAGACTAGCTGATCTTTTGGAATTTGTCAGACCTTCAGCACTGGATTGGGACTACTGAGACATCCAGCCTTGTGGACTGAGCGACTACAGATTCTCAGCCTCTCCAGT
>NW_008336933.1:10935150-10937000 GCF_000622305.1 Nannospalax galili
ACAGGGTAAAAAGATCCCAAAGAAATGTAGCCAGTTTCTTGGCTAAAAGTCAAAATGTCCTTGGGCTTGTTAGCAACATACTCTGTTCCAAAGGCCAAAAATGTCAAAAGTATTTGGGAGCTTGTATCTAATCCTTAAAAGATTTTAGGGTTACCTCTTCAGAAGGGGGAATGTTAGAGTAGCAAAGGCCCCATAAAAATAAATAAATGAAAGAAGAAAAAAAATATTGACCAACTCTGAGAAATGTTGAAGTGCTGCATCCTGCAGTGTTAAGTATTCAGCTGCAAGTTAATTCTTTAAGTAGAAATAAACAAGCACATCCATCTCACTAGTATGCAAGTTTGCCTTTGTCTTTAATAAATGATAAAATTATATGTATGGCAAAGAATTGTTTTCAAATAAATTACTTTATGAATGACTATCAGTAAATGTCAAATCAAAGATAAATGTTGATAACTGTTGGTTTGTCTACCTATTTTGTATACCTACATATCTGAGATTTAGTAAAAATTTCTTGCCTGCAAAGCATCCCTAAGGGAAAAGGTTGAAGAAGTCTTGGAGTTTCTAGTCATCTAGCACCATATCATGTTGGAAAATATTTATTGAAGAAATTGAACTTTTATTTTGTGGAACCTGGATTTTACTAACCACGTTCATGAACTTTGTTTTTGTTTTGAGAGAGGTTCTCTCTGCATAGTCAAGAGAGGTTCTCTCTGTATAGTCAAGCTGGCCCTGAACTTGTGAGCCTACAACATGCCTATGTTGTATCTTTATTTTTTTCCCAGCCGAGCCTCACTATGTAGCTCAGACTGGCCTCAAACCTATGATTTTCCTGCCTTAGCCTCCTAAGTGATAAGATTATAGGCATGCCATATGTGGCCTCATGTGGTATTTTTTAACATGTCTCTGTGTACACTGTGTTTCTGGGGATTAGACCCAGATTCAGAGTGTGTTGTGTGTGTGTGTGTCTGTGTGTCTGTGTTCATGCCCGTGTCTATGTGTCTCTGTGTCTGTGGGATATAACTGTACCACTTAGAGCTGAGCACTCCACAATCTCTTATTCTCTGCATGCTGATCAGTCGTGAATCTCTGAATTAATCACCATCTACTATAAAAAGAAACTTCTCTGATGAGGGTTGAGAGATTCACTAATCTATAGGTATAAAGATAAGTTTATTACTGTGTCCATTCAGCAGAATAATAGTATGAGGTTCTTCCGTAGTATCTATGACCTAGCCAGCCATGGGTTTTTGGTCCAGGTAATGGTACCAAGCATGAGTTCCATCTTGTGGAGTGAGCATTAAATACAATCAGAAAGTGGTTGGTTACTTCCATAACATTCATGCCACTACTGCACCAGTGGGCATGGCCTGTCAGTCTAGTCATTTGTAGTTCACAGTTTTCACAACTGAGTAAGACTGCTGATTGGCTTTCTCCCCTAGCAGTATACATATTACATTCCAGCACTATGAAAGCTTAACCAGTAAGAATCAAGTTTCCAGGTCAGTACCAGTTTGATTTTTTTCATGTCTTATGATTCAAGTATGTAGTGTCTTTGGCAATAGGCTCTTGCCATTACATTCTCCAGGGTAACCAAGAGCAGTGGCAATAGCCTTCAATGTTTGGGGAGCTCTATGGGACCCTAATGATCAACATATCAAAAAGAGATAACCCATCTCTGGCACTGGGCTTTTTATTTGATATCCTATGGTGTCTGGGGTGAAGCATTGTCCCCTTATAATAGAGTAACTCCATTTAAATTCCATATATATATATATATATATATATATATATATATATGTGTGTGTGTGTGTGTGTGTGTGTGTGTGTGTGTGTTGTATATATATTTT
>NW_008336933.1:10937022-10962146 GCF_000622305.1 Nannospalax galili
GGAATTTCTGCAATAATAGGCTTCCATATGGCATTTTAAAAGGTCTTTAGTGTTAGTTATTCCTCCCCATAATCCCTCTGCTCCCCTGCCCTCCCCTCACCTACCACATCTAACCGTTCCCTGTTTCATTATTCCCCTTCCCTCCTCCATACCACCTGCATTCTGTCACACCTAGGAGCAAACTGAAGGACAGTGGGTCTCCCCACAGTGGAAAAACCACATTACCATTTCTATATTATCTGATTATAATGCACAATTCTCTTTTTTTCTCTTTTCTTCCCTCCCCCTCCTATTTCTGAATTTTCCCCTTCCTTTTGCCCTTTTTTGCTTATCCACAGGTGGAATGTGAGGCATAAAGTCGTCTAAATCAGCATTTCTTACACTGTGATCTGTAGGCATCAGGTAATACTGCATTCACTTTGACTGGAGGGAAGGTAATAGATGTGACTTCAGTTTGTGGCATCACACTCAAAGCACATGGACGAGGGGGGGACAGAGATTTGGAGTTCCACAATGCACTGTTCTAGCACTCATTCACGTCAGGTGTAGCTATTGTTTTTTGTTTTTATTTTTATTTTTCTATGTTTTTTCCCAAAATGATGGCATTTGTCACTTTAAATTAATTTTGACTATTTTACTTTTACTACTTTTGTCATTTTGTATTTAATTTTTTAATGGTGTAGAGAGATTTCAGATTTACAGCTACTATGCACAGAATTTTATAATAAAAATTAAAGCCTCCACAGATTTGTGGGTCCTTTTTATCACTTATCTACAAGTCACTGAATTCCAATTTGATGGAAAGAGGTTACAGTGGACTCCATTAATGTCTACCTGGTACCCCTTATCACCATGTAGGTCTGTTTAGTGGTACAGAACAAAATACCTCAGACTGAGTGATTAAGAAATGTATGGCTCATTATTGTGGAGGCTTGGAGTTCAAGATCCAGCTCCAGCAGATCTGGGTCCAGTGAGGCATGTTGTCTGTATCATAGATGGCCCCACCCTGCAGTATCCTTATGGCAGTTGGAGCAAGCAGCCTCTTCTTCATGAAACTATGAAATTATGTTCACAAGGCCAATACCTCCATGAAGCAATCACTGCCTAGAGGTCCCCACCTCTTACTACTGTTACATTAGGTCTTGGGTTTCAAATGCCTAATTTATGGGGGCACATCCAGGCCACAAGGCTCATATTTTCTGCTTCTTAATAGAATCATAATTTTGTTTAGCTATTTCACATCTCCTATAACCACTTGTTTAAAGGAGACTGCCACCTCCACACTCCAAGGTCCTGATGGTTCTGAGCCAGTCATAGTGACCTCGTGTTTGTTCTTTGCCAGTGATTGCTTTAAAAGTGAATGCATGATGCATTTTTTCCAATGAGATCCAAAGGAAAACTGGAGTCATATTCGTAGGAAAAATTTCTTCGTTATTAACAAGAGGCAGTGGGAGAAGGTGGATCCCTTGCTGCTGTAATATAATAGGGGCATCTGGATGCTCCCCTTGCTGCAGATGTCTCCTAAGCACAAGGATGACACTAAGATGTGGAAGGTAGAGAAGCAGGAAGATGGAAATGATCTGAATCCTTGATGACTCTCTGAAATCTGTACGGTGAGCCCTGGAGACTCCCTGTTCTTGACTTTTCATTTCAGGAGAAGATCTGTTTCCCTACTCTGTGGAAACAAGCAAGGGGTCTACTTGAGGATGTGCTCTGGGGTCCACCCCCCTAACCAGGCCATGAGCTCCTGGATACAGTATCCAGTACAGGGATGACAGCTAGCGAGTGCTTAATAAACACTCCTGTGAGGAGGAAATGTGTTATTGATAGTGAGGGAAGGGACCTAACCTCTAGGCTACCCAGCAGGTGGGCAGATGAGTCATAGCATGTGCTCTTTAGATACAGAGGCAATGCTGGTATCGTTGGATGCTGGTGTCTGCATTTTCAAGCATCACCAACCTAATAGAAGCTGTTCCTAACTGCAAGTTACATCAGAGAATGGCGAGTGGTCAGCATAATGAAGGGCAAATTGGAGTGATTAATAGGAATGCAATCAGAAGCTCTGCAGGGATAATGAAGAAGAGCAGATCCTGGCTCAGTGGCTGGATTTCCGAGGCAGCAGGCTGCATGCTACATCCACGCTTCACACCAACAATAGTCAGAGAAAATAGATACGATTTTACCAAACAATGAGCCTAACTAAGCAGGCAGATTTAGTTCCTTTCTAAAGGGAAGGAGGGAGCCACAGCTGACTAAAACAATTCAACTACTCTCCATTCCCAGCTGGGGATTTAGAAGGAAACAAGAATGAATTTCTCTTTTTTATGTTAACTTAATAAAACTCACTTTTATCCACAAAACTGGGAGAGAATGCTCATGGAAAATGCTACTGCAGTAACCGGAGGCATGCAGGCAGGCACTGTGAAGCAGCTTACAAGTAACATCAGGAAGGAAGCAACTGAGCATTATTTTCCTTTCAGGTAAAATATGGAGAATGTACCAAGTCCAATTTATATGCACAATAGCTTTGCAACCACAAATAAACACAGAGTCCTAGCCTTCACAAGACAATAGATAAGCTTGCCAAGAAAAACAGTCACACATTTTCTCTCCCAGTAGTGGGTCTTTTTCATTTAAAACTATCAATGGTATATGCAAATTGGTATAGACAGATTTTGAGACCAGACCCTGGCTGGAATCCTGAATGAAGGCAGACCATAGAATTTGGTAAGGAGTGATTCTCTGGCCTCTGTTCTGGCCACCCTTTTGAAAGAGGATGGATCCTGTTATGCCACTCAGCTCTTCACCAAACCCTTCCCTGAAGGAAAGACACCACAAGTTGCCAGAATTCTGGGCCTTGGAAGTCCAATGCTTGAAAATTGTACTCAGGAATTTACTGATTTTGAAAGATTCACCAAGGAGGTAAAATATCTCCACAATGAAAATCCTAAGGCACTGAAAAAAGAAATCAAAGACACTAGGTGTTAGAAAGATCTTCCACGTTTCTGGATTGATGGAATTAATATTATGAAAATAGCTGTATTGCCAAAAGTAATCTACAGATTCAATGTATTCCCCTTAAAAATTCCAATAATATTCTTTCAGAATTAGAAAAAATCTACTAAAAATTATATGGAAACACAAAAGACCGTGGGTAGCCAAAGCAATGTTAAGTAGAAAACACTGTTGGAGGTGTCATAATACCTCACCTCAAATTGTGCTGCAGAGCCACAGTGATAACAGCACATTGGTACTGGTGCAAAAACAGGTCTTGAAGACCAATGAAAGAAAATAGCACCCAGAAATAAGCCCACACAGCTACGGCCACTTAATTTTTGACAACAGTGTCAAAACATAAACTAGAAAAGAGGTCTGTTCAACAAATGGTGCTGGTAAATTGGACACATATTTGCAGAAGAAACAGAATTGGATCCATGTCTCTCATTCTCACAAAAATCAATTCAAAGTTGATCCAAGACCTTAATTTTAAATCTGCAATTCTGCAACTTCTAGGGGAAAATATAGGAAAAACACTTTAAAATATTGGCATAGGCAAGAACTTTCTGACTAAGACTCCAGTAGCACAGGAATTGACAAATGGGATTCTATGAAATTAAAAAGCTTCTATGCAGCAAAGAAAACTACCAACAGAGTGAACGGATAGTGTACAGAATGGGATAAAAATCTTTGTTAAACAGGGGGTTAATATCTAGAATGTATATTTTTATAATGTAAAATAAAATCTTTACAAAACCACAAAACTGCCAATTAATACATGGGCTAATAAACCGAATAGACAGTTCTCAAAAAAGGAAATACAAATGACTAATAAACATTTTTAAGTGTTCAACATCCTTACTCATCAGGGAAGGGCAAATTAAAGACTACTATGAGATTCTGTCTCACCTCAGTTAGGTTACCAAGAAAACAAACGACAAGAAATGTTGGTAAGGATGTAGGGAAAGAGGAACCCTTATTCACTCTAGTGGGTAAACTGATGCCACCACTCTGAAAATCATTATGGAGATTTCTTTAAAAACTAAAACTATAACTAGCACATTGCCCAGCTATTCCACTCCTGGGCATAGACACAAAGGACGCTGTATTCTGCCACAGAGATATTTGGCATCCATGTTTATTGCTGCTCTATTAACAATAGCAAGGTAATGGAATCAGCCTAGATATCTATCGACAGAAGGATGGATAATGAAACATGGGGCATAAGCACAATGGAATTTTATTCAACCACAAAGCAAAATAAAACTATGACATTTGCATGTAAACGAATGGCTCTGGAAACTATTATGTTAACTGAGGTAATCCAGACTCAGAGAGATAAACACTGCATGTTCTCACTCATGTGAATCTTAGCTTTTAATTTGTGTTTATGTGGATGAGTGTAGTATAGGTCATGAAACTAAAAAGGGAACCATGAGAGGGAGAAAAGTTTTTAAGGAAGTCTGAAGGGTCAATAGATTCCACGGGACATACAAGTGGAAAGGGGCCCACCAGTGGCAGAGGGTACTAGGGACGATGGGGGATAGGGAGGAGGGTCAGCCAAAGTATGCACGAAACCTCTTACTTTGTATGTGAATTTAAAAACAAAACAAAACAAAATGTTTGAAAGAAAGACTTGCTCAAATCAAGTCTTACAGATGGCCCTGAGGGACCTCCCAGTGAAGGAGCTTTTGTCCTGATGTGGTTGAGGGCTGGAACTTGGAGTACTTGTTCTCTCCTGCCTTCCACATCAGCCTTCAGACTGGATGCTTCTGTCTGAAAGGTATTTGCATAATTAGCACACACAGCTATGTGCAGATTCAGAGTGTTTTGATTCAGAGTGTTCAGCTGTGGTTTTACCATACAGCTGTCCCCTGGTGTCTATGGGAGATTAATTTCTGGAACCCTACTGTGTATGAATGCCTAAATCTCGGTCTCTTCTATAAAATGGCATAGTATTTGCACAGAACTTAATCACGGTCTTCTACATACTATAAAACTTTGTTTTGTGTGTATGTGTTTGTGTATGTACGTGTATGTGGAGGTTCATGTTGGGTGTCTTCCCCAATTGTTTTTCATGGTATTATTATATTGCATTTATTTATTTAGTTTGTGTGTATGTGTGTCTCTGTATGTGTGTGTGTCTGTGTGTCTGTGTGTTTGTGTGTGGGGGTGGGTGGTTGGGTGGATGCAAATGTCATGGCACAAGTGTGGAGGTCAGAGGAAAACTTTGAGGAGTGAGTTCTCTCTTTCCATCACATAGGTCCTGGGGATTAAACACTGGTTGTTAGGCTTAGTGACAAGTGCTTTTACCTATTGCGTTGCCTTGCCAGACCTTCACATTATTTCTTTTTTGAGATAGGATCTTTCGCTCAACCTGGAGCTTGCTGATTTGACGAGACTAGCTGGCCAGTGAGCCCCTGGGATCCTCCTGTAGCTCCCTCTCCAGTGCTGGCCTAACAGATGCAAGCTGCCACGCCTGGCTTTTTGTGTGTGTGCATGCTGGGAAGCTAAGCTTGGTTCCTCATGCTTGTACAACAAACACTTTATAGACTGAATTTTCAATACACTTTTCATCATTTCTAGGTGACTTATAACGTCTGATACAATATAAATGTGGTATCCATAGCTCTGAAGGAATAATAAGAGGAGGAAAGTTCAGACAGATAAAACTGTGTGTGTGAGAGAGAGAGGGAGAGAAAGAGAGAGAGACAGAAAAAGAGAGGGAGAGAGAGAGACAGAGAGAGGGAGAGAGAAAGGGAGAGAGAGGGAGAGAGAGACAGAAAGAGAGAGAGGGAGAGAGACAGAAAGAGGGAGCGAGGGAGAGAGGGAAAGAGGGAGAAAGAGAAGGAGAGAGAGAAAGAGAGAGGGAGAAAGAGAGAGAGGAGTGTGTGTGTGTTTGTGCATATGTAGATGGTAGCTGTCAGGCATCTTCCTCAATCTCTCTCTACTTATTTTTTGAGATTAGGCCTCTCCATGAATCAGAAGCTCATTGATTCAGCAAGACTGGGTGGCTAGCAAGCCTCAGGCATCCTCCTGTTTCTGCCTCCTCAGCACTGAGATTACAGGTAGTTAGTTACCACTGGGCTGGCTTTTTTCATACGGGCTCAGGCCTTCAGGCTTGCATGGTTCATACTTTACCAACTCAACCACCTTCTCCGCCCCAGATAGGACTATCTTTTTCTGGGTATTTTTGATAACCAGTTGGTTGAGTCTGTGGCTGTGCTTTTAACTGTATTATTATTGTCAGTGTAGATGACCAGGTAAGTGATCTACTTATATTTCCCTGCGGTCACAGCACCAAGCCTTGCAGGGTTTAGAACTTACAAGTTGTAAACGTGTTGCCTTCTCTCTGAAATAGGAGTCCTCAAATTTTGGTACAGATAAGAATCAGTACAGTGATGGTTCAAAATGCAACTCTTGGGCCCAGTTCCTGCCACTGTGGCTTAATCATTCTGGATGGGAGATCCACATTGTTCCCAGAAGCCCAGGTGACTCTCTTTAGACAGAATAGGAAGCACGCTCTTGAGAAACCTTGCTTTCTAGCTTGGGGTTTTGACCCAGAGGTGGTGTAATAAAATACTTGAGTCTGGGTCATTTGCAAACAGTAAGAATTTTCTTCTCACAGTTCTGGAGGTAAAAAAGTCCAAGACCAAAGTAGTAATAGGTTTGGTGCCTGAAGGCTATTCTCTGCTGCCAAGATGGTGCCTGGTTGCTGTGTAACCAGGGGGGCGCAAACCTGCATCTTTACATGATGGAGAAGAAAAGGGAACAGAAGGGATGAACTCTCTCCTTCTAGCTCTTTTATAAAGGCTCTAATCCTGTCCACAACACCCAGCCTCTGTGATCCTCATCCTAGGTGCTCCACCTTTCAGTACTGTCACATTAGGGAGTAAGTTCAATATGACTTTTGGAAGGACACAAATACCTGAACACAGCCCCCAGTGATTCTGGCCATGTCATGTCCTCAACTCGTGATCAAAACCATCAGAACAGGAAGCATGGTGCTTCTCTGGGTTCACCTCAGTATCAGTGTGGCCTGGTTGTCATAACAGAGCATCATAGACTGGGTGACTTACCAGTAGGAATTTGTTTCCTCGTGGTCCTAGAGGCTGGAGATGCAGGGCCAAGGCCTGGGCAGGGCTGCGTTCTTCCAAGGTCTCTCTCCTGGGCAGACGGTGTCTTCTCCCTAAGTCCTCACATGGCTTCTTTCTGTGTGTGTCCCAGCCCTCTCATCTCATCACCACACCAGTCACATTGGGCCAGGGCCTATCCTAACGACCTCATTTTTAATTAATCATCTCTTTAAAGGGCCTACCCCACATACAGTCTCATTCTGAGGCACTGGAACTGGAAGTCGGGGATTTCGATCCAAACATTTGGAGGACATGTGTGTGTTATATCTCAGCCAATACCATGCTATGAGAGGAGGTTCAGCCAGCGGCTTCTTCCAAGGCCGCAGGCAGTGCAGAGGCCCGGCTCTGGCTTTCTGGTACTGAAAATGGCTACTTAGGTCATTTATACCAACAACCTGGAAAACGAAACTGAAATATTAAACATCATGGTCACATGTGGCAGCAGGAGGCAAAGAGGGCATCAGAGAGACAGAGGAAGGAAATAGAGGCATGAACATGGTAAACCTGGTTTGGCAACCCTCCCCCCAGGATACCCGCTGACTGGGAGGGTCTAGAGTGGAACTGTAGTCACAGGTCTTTGACCTGTTTCTCATGTCGAGCTGTGATTACACTGTGGTCACTTCCTGACCTGGGTGGTTATGATTTTGAGGACTTCTTTTCATATATTTTGCCTCAAAAAAATAATGTCATTAAAAAAATTTTTTGACAGCTCACAGACTTCTTAGGAATGTGGTAGAGCTTATCCACCCCCGCCCGCCGCTTATTTTTCATCCTCCCCATTCCTATCTCTTTCAGGTTAAAACAGTGTCCATCTCAAAGGATCATTAGGAGACATAAATGTCAACCTGGCAGTTGCCTGGAGGGTATTAGGTACTAGGAAACACCAGAAGTGGTACTTTACCACCACTTACTGAGAACGTAGCATGTGCCAGGCACCATAGTAACCTCTTACACTGTAACTGGTGTGGGCTATGCCACTTCACAGATAAGGATGCCAAGGCTCAGTGCGTCAGGCTAAATGTGGATGTCCTTCCAACATCCATAAACAGAAACTGTTAAGGTGGCGGTTAGGAGGTAGGGCCTTAGGGAGTGAGTGGGTCATGAGGGTGGGGTCCAGAAGAGTTCTCTGGCCCTCTTTCTGCCGTGTGCAGTGCTGGCGGCCACTAGTGCTGTTCTCAGACTTTCCATTCTCCAGAACTGTGAAGAAGTAAGTTTCTCTTGGAAGACACACAAAGCAAGGTGCTTGGCTATAGAATCTAGGCATACTAAGATTCTCAGCTGGGTGAAGTCTTGTTCAAGAAAGGCGCAGCTGGAATGCAGATCCAGTTCTCAGACTAGACCGAGGACCTCTGCGGTGGCTTGCTGACCCCTCGCCGTACTGAAAGTACTGTAGTCCCAGGCACTGTCTACATGTTTATTAGGTGAGTATATTCTAGAATTCATCATATTCCCAGCTGACCAGACTACATGCATTGGTCTCGAGTAACTCTAAATTCAAGAGGAGGCATTTTAATCCATTCTATTCTTGAGAGGACACCCAAATTTAGAT
Organism: Nannospalax galili; assembly: GCF_000622305.1. Lineage (NCBI taxonomy): Eukaryota > Metazoa > Chordata > Mammalia > Rodentia > Spalacidae > Nannospalax > Nannospalax galili. The sequence continues at coordinate 10,945,705 of NW_008336933.1, forward strand.
GCTGTCCCAGCATAACTAAGATAAATCTTTACCAAGTTCAGATGCAATGCAAAAATGTCCACTATCCTGAAAACCAACAGCAAAACCAACCAAACTACCACTGTAAGAACTTCCGTGTTCAGGGCCAGGAAGACGGGACTTCGGTGCAAGCTGGGGACAGGAGGTTATGAGCCCGTCTGGGGCAGAATTCAGGAAACAGCTATAAGAATGCTCCCTAATCTTCTGCGTTTGGGTTCATCTGCAGCTTGGTCTTGTGCTCCTAGATGCGCAAGTGAGCATCTCCCTGCCTAGTGGCTGTGCTGGAGTTTCAGTCGCCTTTCCCAGCAAGCTGTTTCTTAAATCCCTCTCGTTTGGGGCTTCTGTTTGTTGCTCCCTTTAGTTGCCCTGTAAACATTTCTATTGGAAAATTCCAATCTCGCCTCAAATGAAGTAAGAGGAAAAGCCATGTGTCCACACCCAGGCCAGCTCAGCCAAGGAGAGCAGAGGGCCCCTCCAGGACAGGCTTTGTCAACGTGGCTGCAGTGTGGCTCTGACTGGAACAGTAAGGAGCCTGTGGGGGCCATGCAGTGATTATTGACACTTGGCATCAGAGATTCTGGAACATGGAGGCTGCTTTATTGAACTGCAGACCTTTTCTTTCCTCCTCCAACATTTTCATCCTTGGGTGTCAATCACAGCGCTGACCACTGACCACAGGTACAAACTTAGCTTTGTACCTGTCTGACTCCTCATCAATCAGGGCCTCAAAGCCAAAGGCTGTCATTCATTTCACTATCTCCAGTGCTGAGGTGGAGAAGAATATACAACCAAAATAAATGAGTTTTTAATGGAATTAAATGATGTGACATTGAAGTGGGCTGGGGAAGACTATATTGTGTGAAATGATGGCCCCACCTTCCCTCTCAATGACATGACGAATCCCAAACCCAGGAGAACAAGGGTATCAGAGACACCCCCTCCAGAAGAGCTGCAGGTAGACCTTAGCAGTAGTAAGAGAGATTGCGGTTATCACCTCTTAAACTGTTATTTTTTGAAGAGTTGAAAGTATGTTACAAACTATTCTTTCACAATGGGTTGTTTGGGTCGGGTGAGTTGGCAGGTCAGGGTGTGAGTCCTACAACCAGTGCCTGGGGTCCCTCCACCAGGTGGCGCTCATCTCTTGATCTTAGTTCCTGCCAATGATAAATGTATCCTTTTAAAATTGCTCCAGAGCAATTAGGATGTTGACTTCCTCTGGCTCAACCTGTATGAGCCATGCCTGGATCAGAGACTTACACTTTATTTTTCTGGGGACCCAAGATATGGTGAGGCTAGGCACACTTGACACTGAAGTCTGGTGAGCCTGTTTGGGAACTCAATGCCATATGTCACACAAACCCCAGCTCCCCAAGTTAGCCTGGGCACAGGTGCTTGGAACAGTGACCAGGGTGACTGGTTTGAGAAGTATTTCTATATTGAAGACTGTGACCTTGGCCAGTAAGGCTGTTGTCAGTTTTTGTGTTGCTGCAGTGGCCATCTGTCAAAATCATCTGCTGACCGTAAACATGACTATGTATTTTGTGCTTAAGAATGTCAACTTACAGAAGTCTTTGATCTGTGAGATTTGTGAAAGAAGTTTTTTAAAAATGCTCCAGAGAAGCAGTCTCATGGGAACCAGGAGGAGAATCCTTGAACCACCTTTTCCACTTTTTAAAGTTTTATGTGTGTGAATGTATTGGCTGCATGTGCGTAAGGGCACTGTGTCATGCAAAGTCTGTGGAGGTCAGAAGAAGGAATTAGATTCCTTGGAACTGGAGTTACAGGCAGTTGTTAGCTGCCATGTGGGTGCTGGGAATCAAACCCAGGTCCTCTGCAAGAGCAGTCAGTGCTCCTAACCACTAAGCCATCTCTCCAGCCTGCTTTTCTACTTTCATACCTCCCCTTTGACTCAAGAGATGCACTTAGTTATGGGATGGTGCAGTTATCAGAAATTATGTAAATAATGTACTCCATCACATGACGTCACTTCAATGCACTCTTTCAAACCCTACCCCCAATGCTGCTCAGGCATTTTATAGGATAACAAGACAGACACCAAGGATGGTAATCTGGCCCACTGACAGAGCTCCAGAATCTTCAAGTCAACCAGTTCTCACCAGTTCTGAGAGAACGTGCAGTGGGCCACCTTCCACTCATCTTCCTGGTTCCCTCCTGTCTTTCCGCCAGGTGGATCCTCAAGGTCTGGAGAAGGTTGTCTTCTTAAAGTACCAACTTCACTTCATTTGAAGTCTGCACGGAGGGGGTGATTCCCAATTCTGAAATGTTTTTAAGCAGTGCGTAATCTTTTCAAATGTCACCAACAAATGATACTAATCTGTCACGTTTCTGCAGGGATGGGTAGTAAGGGCCCACTGACATCTCAATTAGTCCTGGTAGCAGTCCAGTTAGGTCCACTTTGGAGAGAAAATGAAGATTGGGGAAGGTAGTGGTTTGTACACAGTACACAGTATGTCTCAGAGTTGGGACTAAAACCTCTGTGGACCCAGAGTCCTGACTCCCTCTCCCTCACGTCCTTTGTTAGGTCTGGGTGCCAGGCAATGTCCTGGATGTTAGGAACACAGCAGCAACCAGCATCTGCAAACCTCTGTCCTGGTGATGCTTACTGTCCAGCGAGTGGGGAATGGGCGCACACAGACATGGGTCAAGTCGGTGTGTTGAGTGGTGACAGGGGCTTGGGGAAAAAGAAAGCAGGAAAATGAGGTGCTTAGGAGCTCAAGGGCCCTCATGGGCTTTGTGGCTTCTGTTTATGAGATTGTTATCATTTTTCCACAGTGGCGCTCCTTTCTCCAAAGCTTTGTTTTCCTTGGTGTTCTAGTTAACTTCTCTATTGCTGTGACAAAATTCTCTGACCAATATCAGCTTGGGGAGGAAAAAGCTTTATTTGGCTTACAAGCGCAGTATGTCATCAAGGGAAGCCAAGGCAGGAACTCAGCACAGGAACCTGGTGCACAGACTGTGGAGATACGCTGCTTTCCTGACTTGCTCTCCTGGCCTGTGCTCAACCTGCTTTCTTATACAACATAGGTGTCACCTGCTCAGGGGTGGCACCACCCACAGTGGGTTGGGCCCTCCCACATCACTCAACAATCAAGAAAATGCCCCACAGACATGGCCACAGGCCAGTCCAGTGGAAACAATTCCCCAATTGAGGCTCCCTCTACCCAGGTGTGTCAAGTTGACACCAAAGCTATCCAGCACACTTGTGTTCAGTTACCTAAATTCAGCAGTGGTCAGAAAATATTAAATGGAAAATTCCAGAGAAAACTAAGTCTACAGAAGTTTTTATTGTGATATGTTCATTATAACTGTTCTGCATGTTATCACAGGTTATGGTTAATGAACCTCGTTCCATGCTTCATTTATAACTCAAGCTTCATCATAGGCCTGTATGGAGAGGGAAAAGCATAACATGTAGAGGATTTAGAACTGCCTGATGTTTCAGAATCCACTGGGTGGACTGGGCCACTTCCCTGTGGATAAAGGATGGTGACTGTATTACTGGTGTGGTTTCCCCATCCCACTATCCCGTCACAGAAACATCCCTGGCCTTTGTGTTTGAGTATCAACCCATAAGAGAAAACTCCTCAGTCTCTGAGCTTCTGGTGAGGACTTCAGAGCTGATCAACCCAGGAAAACCCTAAACCCTTCTGCTATTTTTCCAGCTTCTGTTATCCCTTTGACATAAGACCTGCATGTGTTCACAGACTTGTTCTACCAGTGAGGTACAGTTTTAATAGGAGGCTTAGGCCACATTTGAATAGAGGTATGCACATGGGAGGGGTGAATCATGCAGAATTTTGGAGGAAGAGATGGAGGCAAGGGAAAAGGCCATGGAAAGACCTGCCAGGGAATAGTCCAGGTATTCCCCAGGGAAGCCCTGAGGCCAGGGGAGCAATGGCTGGAGAGGTCAGAGCTATAGGGGAGGCTCATTGTGGAAGAGCTATCAGGGAAGGCCACCAAGCAGCCCCAGGATATTCTACTGTCTGAGATAGAGTGGAGATATGATGGTTGCTCAACCCAATATGTGATATGTTGTCTCACGAACATGCACGAGTATGTGCACACGTGTCTATAGGTGTTCATACCCTGTATGTGGAGGCCATAGGAGGACGTCGGGTGTTCTACTCTGTCACTCTCTGCCTTATTACAGAATCTCTCACTTAATCTACAGCTTACCATGTTGGGCCTAGGCTGGCTGGTCAGCAAGCCCCAGCAACCCTCCTGTCTCTGCCCACCCCTCTCTCTGGGCTATAGGCATGCAGGACCATGCCCAGCCTTTGTGCAGCCGCTGGGGATCCTAACTCAGGTCCTTGTACTTGCACGGTAAGTGCTTTTACACACTGAGTCTTTTGATTAATATTTGATCTTATTAACAAAATGAAGTTATTGTATAACACACATTTTGAACAACTTTTGTAAATGTAATCATTTGACTTCCTTAATTATGTGAGATTAATAAATATTCCCAAATACTTTAATAATAGTTCTTGAAATATAACTTTTTTTTAAAGTCTAGAACCTAGTGTGGTGGTGCACACCTTTAATCCCAGCACTCAGGAGGCAGAGACAGGCAGATCTCTGTGAGACTGAGGCCAGCTTGGTCTACATTGCGAGTTCCAGGCCGACTGGGCAACAGAGAAACCCTGTCTCAGAAAACAAAAGCAAAACAGAACAAAAAATAGAGATACGATGTGTTTTAAATGTTGTCAAAATATCAATGTAAAAATTATGATCTAAATGGTCAAATAGTTAACTATTAAACTGTGTTTTTAAAATTAGAATTACACATTTGACCTGACATTTCAGCACACAAAATTCTTTTCTTTTTTATTTCTTTGCAAAATCCCCTTAAACATAACAAATACGATAAAGAGACTGAATATCCACAATTTATTATCCTAATCTGAAGTCATACACACACACACACACACACACACACACAGATATGTGACCTCAGTGCTGAAACACACACAGATGTGACCTCAGTGCCCACTGTTTTTATACTTAATTTTTCATCTTCTCAAGATCTCAGGTATTTTAATTTCTCTTCTTGTTGTGATTTAAAAAAGAAAAAAACCTGGCAAAGTAGCTCAAGGGAGAAGGGATTTGTTTCAACTCACAGTTCAAGGGGACATCAAGGAAGCAGGAGCTTGAAGTACCTGGTCACATCACAGCCACACCAGAAATCAGAGAGGATGAATGCATGTTAGTGTTCAACTGGCTTTCTCCATTTTATACAGTCCAGCCAGGATCCCTGCCCAGGGAACAGTGCCATACACAGTTGGCAGGTCTTCCCCCCTCAATCATAACCAAATAATCCGCCCCCAGTCATGTGCCAAAGCCCACTCACTGGGAAGGTGATTCTAGGTTCTGTCAAGTTAATGACGAACACTAACCATCACAGCAAAGGAGCAGTTGTATCATCATGAACAGATACGAGCTTGGATTCCCAGGCAAAGTCTTGGGGACTACTCACCAGTGGTCTAAAGTTGGATCTCTCACAGGGGTGTTTTCTAGGACACATGATCTATAGGAAGGGGTCTTCAGGCCATATTTGCTTGAGTTTGCACTTGCCAAGTGACCTGTCTTGTCAACAAACTGGCTCACAATCCTGGTCTCCTGTGTTTAGCTGTGGGCCACCTACCTCTATGCACTTAGACATCCTTGCACGCTTGTCAGACCTCTGTGTCACACGGGGAAATTTAACAAGGCTATTTCTGGCTTTATTCTACCTTAAATTCTTTTCATACTCTGCAGATCTCCTGCAGCTGGAACTTAGTTATTGAAATGATGTCAGATTGGATTCTGTGTTTGTCTCTACTGTCTGACTGATGAATTTTGAAGTCAAGCCAATGAAGAGACCCGAGCTTTTGTGAATGACCCTGACCTGAGCAAGAAGAAAACCAGTGTGAAAAGGCTGGAGCCAGATAGATGGAGCCCTTAGATCTGGGGAGAAGAGGTGCTATGAAATAGCAAAGCTTAGACCCTAGATCAGAGCCAAATTCATCTGCAATAGCCAAGATCAGCGATGCAGCATGTGGTGGAGGCTGGATTTCTCTGACATCACCTCCTGGGCCCTTAGACTTGCTGGGGAACCTCAGAAACAGTGAAAGGACGCAAAGGTAGAAAGTAAGGAGCTGGGGAAACTCTGTACAAAATACCTCAGAGGCTTAAATGGCTTTTCCAGTGCACCCTGGAGGATGAGGAGGCTCAAAGGTGGACAGGAGAGGGCAGCCAGCCAGTGTGCAAACTTTGTTGCTGTTGTGTGTTTGTGTGTGCTGGGGTCAGGCACAGCTTGCTGAATATGATCTCGCCTGACCTCATTTGCCCGAAGGGGTACATGGGAGGAAACTGCACAAACAGGACATGGGACATTGAGAGAGTCACATCCTCAGAAAGATCTTGCTGAGCAGTGACATCATGAACCTGGAATCTCTTTCACTGTGAGGAGGTGGGAAGACCTGCTAGGGAACCTTTCCATAATAGTTCTAAGTCCCTAATTTTATGGCAGGCACGTTCTTTCACCTTAAAGTACTTGCAAAATATGGACATGAAAACATAAACTTGATACCTCTTTCAATTTGAAAACAAGAAGTCTCTTGATTTGTATTTGTTTTGCTGCTTAAACCCAAATCCTCAAGGCAAACCAAGGTCTTAGAAACTCTGTAAGTTACTCCCATTTGCAGCTGATTCCATGGTTCCCACGGAGCTTGAGCTTCCACCAAATCTCTCCAGTCTGCCCAGGGCTGGCGACATTGAAGCATAATGCCAGTTAGTCAGGACTCAGAGGTGTTCACTCTGTGCTGCACTGTACCGTACATAGTCAGGCTTGTCTCCAACATGGAATATTGCAAAAGCAAAACCTTCAACATCATCCCCTTCTTATTCTGCATGTCAAAGAGAGCTGCTGTCCACACAGAAAATTACAGTTCCCACACATGTGGGTTTGGAATATGAACAACAAGTATTTTATTTTGGAAACACTGTCATCGCTGCGAATGATGATTCCTTGCCAGCTATGATTTCTCTTTGCCACGTTACCAGGATGCACATGGCTACAGAAGTTGGTTTTTTTTTCTTCCCTGGGTTTTGCTGCTTCTAAAACTCAAAAGCCACTGAGGAACGTGGCAGTCATCTGAGCCAGCGATTTCTCTGGAAATAATTATGCTGTGAAATGAAACTGTGGAAATCTGCAGAGCCCCAAAACAACATCCATGCAAACCCAAATAAAGAGAACTAAATTCCCTTACATTTTGTTCACAGCTGTGTCTAAGACTCCTAGAGAATAAAAGATAGGTTTTCTTTTAACCTATGGCCCACTATTTCAACTAGAAGTCAAAATCATGTTGCTTGCCTTACTAAATAAATAGTTTATGATTAGGGGAGTTTCTAAGAACTGCAGAATTATCTTTTGGTATGTAGTTTTCTACTTTAATTTTCTAAGCATTAAAACCAGCACAGATTCTTCTGGTCTGCTGTGATCACTAAGCTCCGTCCTAGCTCTTTGGTATGTTATTTCTGTCTACCCAAGGAGCATGTGATTAGAAAAAAAATGTATCTCTTTCAGACTCCATTAGAGAGATGGGAAATCAAGACACAAAGGAAACAAGAGATTCCCCATTTCATTTGGATTCAGTTCTTTTTAAAAATCATTATTTTTACTTTTATTTATGTGTATGTGTGTATGTCTCTCTGAGTACGTGTAGGTCATGCATATATAGGTGCCTGTGAAGGCCAGTAGAGGGCATCAGATTCCCTGGAGCTGGAGTTACAAGCAGTTGTGGTGATAGTGTGGGTGCTGGAACACTAAACTCTGATTCTTCCCCTAATTTGACTGAAAATTCTATTTGTATGTGTCATACCCCTGTCACCATCCAGGTCAGAAGCAGTCTTTCTTTAGAGTTCATTTACTACAGAGTCATAAATAGATACACTTTAATGTCAAAATCACTTCCAGAAGCCAACCGTTAACAATATCCTACTGTCTCGAAAGTCATACATGTTGAAAGTTTGATGCATACAAACCAGATGTCCAACAATAAGGAAATGGTCTGGTAAAGTAAAGCAAGACATATCAAGACCGTGAATATTATGGTACTATTGAACTTGTAATTATGAAGTCTAGTTTGAGACATAAAACAGTATAATGTTTTATGGAAGAATACATAAAATCTTTGTACACTGTGATTATAATTATGCTGAATATTTATATCCCAGAGGAGTTAAAGGTAATATGTAAAGCATTATAAGCATATACATTTGCTTCTTTTAAAATGTTTAATCTTGATGGAGAATTATATCTGAAAAATTGAAAAAGGAAATATAAGCCCTCTGATCCCTGTTTGACCACTTATACTTTGTGATGGAATATTGTTGGGGGCCTCTATTATGTGAAGTAGAAGTCTCTTCATATCTGGATAGCTCACGAGCTCGGAGCTTATGTGCTGAGACTCCTTTCATAGCGGGGTGCCTTCCTGGCAATTTTCCTGGCTCTCCTTTTGATGTGCCCACCACAAATGCCATAACATAAACATGGCCTCTGGCTCTAGGAATACCATGCTTTCCTGTGTGATTTTTCAGGTAGTCAGCAGTCTGGCAGCATGGCAGAAACCCACTTCCATATGCAAATAGAATGTCTCACAAAGTATCTATCAGCCAAAGCTTTTACCACTACCCCCATGGTATAAATATCCCAGTCTTCTCTCAATAATATAGAGCTGGATCACAGGGAGCTAGATCACTTGAAGCTACACTTAATAAAAGCTGTGACACGGACTAAGCAGAGTCCCTCGTCTTACTGGCGATCCAGCCTCTCCCACGTGGTCCAGGGGCCAGTGGACCCCGCATCTTGAGGAAAGTACATGGGTGAAATAAGGGCGGTACGCGGCTGAGTAAACCTCAGCAGCAGAGGGACTTTCAGCACTGGAGAAGCAGCAGACAGAGCCCGCCACCGCTTCCAGGAGATGCCGAGCCTCGGCACGGTGGGAAAGCCCGCGGGACCAGGGAAGCAGACGCCTGTGGCCAGGCCCGCCGTGACTCTCCAGGTGTGCCCGTGCACACCATGCCAGGGCACCCAGTGCGCTCCATAGAATATGCCAATGGGTGTGACATCATCTACCATGTCCAATGAGGGGGCAGTTGAAGGAGCCTCATGCTGTATTTTATATTGCATCACTGGTCAACGTCTGTTCTTACACAGCAAGTGACCTAAGACTTGACGCTGTGATGCTGGATCCCAAGGATGCTGATTCTGGCGTGTGTGTAAGGAAAACATCTAGGAAGGGGTGATATTCTTTGGCACTCCAGGCTACATTGCCCCAGAGGTCATTGCTTAATCAGCCCTATGGGAAGTCTGTGAGTGGGTGGGCATTTAGAGTGTTGCTGGACAATATGTTGGTGGGGCAAGCACTTTCAAAGGGGGAGGGTGAACTTTTCTGGTTGTCATGAACTGCAATGGAGCTTATCCCAAGGTCATGTCCAAGGAAGCTATCTATGGTCATCTGTAGAGGGCTGAGGGCCAAACACCCAGGGGAGGACTGAGGGGAACACGACATTGAAGAGTATGCATTTTCCTAGTATACTTACTGGGAAGAACTTGAATACACAGAGATTCAGCCTCCATATGAGCTAAAAGCTCTGCACTTGATAGAAATCCCAACTTTATGAGGACTCTCAGTGATGACAGAATTTAAAGTTGAGACTTGCCCTCAGTGACCCAGAAAAGGAAGGAATAAAGCTTATTTGTTGTTATACAGAAAGCAGAAACAGGACTACTGAAATCTGTGAAGGCAGGTATGACTCTTGAGGTCAAGTCTGAGTCTAACTGCTTAGACTTTCTATGAGACTGGGTTACAACACTGTCCAGCGACACTGAAGAGTTTTCTTTCTCCATTTATAATGTTTCAAATTTGTAAAGAGCTAGTTTGTTTGATTTTTCCCAAAGTTCTAAGTGTGATATCAACGAATAAAAGTTGGAGAAACAATAGGCAAAATTCATTCATTCTAAAAACCTTTATTGGGACACTGGCTTTGTCCCAGAATCTAGGGGGTACCATGAAGGACACATTCCATCCCTGTATCAGTTACTTATTGCTGTGATCAAATGCCTGACAAGAAGCAATTAAGGGAGGGAGGGTTTATTTTGGCTTTTGTTTAGAAGAGATATGAGCCATCAAGGTGGGGAAGGCATGGTGATAGGAGTCACAGTCATCCACAGGAGACAGAAAGAAGGAGAGAGGGAGGCAGAGGCAGAGACACACAGAGAAATGAATGCTGGTGCTCAGCTCACTTTCTCCTTTAAAAAATATTTGTGTGTGTGTGTGTGTGTGTGTGTGTGTGTGTGTACCTGAAAATGCAAATATGCAAGTACCATGATGTGTCTGTGGAGGTCAAAGAACAACTTTCAAGAGTCAACTGTCTCCTTCCACTGTTGGATCTGGGATCTACTTCTAGTAGTCAGGCTTGCAGAGTCAATGCTTTTATCCAAAGAGCCATATCTCTGGTCCAAACTTTCTCCTTTTTATTAAGCCAGGATCCCAACCCAAGGAATGGTGTCACCCACATTTGAGGTGGATCTTCTCACCTCAATTTACCCAATTCAGGTACTCCCTCCCAGACGTGCCCAGAAGTATGGTGGTTCTAAATCCCATCAAGTTGGTTCCCCCACTAGCCTTGGGCCTTGATCCTGCTCTTCTGCCTCAGATCTCTGGACTAGCTCCCTAATCCAGACTAGCTAAATCTTTGTTAAGATCCTCCACTCATGGTCCCCATCTCCATCTTCCCCTGGGCTCCTGCTCTGCCTAATAGACTGGCCCGCTTATGACCCTGACAAGTATATTGTATACCACTTATCAAAGATGCTTCTTTTCTGCAACTGATGGAGGCTACTGCAGAGTTCCACAGCTGGTCACACACAGAGATACTCAGACCTAGGTGACACATCTACAGTGGAACCTCTACAACAAAGGTTCATGGAAAATAGCAGAACATTCTCTTCACAGAGAGAATACCAGGGCACCTCTCAACTCTCACTAGGGAAGTTTCCTTATATAACAGAGTATGATGCATACAGAAGGCCACAACTGCTCACGTTTTAGAGAATAAGATACCGTACAGTGTGTGTCCCTGGATAGGACTCCTATATTAAACCTCACCCACCCACAGCTCAGGGGGAAGAAAGATTGTTAACAGCCAGGGTTGGTCCATGAACATAGGGAAACAACGGCTTTCAGGCCACTGGACCCTTGCTCATGTGAACTTGCAGCAATAGTGGTACCGAGCACAAGACCCACACTGACTCAATCAGACAAGGGGCCAGAGTAGAGCGAGGGAAATGGCAGCAGGCCCCTAGCCTGGGAACTGTTGGAGACTGATTAATGCTGGATCAGGGAGAGTAGAGCAGACCTTCCTTAAGATCTCTAGATAGGCTGACTAGACTCCAGTGGATGAACTTAACACCAAAGGACAACTGGGAACAAATGCTTGGCTGGATAGGACTAAACATGTATAGCAGAATGCATGAGGTCTGGTGTGTGTGTGTGTGGGGTGTCTATGAGGGTATGGATGGGGGAAGGGGTCTAAATTTGATTAAGAATTGTTGTATGAAATGTACAAAAGCTCAATAAAACAAATTTTAAAAATATGTGCATGAGCCAGGTGTGGTGGTACAGGCCTTTAATTCCTGCCCTCGGGAGGCAGAGGCAGGCAGATCTCGGTGAGATCAAAGCCAATCTGATCTATGTAGTAAGTTCCAGACCAACTGGGGCTACAGGGAGATTCTGTCTCAAAAACAAAACAAAACAAAAAAAGTGGTATCTTCCTCACACAGATGGTTTCTACTCCAGACACAGTTTTGGGGAGTTTTACAGACAGGAGCTACCAATGAGCAGCTTGAAGCCATCCAGATATCAATAATTTAAAAAAAAATCCCCATCACGTTAACAATTTTGATTACCTTTCACAGTCCCCTAGTGGAGTTTGTGTGTTTGCTAGGAGAAGCTCATCCTAGTGAGGTTTGTCCTGCCTATACTGCAGTTCCACAGCTTTTTCATAAGAGAAGATATTTCCGTGCAAGAGCTTGGAGGACATTTGGATGCTTTACGGCTTGCCATCCATGGCTCCTGTTGTCCTGCACTGGAGGAGGAAGAGGGTAAATCCAACAGCCTCTTTCCCAGTAGAGAAGCAAAAGGAGTTTAACTGTCCTTCTTCCTTCCAGGAAGTATCTTACAGGGGTGAGCATGAGCCCCAAGCGACATCGTTCAGGTGTGCTCATCTGGATCCAGCCCTTTGAGTGAAGGCTGGGAGCAAGGACCAGGGTCATTTCAGAAGCAAAGGCTAAGCCTGGCTGCCTGACCCTGGAGGGAGATGGTTGCATGTCAGGGTTTTAGTGTGTCCCTGGACGCTGTCAGTTGCTGAGTTTGGGTTTTCCATCTTCTTGAGATTCTATAAACCATATATAATATATGTCCTCCATGGTCCTCCCATCGCTTTTGCCTTCCAATAAATTCCTCTCAGCTTATCTTTACCAGAGCTGTTTTCTGTTGCTTGCATCTGAGGGCCCTAATCAATACAAACAGGTCTGGATTCGCCATCTATTTTGTCTAGCATAGCAGTTAGGAATAAGGTAAGGAAAGTTGAACCTTGCTTCAAATACTCAGAAACCTGAAGTTTCAAAGCTCTAAATGCCTCAGCATCCTAACCTGACACGTGAGGAGAATAGTGAATAGAATTAATGAAGACCATGTGAGAAGACACTGTGGTCATAGGAAATTCTATTTAGGACTGAATTACTGTGGGGAGAGAGGGCAGGGAGGGAAAGAGGAGGCGGGATGTGTGGGGGGGTTTCTAAAGAAGTACCCGGAAATCATTCTGACAGACTGCACTTAAGCTCCTCGGAGCTGTCTGCAGCTGTAGAGCCAAACTGACCAATCAGCTGTGGGCTTCTGGATTTGCTGCTTGCCTGCGCTGATCACTTAGGTTTTCCTTCTTAAGCCCAAACTCTTTGTTCTCCTCTGTGGGACACACTTACTTTGGGCTTTTCTCAAATCTGCGTCTGGAATTGCAATTCCTTGAACTCTAAAGCCCTTTTATTCTTTATCACCTTGACGGAGATTACGCACTGACAATGTAAACAAGCAGTCTGGCAGCATGGGGCCTCCCCTTTCTAGGACAGTCTAAGGAAGGTTTTCTTATTGACCTCAAATAATTGCCTAAGGAAGTCTGTCGGCCAGGTCATTAAAGCAAACCAAGGAAACAGGAATCCATTGTTCTTTGCTCTGGTTTCCAGTTTTCTCTCCCCTGATCATTTCTCAAGATAACCATTAGCAGGGTGTTTATAGTTATAAAACTAGATAATCAGATTTAGAAATTCTAAAACCAACATAGAGTTTGTTAATGGAATAATAAACATATTTGTTGACAATATTTTAAAAATCAAATAATGCATTTTTGTTGACAATATTAAAAACCAAAGCTGAAGAGTCCTTTCAGCTCATTGTTGCCAGAATATAGGGTGTTCATGCCATGATGAAATTATCACACAGTAAAAATGAAAGCCCCAAAACTGCCTTACTAATCTTTCAGGACAAGAAGTACAGTGAGGCAATGCCAAAGAATGGGAGGGACCACAATGGCGGCCTCAGACTGGCTGCCTCGTCATTTACAGATCTGATTTTTCATTTCAACGTGTGCCTCTTTGCAGAAGTAACACACTCAGCCTGCTGAGGCCAAAACCACGGAAGTTTGGTTTCATAAATGGTAACTCACATGCACACCCTTTGAAGCCTGTGGAGATAGGTCAGACACACATATAATCGATCTGAATTAGTACGATATATGAGATGCTGTGATTTCTCAGCCATGGTATATGGCTGAATAAAGGCCTGTGACCTTCTCAAATATGTCAGTAGTTCATCTATGACTCTTGTCAAGCTAGTTCCTAAAAGCCAGCATGCCATTGCTTCAGGAACAGGAGCTTAGCTCTTCTAAATCAGAATGCCACAGGGGAGACTTATTTTGGAACCAGGATGTCCTCCCAGCCCACACCTCAGGGGTCTAGCCACAAACTGAAATGTTATGAATAATTTCAATCTCCATAATGATTTTAGGTAGTAAGAAAAAATCATCGTGATTTTAATTTTTCTTTTTTGACATAGATCCTAGAGAAATATTCTCAAAGGCAGAACCGGGGCTCTTGGCTCAGTAACAAAAAACGATATATATATAGCTATATATCAAGAATAGTAATATACTACTTCCTTGGTTCTTGAAGGAGGCTGGTCTCATGATTTCCCCAAGGACATCCAAATCAGAGGAGGCTTACATAGGATGGTGTAATGTTTGCATAGGTCTTACATACACACTACATGTGCTTTAAATCACCCCTAATACTCAGTATGTAATTGTAGGGAATAATGCAAGAATGAGTCTATACCTGTTGAGAACAAAAGAAAAGTCTGTATCCCTTGAATAGAGATGGAAAGTTTTAGAGGGGAAGCATTTTGAATGCTCGGTTGACTGGAATCAGCAGATGTAGAAATTCTGAGATACAGAGGGAGGTGGACTGTATAAATGCTGGTGATGTGTGAAAAAGATGCAGCTCAGGTTAGTTAAAATGTAAGAAAAACTTAGTGGTTACAGAGTGAACATATGAATATGTAAGAGGAACTGGAAGACAGTTTATTGCTCAACAAAGAAACCAATTAAGCAAATGACCTTTAAGCCTAGTGGCTTTAAAGCAAAATAATGAATTATCCTTCACAATTATTATGGGACAGGAAATTGAGTCTTCCTTCTGGGTGGTCAACTTGGGGTTTCTCATGAAGTCTCATGAGTTTTGGGGAAACACACTGTCACCTGGAGATTTGTAGGCAGACAGATCTAGGTGGCCCACTCCCAGTAGCCAGCAAATCCTTATCAGTCCTTGTCCGGGGGCCTCAGTTTCTCGCCACATGCTTTTCTCTGCACCGCCATGTACATGCCACATAGCTCAGTAGTAAATTCTCCCCTGAGCTAGCCAACTAGAAGTCTAAGGGAGTAGATCTTACCTGGGGCTTTTCCCCAACATCAAGAATATTTGGCAATATTTTGTGATACTTTTGCTTGCAACTGGTGTTGATAGGCCAAGGCCAGAAATGCTGGTAAACATCTTACAGAATAACCACCACAGTTGTTAATGATCTCATCTGTAGCCAGCCAGGTTCATAGCCAGGTACAAGCCTGTAATCTCAAGTTACTTTGGAGACTGAGGCAGGAGGACTGAAAGTTCAAGGCCGGCCTGAATTACAGAGTGAGTTTAAGGCTAGTCTTGGCAATTTAGTAAGATACTGTCTCAGAGTAAAAAGTGAAAAGAGAGCTGGTAATATAGCACAGGAGTAAAACTTGCCTAACAAGTGCAAGTCTCTGGGTCCATTCCCAATACTATAATCAGTCAATTATCAATGGATTCAAAATATTAATAGGTGACATAGCACCCAGTTTCTTGACTATAAATGACACTTCCTCCTCTACTTATCTTTATTTTCTGAAAGGAAAAAAATGTATATTTACATAGTAATGCATATACATGATATGTGCAGTCTTGTATAACCCAAGATAAACATCTAAAACAATAAATCCATTCAGCTCTTCCTTGTGCTTAGTAAAATATCTAGTAAGAACCCCTGGGTTGCAGGCTTTAAGTGATCTGTAGCCTAGCATCCCAGTCTGTTCTTGCTAGCATCCAGATAGCAGCCAGGAGGGGTAGTTGGGATTTCTGTTGTTCTACTTTGGTAAGAAGATGGAGCAGTTTCTCCTGGGCACCAAATAATCATGTCTTCTTAGAAAGTAGTACCATTTGTGCTTTGATGCTGGGGCTTGCCTTGGAATATCTCTTCCCTCTTGCAGCAATACATCAGGTACAAACTGCTACATAGTAGCACCACAGTAGAAAGGGCAGCAGTGTTGGATGACATCAGTCACCCTTTTTGTCTTACTTCCAAAGGTTTTTGTTTGGTTTCTTTCAGACTCAAGGACAGAATGTCCTTCATCCTCTGCAGAGCTGACTTCTCCTACACTGGGTTGAGCTGGATAGCAAATAAGTTCCCTTCCTCTGGAGCCTGGCACCACCAGGCATCCTCCACTCTCCATTTTGCCATTTCCACCCCTTACTTGACTACTGACCCTTTTATCTCAGTATATGTGCACATTTACATCTTCCCATTTTTTTTTAATTTTTAAAAATGATTTATTTAATAACAACATACTTAGAAGAAGCATATCATTACAACACAATTGACATATTCAATAACGTTTTCCTGAGGTAGGATGCATCTCTTTCAAATTTGGCTGTAAATTTTTAGGTTTACAGTTGAATTATTACAGTTATACAATATTGTACTCAGTAT
Source organism: Nannospalax galili (assembly GCF_000622305.1). NCBI lineage: Eukaryota > Metazoa > Chordata > Mammalia > Rodentia > Spalacidae > Nannospalax > Nannospalax galili. Next base: position 10,962,126 of record NW_008336933.1, read on the forward strand.
AAACCCTATAAGACATAAATT
>NW_008336933.1:10967845-11042148 GCF_000622305.1 Nannospalax galili
GTGAGAAGGATCAGGAAACAGTATTGGTTCCCCAGGTGTCTGGGGCCCCAAGACTAGGAATGGCACAGGGTCCAAGCTAGAGTATAGAATGCCAGGCGGGGGGGCAGGGGGGTGGTGGGTGGGGTGGAAGGGTGAATGAGGCTTAGGGAGTCCCGGCGCGGAGAGCTGCGCTATAGACTTACCCCAAGAGGTCTGAGGATAGTAGTGCAGGCTAGGAGAGTTAGCCGGTGGTGCAGGCCCAGGGAAGCAGAGCGAGGTGAGGGCAGGGCCAGGACCAGAAGTGGTGCTCCTGGAGCCCAAGAAAGGGACTGGGTTGCTCTGGGTGAGAAGGGTCAGGAAGCAGTGTTGGTTTCCCAGGTGTCTGGGGCCCCAAGACTAGGAGTGGCGCAGGGCTCAAACTAGGAGTATAGAACGGCGAGGGGGCGGGGGATGGGAGGGTGAATGTGGCTTAGGGAGTCCCAGCGCGGAGAGCTGCGCTGTAGACTTACCCCAAGAGGCCTGAGGATAGTAGTCACATCTTCCCATTTTTTAAAACTTAAGGACAGAGATGCAATCTCCTTCCTCCCTTCCTCCCACATCCACCCCCAGCTAGCCTTCAATTTCTCTCCTTTGGGGCTAGAGAGATATCAGTGGTTAAGAGTGCTGGCTACATTTGCAGAGGACCCAGGTTTGGTTCTCAGCACCCACAAGGCAACTAACAACCATCTGTAACTCCAGTTCCAGGGACTCCAATATCCTTTTCTGGCCTTTGTAGGCACTGTACAAATGTGATGCACTTATATACATATAGGCAGAAACATTCATACACATAAGAGTTTTTAAAAAGATTCAGTTTCTCTGGGGCTGGAGGGATCGCTCAGTGGTTAAGAGTACTGACTGCTCTTGCAGAGGACCCAGGATCGATTCCCAGCACCCACAAGGCGGCTACGAACTGTCCTTAACTCCAGTTCCAGGGGAATCTGAAGCCCTCTTCTGATCTCCATGGCATTTCATGACATGGGTGCACTCACATACATGCAGGCAATACACTCATACACATGAAATAAAATTCTGATCTCTGGCATTTCATGACATGGGTGCACTCACATACATGCAGGCAATACACTCATACACATGAAATAAAAATAACAAATAAAAAAAATTTCAAAAAAGATTCAGTTTCTCTCCTTCACTTGCAAGCTTCTTAAAAGGGTTGTGAGTCCTAACTGTTTCTACTGCTTCACCTCTACCTCTCATTCCCTTTCACCAAGGTGAACAGGCAACAAGTTTTGCTTTGCTTTGCCCCAGGGTTTCTCAGAACTCAAAACACATACCACATACAGCAGAATCACATACAGGTCTGGACTGAACCGCTGAAGTGGGAATCTGATGGGATCAAAGGTTTTGAGGAGTTTCTCTGGAACTCATGTTCACTAAAGTCACTGGTTCATCTTTCAGTCGATATTGGCATCTCTGCGACCAAAAGTCTTGACAGGGACAAAAGGCCTATTTTAGCTCACAGTTTTGGAGGACCCATTCCATCATGGTGGGGAGGGTATGGAGGCAGAAAGTGTTGAGGCTCCTCCATCATGGTTGATCAGGAAACAGAAGAGTCTGGAACCAGAAGAAGGTATAACCTTCAAAGTCCTGTGCCTAGTAACCTACATCTACCAATGAGGCTCCACCTCCTAAAGGCTCCACAGTCTTTACAAGATCACCACAGGCCACCAGCAAACAAGTGTTGAAAATGCGAGTTTGTAGGGGGGCATTGCAGATTCACATAGTAACAACTTGAAGAAGAAAGCCCCCCCCCACTTTATTTTGGTGCCTCTTTCAAAGAAAGATCTGGATCTAATTTGCAACAGAAATCCTCACAGTGTGAAATCATATATTACAGCAGCAAAAGAGGGAACACATCATTACTTTTTGATCCTGAAGAAAGTGACAGAGGTCTGATTCCACTTCCTTTTCCGGTTTTTCTGGCTACCTGCTTATAATTAAAATTGAAGCTAGTGTTGACTTCTATTGACTTTTAATCTCAAGGCAGTGCTGGTGGAGATTAGAATCTCTTTGAAATAACACGAATCAGATCAGAATGACCCATCTGACCCAGCTAATGGCTGGTAGAGGGAGGGTAGCACTGGAGGGAAATGACTATGCAAAAACAGAAGCAGATTTCCAATATCAAAGAGTTTGTCTCTAACTCTGTCACTTCAGAGCTGAGAGCATCTGATTTTATCAGTGGTTTGACATGCAGGATACGCTCCGCAGTTCACTGTCTAAACATCTATTTAAAAATCAAAGCTAATATGTGACCCCTGATCAATGTGTTTCTTAGTTCACAAAGGCTGTAAACCACAGCCTGACATGGCTTCTAGGGGACATAGTTGAGAAGACTCTGGATGCAGTAAAAGTGGATCATGCATACCTCAGAGTCGACATGGAAACAGACTCGAGGGACTCTGATCTGGGAAGGAATCCTCTCTAAGCTTGTTGGGTCATCACCTAGGCAGGTAGGATCCTGTGGGCAGATGATTACCCACTGGATACCCAATCCTTTTCCTCTCTGTGAACAGGCTCTCTTCCAGTGTGGACCCAGCAGCCAGATCCTTCTGATGACAGGAAGGAAATGTCACCATCCTCTCTGTTGTCTCTATTGTCTCTTTCTGGTCTTAAAAAGCACAGGGGGTGACTGTTTCATACTGGCTTTGAAGGTGGTTTTTGAAGGTGATGGAGTGCTGGAAACATGGAAGGACTTTATCTTGAGCCACCTTGTCTGGCACAGACAAAACCCCACAGCTCCCCTTCCTGCTCACCACTTTGATGAACACACACTCATTTGAGATCACACCAAGGCCCAGTTTAAATGTCAGTTATTTTTCTCCTGGTTGATCCATAAAATGGCCCTGGAAGATCTTAGCATCTCAATTTCTTCATATTTGAAGGCTGCCTCAAGATGGAGAGGCAGAAGCAAAGCTGTCTTTACAAGGAGGTGACATTTAGGCAGAAGCAGGCATTTCAACATGCCTGATAGGAAGCTGGGAAGATAATGATAGAGTTTAAAAAACATTACAAATTTCATATATATAATGACAAAAATATATATGAAGACACACAAGCAAGCACCCATAATCAAAATGACCAGGAGGAAAGATTGTCAAGATGATAACACATGGGGCTGGAGAGGCGGTTCAGCAGTTAGTGCACTTGCTATTCTTCCAGAGGACCTGAGTTTTGATCCTATCATCCATGTCGGGCAACTCACGACTGCCTATAACTCCAGCATCAGTGGCTCCAACATCCTCTTCTGGCCTTTGTGGATGCCCACAAACATGTGGCATACACACACATAGACAAATAAAAATAAATATTTTTAAAGAATGGTAAGAAGTGCTTCCTGAGTAATAGGATTATGGGCGATGTTTTCCTCTCTGCATTTGAAACTTTTTCTACAGTATTTTTCTATAATAAATTCTTCTACAGCAAGCATGTGTTAGAGATTTAAAGTACAAAAATCTCTCATCAACATCATTTTAAAATTATGTACAAACTCTAGAGAAGGCAAAGGAGAGCAGGTTAGACCATTTTCTGGGACAGTTGGTGAGAACTTTCCCTGGTCTCCATTGCTTTGCTAGTGACCTTTGCTCTGTGAACTGATCTACTTTGCACCCCTGCTTCTCTCCTTCCTGCATGGGGCAGCAAGTCCTGGCTGTTCTGATGTTATTCAAGCTTCATAAGCCTACAGATGAGCATGTAACCAACAGATGTTAGACACAGCCCATTAGGACAAGAGAGACGATGCCACAGCGATTTAACCCAAGGAAAAATAAGGAAGTGGCAGAGCCATATGCTTCTGCACAATAACGAAGAACATCTGTCTTCAGATTCACGGGGCCCAATTTGTCATCTCTAAGAACAAAGCCCTTGCCCTCCTCTCAGGAGCACTGCTGCTTCTAGCCAGAATGAGGCTATAGGAATCCCCAGGTCGGGGATAGGATCTTTTTCTGAGTGACCTGACTTCTGGACAGCAATCTCTGCAACAGTCAGTTAAGCAGCTTCCAAATATTAGATGATGAGGCATCCACACTCCATGAACTTGACCTGGTCCTAGGGCTCTCTCTCTCTCTCTCTCTCTCTCTCTCTCTCTCTCTCTCTCTCTCTCTCTCTCGTGTCTGCAGAGCCTCAAAACAAATCTGAGGGCATGTTTGAGGCTAAGAGTGTCTCTAGGCATCATGTTAGTGTCCTCAAAACAAAAGATGGCCTAGAAAACATGACTTTGGTAGTTTTGTGAGAAGAGGTTTGTTTGAAAGGAACAAAGTTTTAGTTAATCCTGGCAACTGTGGTCTGAGAGTGTTAAAAGGAAGACTTCAGAAGTAAACAGCTTATTAGTTTTAAATGGCACACCATCCTGAGTAGTGTCACAGAATCCCTCACCATCCTGCTGTGTCTCCATGGGATGAAAATCATCCCCTCTTCCAACATAGAGACACAATATATACTGACATCCACTGATCATTTTGTGTTACCTCACTTAGCAGAGACAATTTCATCTCCGCATTTCAGTGTAAAACAAGTAGTTCTGGTAATTCCTATATGACCCAGGAGCCATGAAATATTTCCTTTAAGTGAAAAGATAAGAGTTTAGGACTTAATGGAAAGGAAGAATTGAACAGTGAGGTTGCTGAGTCTGTACTGCAGTAAGACATTTTGAGAGACTACAGCCATCTGACTGATTACAGTGCGCTATTTTATTATTAGTTATTGTTAATCCTTTCTGTGCCTAATTTTTTTTTTTTTTGGTCTTTTTGAGACAGGGTCTCCCTGTAGCCCCTGTGTGCGTTCCACTGACGGTATGCTCTGAGCAGCTTGCCGTGAAGGAGGTAGGATATGGTGACTCAAAAGTGAGTCAGTGGGGAGTAATGGTTAGCTTCAGGAGAATAAAGTCCTAGTAATGTTCATACTGTGCAATTTGAGAACCAGAAATAAACTCCATGGTAAAGATATTCAGGTTTCCTCATATCTTCCTGTGCCTAATTTTATATTAAAATCATATATATACATATATATATATATGAAAAAACATGGTATGTATAGTGTTTGATACCCCTGCTGTCTCACACATGGACTGAGGGTATTGGAAAGTTTCCCCACAGATTAGGGGAGATGACTGCATGTTTCTTCTGCCACCATGTACTCTCCCTGTGTTTTCTGTCCTCTGGTGCCTGTGGAGCTCTCTTCCCTTTGTGCATTCCCATCTCTTCCTTCTGGTCCAGGAGCCAACATTCCCATGTATAAGTGTCTCCCTGTCTCTTTGTTTTGTATGTCTCAAAGAAGAGACAAAATTGGTCTTGGCTATTAAGAATACAACATTTTCTAAACTATGGCTGAGACACATCAATGGATCAGGAAATCTGAGTCATGGGCTACAGCCAGCATTTAAAATGCCAAGATTAAGAATGGAATAGGAATGAATGAATTGAAAATACCAGTTTCATATAGTGAAGGGGAGTACCTTTCCTACAATTGTATGAACCTAGGTTTCAGCTTTATATATGCATAGACATATATGTGGGTGGTGGTGGTGGTGGTGTGTGTGGTGTTGGTGTACCTAGCTGAGAGGTAAAACCTACTTAAGGATCATGTTAAACAAACTTGGAAACCACTGGTCTAGGTAGTTAGTTTTTATATGAGGCATAAGTTCCTCGACCCATATGTTCCTTGACCCAGGATGAGGTTGAGCTTTGATGAACTCAATGTAGGGTGAAAATATTATCAGTAGAAAATCCAGTTAACCTTCTATACAACCCATTTAAAGCTTAGCAACACAGCACATTGTGGGGCATGGGATGTTTGGGACATATTGAGAAGTAGCAGAGCTCATACTGTGAGCCTGCAAAGAGATCTCAAGTAGAGTGTCTATTGACCATATATCTACTGAATGTGTAACAGATGAAAATTGTGAGATGAACCATTGCATTACAGGGCCATCGCTGTGATTGGTCTTTGGCACAGAGCTTCCAAAACCCTTGTTATTTCTTGAATGATATGAATATCTGTTGTTATTCATAAGGAGCCCCTTTTAATCATATTTGCATATCTGAGTTTATGCTAATGCAGAGACTCTTGGTGGATCACTGGATGGCTTCAATTAAAGAATAGCTATATTTTGAGTTCTCATAGCTACATGTGGTTAGAGACTACCTTACTGATGCACCCTGCAGTTGTTTAGCACACAGGAAGTTTAAGCAGCCTGTCCAAGGCTATTCAGCTAGTCCATGGTAGAACCAAAATGTCCATGTAGATGGTTGTGTGCTGAACCCATGTCTTTGGTCACTTTGCTGTATGACTCCAAAGTGCAGGGCTGCCCTCACTATGGTGGCTCCCAAGGTCAGGGGAAGGGTCCCTGGGTGTAGACAGAAGAGCAATGGAATGACAAGCCAGGATCTCAGGATGTAGCACAGCAGAAACAGCAGGGAGACATCAGCAGTCCAGACCTCACTGAGTATGAAGTGAGGCTCTATGGAAGTTAAGAGAACCGAGGCTTAGGAAGGCCGGGGGGACTTGGAATTGGATGTCTTGAGATCAGCTAAGGAATACATACATGGCCTCTTCATGAAGCTTGGCTCCTCACAGAAGGAAAGAAGAGTGTTAAGGGATATCTCATATATACCTGTTCCCCAAGGCAGGAAGTAGAAGCTGTCAAGCCACGTAAAAGCTACATCTATGGGCATAGCATGCTTCTACTATATTGAAGTGATCAAAGCTGTCACATGCCCACCCGAGGAAATAGGGAAACAATCTTCAGCTTTTGAAGGGGAGGCACAAGCCCACAAGGCAGGAAAGTACCTGGGATGAGAACTATTACTATGATTGTATTTAAAAATCCAATGCAGTAATCTTCAAGGACACATTTTAATTGATAGGAGTATTATTAAAATCCCTCATGTCTGCATAGCTTTTGTCCCTATCAACTCTGCTTTTGAAAATTTATGTTAAATGCATTTTCTTAGGTGTTTTTCAAGTCTTAGCTGTCAGAGTGGTTACTTCAATTTTGTTTTCAGTAGCCTCAAATTAGAAAATGTTCATATGTCCCCAAATAAGAAATTGATTACTGATGGTACCATCTGTTATGGTGTGTAGAAGAATATTATAAAGTAGTATTGGGGGTAGAACATGAAGCATTCATTATTTAGAGAAAGAGTACATTATGGATATTTAAGAGTTTTACTTTTTAAACTGGGTGTGGTGGCGTACACCTGTAATCCCAGCACTTGGGAGGCAGAGGCAGACGGATCTCTATGAGTTCAAGGTCAGTCTGGTCTACATAGTAAGTTCCAGGCCATCTGGGGCTACAGGGAAACCCTGTTTCAAAAAAAAAAAAAAGATTTTAATTTTTTGGCAGACTTTGGTTTAGGTAACTATATCCATTCTTCTCAGCAGGTTGATGTTGACACTTGGTGGGAAACTGGGAAAATGTACACCTGGATTAAAGCGCTGACCCTGCCACCTGTGTGTAAAGTTAGAGTCTTCACATTTGACCAAGTAGCCATCATGTAGTCATGGAAACTGATGGAGCATATATAAGACTCATCACTTTGCTGACTTGGGGTCTCCTCCCTGGAAGAGGACCATCTGTAGAATGGAGACAATGCCCTTGATCTGATACCAAGAAAGGTTTCCTTTAAACATAATTTGTCTGGTTCTATTTGATTTTATTAATTCTTCTTCTTTGCTTATTTAAAAAAAAATCATGCTAGTCTGCAATACACCTTGAAGTTTTCAGTCTCCTCCTTGAAAATCAGACTCTGATCACAAGACATTCTGCAGGGTTTTTTCAGTTTTTTGTTGTTCTTGTTGTTTCTTCTGTTTTTTTTGAAAGGTCTCCCTGTAGCCCCAGCTGGCCTGGAACTCACTATGTAGACCAGGTTGGCTTCCATCTCACATAAATCTGCCTCTCTCTGCCTCCCGAGTGCTGGGATTAAAGGCATACCATGCCTGGCTCTTTCAGTAAAACATTTGTATATACAGTTCACAATTCAAAAGGTTCAACCTGATATACTATGAAAAGTCTTGTCTCCTGGCTGCCCTGTTACTCTGCTCAGAGCAGAGCAATGGTTTCTAGAATCTCATATATACTACCAGAAATATTTTAAGTACAATATATATGAGAAAATTCCTGTATTGGTCTCCCTCTGCCCTCTTTTACATACATAGTGGTGCACAATGTATATTGTCTTTTTCCTTTTCTACTTTATTTATTTGTATTTTGTGTGTATAAGTGTATTGTCTGTATGTAAGTAAGTGCACCCGTGCTCATGAAGTGCCCTTGGAGGACAAAAGAGGGCATTGGATCCTATGGAACTGGAGTTATGGACTGTTGTTAGTCATCATGTGGGCGTTTGGATTTGAACCTGGGTCTTCTACAAGAACAGCCATTGCTCTTAACCACTGAGCCATCTCTCCAGCTGGTTTTTTTTTTTTTTTTTTTTCTTTCCTACTTTAAAAACACAAGTATGAAGAGCTTGGTGAAAGTTCTTCCCCAGAGAGACATCTATAAACTGATCAAAATTAGTGAAATCTAATCAGTGGAAATCTCTAGAGACTGATCAAAGTGCTCACAGCAGATTGAGAGCATACAATCAGCGCATCTACAGTAACAGTGAGGAGGAAGGAGGCTGCAGTCACAGCTCTGGGTACCAGAAGCTCCTTCCTCAGATCTAAAGTGGAGTGGAGGTCCTGCCTCACCTCCTCCAGCTCCCTGAGAATGAAGAGCTATTCCTAGTGGATCGAATAGCTAGTAAGTATGAGCAGGTCCTGCCTCTCCTAGCTCCCTGCTGTTGAAGAGGGTGTTGGCACCTGAGTGTACGTGGCCAGTTTGCAGTGACTATTGAATGATCCTAACATAGAAAGGATGTGTGGGGTAATGACAAGCACAGTCCCTCACTCCCACCAAGCAGTGCACAGTGGAGGAACTGCTTTGGTAAGCTTGGAGGCTCCTGTATCTAACAGCTTCCTGGGGTGGAAGAGCTATTCCAGGAAGGTTTGGCAACTGGTGAATATTGGCCAATCCTAATCCAAGCTCTGGGTACCCAACAATCTGTATTATACAATGGTAGCACTGGTTCCCATCTGCCAGACAGACCTAGGGCCTGCTCAGTTTGGAGGATGCAGGTGATCGGCTATAGAGGAGTGAGCCTCGTCCTGAACCACAGTTTAAAGTCTGCTCAGGGACAACCTGGAGCTAGCCTCAACACTGGCATCACATTGCCCCGATGCAGGGTTCTATTTTAATTGTAGAAGACTGGAACAATTTATGACTCCAAGTCATGCCTGAGAACAGTAAAACAATTAACTGGGAATTATTGGAGACTAACAAGTAGTTGTAATACCAATCAAGCAAATCAGGTTTGAGGATAAAATTGAGAGCCAAAGTTTGAGCAGAGGCATAAAGGGCTGCACAAATCCAAGGAAAAATAGTTGTCACTGGACTAGTGAGGCCAAGTCACTAAACAGTCATCTCCAGGATGGGAAATCAGTACCCAGAACTAATACACAAAAGTACAAATGTGAAGCTTTCAACAACAGTTCTGAGTCATACAGAGACCCAGAAAAGAGCAACTCGGGCACAGGAAAAGGCTGAGCATTTAAGTGTGTAGATGTTGCGTGCAACCAAGAATGACTTCAAAGCAGCCACTATGACTGTGTTCAAAGAAACCAAAGGAGACCACGTCTGAAGAGCTAAGTGATGGTGGAGAGTGATGTCTCATCAAACAGAAAATATAAATAGTTAGCGACTACAAAGGGGAACAAATAAAAAGGACAAGAACTGAAGTGAAAACTTCACTCTTGACAGATTCAACAATAGAGCTGAGCTGGAAGGAAAAAGAATAGTCCAAGTGAAAGATAGATCAATACAGGTGATTCAATTCAAGGAGCAAAGAGACAAAAACAATATTGAGCCTCAGAGGGGTCACAGACAGCATTGAATCTATGAAGATATGCATAATGAGTGTACCAAAAAGAGGAGAGAAAGAAAGAAACAGAAAAAAGTGTCTAGGGGTCAGTGAGATGGCTGAGCAGGTAAAGCTACTTGCCACTAGGCCTGACAACCTGAGTTGGATCTCTTCCCAGGACCCATAATGGTGATGGAGAGAACTGATTCCTACAAGTTGTCCTCTGACCTCTTCACACTCACCATGGTGTATATGCACCGCCCCTCCCTCAAAAAATAAATAAAAATTCAATAAAAGTTTTTGAAAAGTATTCAAAGAAGTAATGGAGGGAATGGTTAATATTTGGGGAATAGGAAAGGATCAGTGAGAGGGAACAAGGGAGTGAAGGACGACAATAGGGTGGGAAATGAGTTAAGAAGCAAGCAAGATCACATCGCAATCAAACCCATTACTTTGTAAGCTAACTCCAAAAAATTTACTTGAGGGCCAGGGAGATGGCTCAGGTGGTAAAGGTGCCTGCTGCCAGGCTACTGCCTGAGTTTGATCAGTGGGATCCACATGGCTGAAGGAGAGGAACGACTCTTAAGATGTGTCCTTTGACCTCCACCACACATGCGCCATGGCATTTACAGAGAGAGAGAGAGAGAGAGAGAGAGAGAGAGAGAGAGAGAAAGAGAGAGAGAAACACCAAAAACCTATGGAACTGATTACTTTGAAAAAGAACAAAATTATAGGAGATGCTTATCTGCTTTAAAAAAGATACAGGTGCTGCACGCCTTTAATCCCAGCACTTGGGAGGCAGAGGCAGGTAGATCTCTGTGAGTTCAAGGTCAGCCTGGTCTACATAGCGAGTTCCAGGCCAGCTGGGGCTATAGGGATATATTGTCTCAAAAAAGACCAAAAAAAAAAAAGTTTAAAAAGAAGTAATGGCTGAAAACTTCCCAAACTTACTGAAAAGATTATCCTATACATCTGAAGAGCTCAATTAATTATAAGTAGGATTAAAACAGAGTCATAACCAAGCACAGCATGGAGACATAAAAACCAGCAATAAAATGACAATCTTGAAAGCTGCAAATGAAAAATGACCCATCAGACACAGTAGAACGAACTGCCTCTGTCCCTGTAAGCTGACTTCTCACCAAAAACAATGGAAACCAAAGGCCACATTCAAAATTGCTTCGTCTTATCAAACCTGAGGCCACAGTCAGCCCCCAAATGGGCTGAGGAGTTACCAAGAGGACAGTCCCAAGTCATCCTGAGGAGGGCCAGTTGGAATCCCCCAAAAGCAGCACTATAAGCAGCACTCTGGGCTGCTTGGTCTAGCACATCTGGTAGGGGAATGTACTCTCCCTGTGCTAGGCAGTCCTCCACGCAGACAGAGACAGGCATGTTTCACCCAGCTGTGTCCACAGGGGTCAGATTGTGGTGCTCATCTGTGGGCTTAGGGGTTTGGCTCAAGTCTGGTTCTTTCAGTGTCTTATGCAATATCCCAGTACCTTTATCAGTGCCTGGGAGTGTTTGAGACCCTGGACTGGACTGAGACCTGGAAGGAAGCCTGCAGCTCGTAGATCACAGTGCAGGCAAGAGCTCTGTAGTTTGAGCAAGACAGAGAGAAAAGTGGGGGAGACTGAGGGTATGGGTTATATAAAGGTGAGAAAATTCAAATCTGTCAGTCAGGAACCTTCTGTCCACCCAAACTTTAGAAAGTGAAGGCTGAAAAGAGATGTTCCCAGGCAAACTAAACACTGAGAGAACTGATTGGTTTGTAAAAGAACAAAATTATAAGGTACACTTCTCTACTACAGAATAACATCTAGGGAAAGGACAGACATATAGATCAGTGGCTAGAAACATGATTTGAGAAATAAAAAATAATAAAGCATTTATGACCAAAGAATTTTTTAAAAGGATGAGGATATCCAAAAGCAGAAGAATGATCTTTTGGGAGCTAGAGAGATGGCTTAGTGGTTAAGAGCATTGACTGCTTTTGCAGAGGACCTGGGTTCAAGTCCCAGCACCCACATGGTGGCTAATAACCATCTCTAACTCCAGTTCCAGGGGATCCAACACCCTCTTCTGACCTCCATGGGCATTGCATGACACGGGTATACCTTTATACATGCAGACAATACACTCATGTGCAGGAAATAAAAAAATAAGAAATAAAATATTTTTAAAAAAGACTTGTCTTTTCAGAAAAATGGTGTTAGGAAATGTAGCTGCAGGAAAAAGAATGAGATTGGATCCTGATCTCACACCACATTATCCAAAAATTAACTCAAAACAGATCAAGGACAGAAGCATAATGAGCTGAAAAGATAAACTCTTAAAAGAAAATAAGAGTGTATCTTCGTGAACTTGAACTTGGGTTAGACAATAGTTTCTTACATATGACACCAAAATCACAAAGAATAAAGGGGAAAAAAAGCTGAACTATAGTTCAACTACAAAATTAACAAAATTTAAAACTTTGTGTCCAAATAATAACTTCAAGAAAGTAAACTGCCCATGCAGTAGTAGTCTAGTTTTTTTCTCCATTGCTGTGACAAAACACTTTGACCAATACCAACTTGGGAAGGAAAGGGTTTATTCAGCTTACATCTCCTGGGTCACAGTTCATCAGGGAGCCCAAGGTAGAAACTCAGGGCAGGAACCTGGAGCACAGGCCATGGAGGAACACTGCTTATTGGCTTGTTCCCCTGCTCAGCCTGCTTTCTTATACAACATAGGCCCACTTGCCCAGGGACAGCACCATCCACAGTGGGCTGGGCCCTCCCACATCACTCAGTAATCAAGAAGACGCCCCACAGGCACAGCCATAGGCCAGTCCAAAGGAGCTAATTCCCCAGTTGAAGCGCCCTCTACCCAGGTGTGTCAAGCTACCCAGCACATAGAATATATTTACAAATCAGATATTTGATATGATACTTAGATTTATAATATATAAAGAACTCTTACAAATCAATAGAAAGGCCACCCAATTTAAACAAAGGGCCAAGGGGGCCTTCAAGATGGCTTAGTGGGTAAAGGCCCTTGCCACAAAAGCCTAGCAACCTAAATTCAATCTCCAGGACCAATGTAAAGGTAGAAGGAGAGAACCAACTTCACAAAGTTGTCCTCTGGTCTCCACATGTGTGCTATAGCATGCCCCCCCACCCGAATAGACACACAATGAAAGTTTCTTTTTAATAGACAAAGGACATGAATAGACATTTCTTCAGGGACAATACACAGATTTTCAATAAACACAAAGAGGATACTTAATAACTACAAAAATGCAAACCCAAACCACAATGTGATACCACTTCATAGCCACAAGTTTAATAAGAAAGACAGACTACAGCGTTGATGAAGAGATAGAGACTCTGAAACCCTCATCTGCTGCCACAAATGTAAACTAGTACAGTTGCTGAGGGAACACCCTCGGAAGTTACACACAGTCACTGTGGAACGCACAATTCCACTTCCAAGCATATACCCTAGAGAACTGCAGGCTCAAGGCCTCCCAGAAGCTTCCCCTGAGTGTTTCTTAGTAGCTTTATTGAAGAAACCCCTGAGCAGACACAATCCAAATGTTCATCAACCACAAGCTGGATGAATAAATGAAACATAGTGTGTCCATGTGTTCAAATATTTTTTGGCCACAAAAACAAACAAAATACTGATGTGTGTGACTACATGGATAAGCCTTGAAAACAGCATAATAAGGACAGTAATCAGATATAAGTGGTCACAGAATGCATCATTCCATTGATCTGAAATGCCAAGAATAGGCAAATCTATAGAAACAGAAAACAGCGACTTCCTAGAGCTGGGAAGGAGAACAGGAATAGAAAAATGTCTGGTGATGGATACTGAGTTTGTTTAGGGAGTGATAAAATGTTCCAGAATTATATTGTATTAATAATGTTTGCAGAGCTCTGGGAATAGACTAGAAACCATAGAACCATGAACTTTAAATGCATGTGTATATATCATGTTATGAGTGTGTGTTAGTAAATACAGACATATTAGTTGCATATGGCTTGTGGACTCTCCTGAGACAGGTTGTTGGGGGCGGGGGGCAGCTTGATGTCCATTGTCTGAAAGCCTGTTGGAGAATCTGATTCCAAGTCTGTGTCCCAGTTTGTGTTGGCTGCTGGCAAATGGCCTTAATTCATTGTTCCTTGTCAAATGGCCCTTTCTATGAGGCTTTCTCATTCTTAGAACATAGCAGCTGGCTTTGCTTATCGTGAGTGACCAAGAGAGCAAAGCCTGTGCCTTTTTATGACGTCTTCTGTGTCAAAAGCCTACGTAACACAAATATGTCAAAATCCTATTGATAACGTAAAAGTGAGAAACCAAGAGGAGAGAATCACCCCAGGTGCCTGCTTGGAAGCTGGCTCTAAATGAAGTAATTAAGCCCACCTGCCTTCTCCTGTCCAGCTCATTAGTCATAACTTACACCACTCGGCATCACCCTTATCACATATCCAGTGCCACTGTGACCCCTGATGCTCTTGAAGGAACAGTTCAGGGTTCTGATGAGGATCTGGGTGTGTGTACACACATGCACACATTTGTACATATGAACAGTCTTCTTTCAAAAAGACTGACTTATGGGCCTATAGGCAATGGATTCTCCTAGAGAAATAAACTTGCAGCATGAGTTAAATATGAGAAAAAGATGTTTTCTCCCTAAAACCATTTACTATAATACCCACTTGGCAAAAATCTTCACATACAGGAAATGTCTTTCCCTGATGTAATTTGGCTATTAGGAAGGCAGAAATTCCAATCCTGTTGCTCAGGGATCATGGGATGCATAAACCAACCCCTGTGTGGCTTTCAGATCAATATAGCAGCACCTGCTTGTATCTGTCAGTATTTTCTGAAGTAACTCAGTTAGGGTTTTTGAAAGATGATCCCTGATGTTCATGTATAGGCAGGGTTTTTTTCCAAAGGTTTTACTGGAAGACATTCAAGGTTGGGTGATCCTCCTGCCAACCCTGTATGAGAGTATTGTTTTTCCTTCCTTGCATGAGGCTTGTGGTATCCATTGCCCAAAGCAGCTGAAAATAAATCAAAAGTGTTCCTGTGGTCAAAGGAGGGAAGCAAGGCTTTATCCACCTACAGAATGCAGAGCTATGAGAGGGTAGTGCTCCGAAAATGCTGGAACCTTCAGACTACAGTCAGGGGCTGTTCTGGACGTACCAACAGGAGGCCTTCACTTTCCCCAATAAAGGTCACCAGAAATCCCAACCAACCAGAGTTCTGAGAAGCCCTGCATTCTTCAAACCACCCCAGGGTACCTGAAGAGGAGTGGAGGGAGAAGGGAGCCCAGCGCAGAGCTGTTTTTTCCAGTGTTGTTTTGCTAAGTAGCCCTGGGCTGGTCTCATCCCTGCCATGGGCCTCTTTTCTATTCTGCAACATGAGAGCATTGGACTAGTTCAAGGGTTCCCAGACCTTCAGATCTCAACAGCAGCAGGTGTCACAAGGTGGTCACTTCATTTACCTGTGGATATGTGTGTGTGTGTGTGTGTGTGTGTGTGTGTGTGTTTTAACAGGAACTTAGTGTCTATAATGACTATATTTTCATTTTAAAGACTGTCTAAAACCTCTCACACACACCCCACACATACACAAAAAAAGAAGCATAATCTCCATATAAATGTATTTGTTTTAATGGAAAGAATCATATTACAAACTACTCAATGTTTTTCCTATCCTCACTCTCTACACACCTTTGAAAAAGCCCCGGTTGTCCTTTGGGACCTCAGATGCTGTCTGGCAAGGCATCCTTCACTGTGGCATCTAAGGACTCTCCAATAGTGTGTATGGCACACCCAGTGCCCCAAGGTTTCCCACGCAGGCTGAGGAGAACAAGACTGGGGGACGCATAGCAGAAGGCAGCCTGGCTTTGCCCTTGCTTGTCCTGCCCTTCAGGGAGCCAGCCATCAGCCTCCCCAGTCTGAGCATCATCTCACCCAGGTGTGTTGATAACTGCTAACTGTGCTAAGCATTACTTGTCCCAAGTTCTGATTTTATTAGGAAACTCTGAAAGTAGATTGCTTCCACCTGTGTCTACTGCTGTGCCTCACCAGCACCACACCCAACTTGACGTGGCATGCTGCTGCCTTCTTTGGTGGGAATTTACTATTCCCTCCTTAAAATCAATCCCCTAGACTCCATGCATGATTCTGCAGCACAAGCCCCACTAGATAGTGGCCAGTGCAGTTGACTGAAATGTGCCCTCATTCAAATCTACATATTAAAACCCTAATCTCAGTGAATTTACATTTGGACATGGGATTTGGGGGAGGTAATTTAGGGTTAGATGACTTCATGAGGGTGGGGCTCCATGATAGGATTAGTCACCTTATAAGAAGAGACAATGGAGAGCTTTCTCTCTTGCTCTCCCTCTCCCCTTCTCTCTCTCTCTCTCTCTCTCTCTCTCTCTCTCTGAACCAGGGCCAAAATGACAAACTGCCTTGCTAAACTGCAGGGTGCTACACCATCATTCTGCCACACAGAGCAGCAGCAGGGGTGTCATAGCTGTTAGAGAGGAGGCCACAGGTGGGCTGTTTTGAAAAAAGGGACTGACACAAAATGACCCTTCAGGAATGAGTTTTATAAGGAGAGAGGACTTCATGACTATGCGGGCCTTGACCATGATCAGGCCTTGAGCTGGGAGAGCATTTTAAAAAAGGCAGATCATCATATTTGAGACATGATGGGGCCTTAAAGGGCAGGAGAGGCTTCCCTTTAAGACCTGGAAAGGAGCTTCACATTAAGAGGGATAGTAGAATGTGAGAGTAAGAGAGAGATAGACATCATGAACATGATGACAAGAAGGCCCAGAAGACAGTCTAAAGAGATCTCCAGAACAAAAGAAAATACCTGATTATATCTTTTCAGGGGATGGCAGGAAGTTTTACACTGAGTGATTTAGATTTAGTCTGAGATAGCCTACGTGACAAAGAACATGGAAAACCAGGTCCTGGGTGGAACTGTAAATTAGGACCTGTGAAGTCAGGGTCCAGTGCTGCTTCTTAACTTCTTGTCCCTCCGAGAGAGAGAGAGAGAGAGAGAGAGAGAGAGAGAGAGAGAGAGATCAGGGGATGGCAGGAAGTTCAGGCTATGGAATCTGGTGGCTTAGAGTGACCAGTGTCTTAAAGGGGCAGATCCATGATCTGACAGTTGAGATCCTCCAAAAGCAAACTAGGAAGATGTATGCCTATTAGAAAACAAAAACAAAAATAGAACCAGCACTCTAGAGAGTGACCAACAATTACCAGAAAGTTGTGCCGCCACCAAAGCCAGGGCTTTTCACAAAGACGGAGGTAGTGAAGTATAGTTGTCTAAACCTTAACTCTGCCCATACTAGTGGGAAAACCTTTGGGAAATTATTAAAGCCTTTCTGGCCCTTATCTGTATAATGGGGATCACGGAGCCTGTCTCATAGTATCTGCATAGGGATAGAATTCATGAAAATAGTTATGTGTACACCAGTTTCTGCCATCTACTGAATGTTGTCTTCTGTTATGACTGGCAGTTTGTAAACCTCTGTGACTGAACGAATAAGAGGGAACTGACAATCCACAGGCCAGGAAAGTGCATTCTGAATGCCAAGTGTCTATCAGAACGAAGAACTCCTCTTAGAGATGATGTAGGTACTTCACAGTGGGGGTCTGGGGACAGGAACAGGGTAGGAGGGTAGCTTGTGTCTTTTGGGGTTCTTTTAAAAAATTATGTTTTTTACGTGTATGAATGTTTTGCCTGCATGCGTGTAAGTGCACCTGTGTCATGCAATGCCTGTGGAGGTCAGAAGAAGGCATCGAATTTCCTGAACTGGAGTTAGGGAAGGTTGTTATCTGCCATGTCAGTCCTGGGAACAGAACCTGGGTCCTCTGCAAGAGCAGCCAGTACTCTTAACTGCTGAGCCATCTCTCCAGCCCCGTTTTGGGGTTCCTATGGGACATTAGTATCTCCTTGAAGAGCTAATAGTTTTCCTGCTAAACTCATTCTACGGAAGTCTATTAATTCTGTCCAACTCAATCTTGAATTCCACCTGGAATGATGTGCTGTCTGAGCACAAGAAGTTCTTGCTGTTAGGATACTCTAGAGAGAAGTTGCCTTCATCCAGTCCAGTCAAAGGGCTTACGAGGTCCTGGAGTTTACAGAGGAGCACATCGAATGAGAGAAGAGACCTAGCCTAACAGGATCCATGCTGCTCATGGAGGAAAACTGCAGATGTAAGGACTCACACGTGAGTGAAGACTTGGTGTGGGGGGGGCTCAGCAGAGCAGGAGGTGTCTGCCTTTGACAAGTCCATGGGACACAAGTCCATGAGACAGGCCTGCACAGGCGAGCAGAGTGCAGCAGAGACCTGTGAAGGTTCAGTGAAAGGGAGAGTGATGAGAGGGGGGTGCTGGTCTGGCCTCCCTCTGTGGGGAGCCTGCATTAGGGGCTCAGTGGTTGGCCTAGGTCTGATGTGATGCCTATATTTCAGTTTCTGCTAAGCGTGCTAAATGGAATCAACAAGAAAGCAGGTGGTAAGATCATGGAGCTTTGACTTTCACATCACAAGAGAAGATAATTTATAGCCTGTCAAATTCTTACCTATGTAGGAAGCTAAAATGAAGAGCAATTTAGCAATTCAAGCTCTAGAAACAAATTTTTTTACTACTAGGGATTGAACCCAGGACCTTGTGCATACTAGATAAGTACTCTACCACTGAGCCCTCTTTTTCACTATTTACTTATTTTGCTGTCTTTGAGATTCAGTCTCCCTGTAGCCCTAGCCAGCCTGGACTCCTTATGTAGACCAGGCTGGCCTCCAACTCACAGAGCTCCGCCTACCTCTGCCTCCTGAGTACTGGGATTGTGCCACCATGCCCAGATCACTTTTTATTTGGCACAGGGTCTTTATCAGTTGCCCAGGCTTGTCTGAGCTTGCCATCCTCCTGCCTCAGCCTTCCGACTAGCTGGCATTTACAGAAGTGCACTGCAATGTCTGACATAAAACACTTAAACATCCTTGATCATCGAGCAGTGGGAGAATGTGCACCATCAACTAGAGAAAGAAAATCAAGAAAGACACAGAGGCCCGGGCCATGTGGGTTAAACACACCAGAAAGGTGGTGGAAATCCTCAGGATAGAACAGGAGGGGGATTCGAGAGCATCATCCTACATCACGAACATCCGACTCAGAATGGAGCTGGTGGGAAAGCTACGGGCAGTGTTGAGTAAACTAAAATTAATAGCATCTTGATAACTGAATATCAAGAGGGTTTGATGTGTGAGAAAGAGCACTAGCCAGACATAGTCTCTGCAGCTCCCCCATAACCAAGGTTCTCTTTGTTTGAAAGAATCTATGTAAGCCTCCTCATTTTGTCTTTTAAACCCTTGCTCTTCTTTACCTCCCAGGGCGTACCTACAGTCCACCATGGTTTGAAAGGCACTACCTAATCCAGGCTACAGTCATCTGTCACTCTCTCCCAAAAAAAGCTCATTATTGTTGGAGAATCTGTTATTTTTGATTGACAATACTGGGCTGAGGACCTCAGTACTGAGAGGGGAAGAAGACAAGTGACAGAAAGTATGAGGTTAATTGAATAATGACGTAGAATTGAACCCAAATAGAAAACAAGAAACTTACTGGCTTCAGAAAAAAGTTGTCCATATATGCTATTTATAATGAACATATTGTGAACACATGAATGAGTATTGATTTAATTGAAATTACCTTTCTGAAAGGACTGGGGCGTCTAAGAGGCTATAGGTAAAGTAGGGTTGGTGTCTAAAACAACTCAAGTACCAATGCAATGTGTTATTTAGTGATGCGGAGGTAAATTTCAAGTTTCTGCTCAAAAGCATTTGCCTTTGGGGTCCTGGAAGAGATAGGGGGAGAAAGGACAGGTGCTTTTTTCACAAGCGTGGCAAGAACAATTTTTTACGCTATGTGCGCATCGAACCATGATGAATAAACACGAAGTCACTACAAACAGGAAATCACAGGTGCTGAAGTCAAACAGATTTAGGTTCAAATCTCTGAGAAAATACATTTGTCAACACATCATGCAACACTGTGGAGCCAGCTGTGTGTCCACCATACACAATTCTCTTGCACCAGCTGGGTCTGCAAGGATTCAATTCGATCTGAAACTATCTTTGAGGTACACTAGATCCTACTATTCAGTCTCAAGTCGGCCTTCCCCTCCCACTCCTCATTTCAGACACCTGTCCCAGAGGTAGAGGCAGGGCCAGACTAACTGGATTGGGAACTCATTAACCCCTTGGGATAGGGGTGTCCCATGGCCTTCCACTATGCCCTATCTCTTAAAGGTTCCACCATCTCAGCACTGCTGTACTGGGGACCAAGCTTCCTGCACCTAAACCTTTGGGAGACACATTGGAACCACAGTCAAACCAGGGCATACTGGCTGTTTCCTTCTGCTCTCTACAGTTCTGAGTCATGTGCACACCAATATGAGCCAGCAATGCTGGGAGCACAGAGGGACGTCCCTGCTTGTCGCCCACAGTCCACATCTGGGGCTCTGCATGGTATCAAACTGCAGATGCCTCTCCAGGCCACACTGACTTTATTATCACTGGCTACAAAGCCAGAACCTTAGCATGAGGTCAGTTGCCGCTGTGCCATGTTAAAGCCTGGGATGAAACTAATGGTATATTTTTCTACCTGAATCTGTTGTTTCAGGGTAGCTCTCATTGAATTTGGGATTGGGTAAGCAGAGCTCAGATGCCAGTGAGTCAAGACTGTGGTTTCAGATTTAAACAGTTTGTCTAGAAAATTACTTTGACTATATTTAGTTTCACCTAGAAAACCAAGCAGAACACCATCTATGCTTTTAAGGGGACTGAATTGCCCCAAACCTGATACTTAACCTCAAAATTCAGCCTCAAGTCTGCTGCAGAAGTCAAACAACATGGATAATATGGTCATGAAGAACCAGGAGGAGAAACCTCCCAGGGGCCAGCTTCAGTGTGGAGGACAGTATTAGGGCATGCTCAGACAGCAGGTGCAGGGCTTCCAGGCAGATGATGCCTCTAAGCCAAAATGATTGCAATCCATGCTCACCAAGATTTGATGATGGCCAGAGAACAGGTGAAGGCCAGAAAACTGTGAAGGCTTCTGTCTCCTGCTACCTCTTCCCAATGGTCCCATTTGCTACATTACATATCAGGTGTGAAAGGTAAGCTGCTGTTAGCTGAATGATACAAGATGTGACCCTAAATAGTTTCCCTAACCTGGTGACAGTCTCCTTTGCATTAGGGCTGAGTGTGTTAACTGTGGGGTGGTTGATGCTACTACACTCAGATATTTTGGTAATAGAGGTATGGACTGTCAAGAACTACACCTATCTACAGATTTCTGCCTTTTTTTTTCCTTTTGATACTATAGAATTTACCTTTCCAGAATAAAGATTCACAGCTTCCATTGCAGCTAAGTGTGGCTACAAAAATAAGTTCTGGCAAACGAGATCTAAATCAATGTATTGTTGATTCACAGGACTCTTTATAAAAGGACAGCTGTCTGAAGCCATCTGAACTTTCCTCACCATATTTCTGCTTTCTGAGCTGTGGATGTGATTATTTGAACTGTGCTGCTCTCTTGGATTACAGGGTAACTGTGGACATAGAAGTCGCAGATGCTTAAATGAGGTAGAATTAGTCCCAGCCCTTGGTGCTATGGCAGACTTACCTCTAAACTTTTATGAGGCAGAGAAATGGGCTTACCTAAACCACAGTTACTTTGGTTTTTCATGAGGCACAGTGGAAGCTCAGCATAAACAACAGCAAAATAATCAGGAAACATCCCACATGCAGAAGAATGAAATCGATCCCCTTTCTCATACCATGTACAAAAATGAACTCAAAATGGTTAAAGACTCATCCAAAAAAGCTGAAGCTCTAAATCTACTAGAAGAAAATACACAGGAAAAACTTCTCGACATTTGTCTGGGCAAAGACATTTTTTAGATATGACCCCCAAAATGCATGCAATCAAAGCAAAGAGAGAAAAACAAGATTACATATAAAAATGAAAAGATGTCAAAGGAAACAAGCAACAGAGTGACCAGGCCAACTGGGGATAGGGTTAGGAGAAAATGTTTGGAAGTCTGTTAAAGCATCAATACCCAAAATACACAAGGACCTCAATTATACAGAAAAAAAAACCCAAATGCTCCATTTAAGAAACAGCCAGGCGAGTGCCTAAACAAACATACCTCAAAAGCAGATGCTAATGTTAACAGATGATGAAAAAAAAAGTTCAACATCACTAGTCAGTAGGAAGATGCAAATCAAAATCACGAGAGACCATATCACACCTGTTAGGAAGGACATTATCAAAAAGACAAAACATGTTGGAGAGGATATAGAGAAAACAGACCCTTTTGCTGTTGTGGAAATGCAAATTATCCAACCATTATAGAAAACAGTGCAGAGGGTTCTCAGAGCTAAAATTAGAATCATGCAGTATCCAGCAATCATATTTGTATGTGTTCACCTACCCACCCCCTCCCACAGAGGAAGTGAATCTATGTGTTCACTCCAACACATTTCACAATACCCAAGGTGCAGAACCAATTTAAATGCCCAACAAGGGATGAAAAGATAAAGAAAATGCTTTATATGCAAAGAAACATTATTTACCCCTGAAAAAGACTTTATTTTTGGCACTGTGGGTAGAAGTGGAGGATATAATGCAACAAGCTGAACATAGGAAGGTAAATGCCACATGTTCTTGCTTCCTTGTGGAAGTGAAACCAATTATGTTCATGAAAAAGAGAGTAGAATGGTGGATACCAACGGTTGGATAGGAGAGGAATGCAAGAATAATCAAACAGTTAGGGTTTCAGAACGAGGTAATAAGTCTGAATTTGTTAAAGTCACTTTCATAGTATGTTCAGTATAGCTAATTGTTCATTATTACACATTTTAATTACTAAGAATAAAATTTTCATGACCTCAACACAAAAAGTTAAATACTTGAGATGCCTATATTAGCTTAATTTCACCACCCTATTCTATACTAAAATAACACAACCTTGATACCGTAAATCCGTAATCTATGTCAACACAACTAAACAATAGATGTAGGAATTGGAATGTGTCATCACACTGGTTTTTAAATTAGAGCTGGCCTGGAGAATAGGGCTTAGACCTGCAGTCCAAGAAATAGATTCTACCACCAGCACCCATGCAGTCGAGTGCTGAGCTGGCATGCCGGAAGTGTTCATCGGAGAACAGACATCTGCCTAGCCAAAGGCTCTTTACATCTCAGGCTGTGTGAGTCACTTGGGACTTGCCTTCTGGCTCTGCAGGTTTGGGAAGGGGCCAGAGATTCTGCTAACAACCTTTCAAGGGCTGATCCACTGAAGTGAATCAGGAGTATGATATCGGCCCTACTCCCTTCCAGGGTGCTTGTTGCCGCAGGAAGCTTGTTGCCACAGGAAAATTCAGGGGTTGAGAAAAGGCAATCCTTGAGCATTAGCTCTGCAGCCTGGATGCCTGCCCCTCAGGGCCTCAAACAGACTGATGCCTCTATGTGGCCCTGAGGGCAGGCTCTGGATGCAACCTGGGAAATGATCCCAAGAGACAACCAAGGCTGGAAGGCAGCACCTTAGAAGCCAATGTTCTGTGGAATTTCTTATTTCCAGGCTGGCACAAGAACTTGGTACCAGGACCAGGGTAAGAGGAGCAAAGCACTTGCCTTGGACTTTAAAGGAAAACCAGGACCAGAGTAAGAGGAACAAAGTACTTGCCTTGGACTTTAAAGGAAAACCTAAAAACTCGGTAAGAGAGATAAATCACATTTTAGGTAAGATGAAAACACAACAGTCAACACTGAATAAAATAGAAAAACTTTAAAGACAGGATTTGTTATACTGCCATGTGGCAGAGGGAAATTAGTGGTATTATCTTATAAGTTGTGTACCAGCTTTCTGCCTACCCAAACCATGGACTAAACAACCCAGCTAATGAACCCTAGCGGTGGGGCCATTTGATACCAGAGACCTGCAGATCTTCCCTTGTCCTGATACTTCAGAGCTGGTTCATAGAAATCCTTTAAATAAAGCAATAACAAGATTAGCAGATATTTATTGAGTTCTAAGTGCTTTACAAATATTAACTCATTTACTCCCCATATTGTCCTTATAAGGTGTTGCTTCCTTTTACAGGTGAGGAAACTGAATCACCACCTTTAATACATTTTCTCAAAACACCACCACAAAGCAGGGAAATCAAATCCAATCAACATGCCCACCTCACAGTCCATGTTCACAACCACTTAGCCCAAAATGTGTCCTTTATGTTACCACACAGAGCACAATGGAAACCCACACCGAAACATGAAGGGTCAGGGGAGCAATGTAAGCAACAGAACCACCACATCTGGAAACAGCAACCGCCTGTCTTTATTAAAGTTCAAGGAGAGACGCTGCGGGGTGCTGGGGCGGGGGCACCGTCCGCTTTCGGTTCCAGGGCATCACCGGATGGTGTACTTGTCCCACTTCTTCTCGGGGTCGTAGGGCTCCCAGCGGCTGGCGGGGAAGATGTGCTTGTTCTTCTCGTACCAGCTGCGAAGCACCACCTTGCCCGCGTGCGACTCGTCCTTCTCCATGGTGGCGTCGCTCAGCAGCCGCACGTCGTCGTGCACGTCGAAGCTGAAGAGCGGCCCGCTCTTGCCCCGCGCCTTGGCCACGATGAAGTCGTAGAAGGTGTGGTAGTGTGGCAGGATGAGGTCCTCCTTGACGTACATGAGCTGCTCCACGCCCGCCGCCCGCAGCTCCGGGAAGTCCCTGCGCAGCCCCTGCAGGGCCGTCTTCAGGAACTGCTGCACGGTGCTGCCCTTGCGCATGCGCACCGTGCGCCGGTGGCCGGAGCCGTCCCAGTAGCTGAAGGTGATCTCCACCTCTTCGCTCTTCACCTTCTCGCGCTTCGTCTCCCACTCCTGCCGCAGCTCCTCGCGCAGCCGGTTCTCCTCTTCCTCACGCTCGCGGTCCGGCAGGAAGCTCGTGTCCACGTCCGGGTTCTTGCCCAGGTTCCTCTTGCCCTGGCAGGTCTCGGCCGCAGCAGCGCCCTCTCCCTGGCGGTTGTCCTCCCTGTCGCCATCTTCGTCCTCGCCATCTTCGTCCTCGTCCAGCGTGAAGGACAGGTTCAAGATCTTGCGCTTGCGCTCTCGCCTGCGCTCCTTCTCACGCAGCATCTCCAGCTGCAGGCGGTGCTGCTCCAGCTGCTCCCTCTTGGCCAGTTGCATCTCGCGCTCCCGCAGCAGGGCCTCCTGCTTGGCCTTCATGTCGTTCAGGGTCACCAGACCCACCGTGCTGGACCTGAGCTCAGCCTCCACGGCATCGTAATGTGCTGAGAACTTCTTGTCCACCTTTGACTTCATGATGGTCTCCTCGGCGATGCGCTGCTTCAGCACCTCCATCTGCTCCTTCTGCTTCTCTCGCTTCTTGATCAGGTGCATGGCCCGACCGGCCTCCCTCATGGTGCCCTTGTATTGCGCCATGCCTGCAGCTCAACGCAGCCCCTGTGGGCTGCGGAGTTCCTTTCTTGCGTCACCTACTGGATCTGGGGTTCGTTCACAGATTCTGCAGTGAGGGAAAAAAAAAACAAAACAAAAAGAAAACACCATGCACTTGAGAAAGGAAACCACATGGCAACAATATTAATGGTCTACACCAGTGCCTTACAATAGAACTTTCTACCAGATGATTCTGTCTCTGTGGTGGCCCAACACGGTAACCACCGAGCACATAAGGCCACTGGGTACTGGAAATGCCACCATTATAACCAAGGGACCAATTTTAAGTTAATCATTTCAAACTGAGAGCAGCACAGGTGCTGGGTTTGGCAGTTGGGCATGGAGCTTGGTCTCTAGAGCCAACCACTAACCTGTCCAGGTACATCCCTGCCTGTCCAAGTATCTGCTCAAGCACAGGCATGCAAAAGTAGAGCCCCAAGAGAACCTGAGTCTTGGTTCATGAGTATCGGCAACAGGAAAACACTCTTGGTTAGATCCTTGTCACACAGGACAGATACAAGGAAGCAGAAGAGTCCATGGAAACTCTCCCACAAGCACTTCTCTGCAGGGTGGCGATGCTAGCTTAAATTCCTGTTAATGTGGCCAAGGCAGGCCCTTGCTAGTCACCCTCCATACTTCTTCCTAAGGAATCCCTCTGCATTATGTTATTTGATGGGCCCAGCAGGTGCTGATACTGAAGTGCACAGAAGTATAGGAATTGTGAACACAGCCTTGCTCGCTGCGGGAAACAAGGTATCAGGGGAACTGTAAGCCGCAGAGGAGGGTTGAGCACAAAATGCCTTCCCAGGGCCTCAGCCAAAGCAGAAGTGAGGCCTCTTGGTTTCACTGGACTCAATCCCTTCCTCTCCCGTTGCTATCCTGGGCGTCATCAACACGACCCACTGCACCTTTGCCTCCTCATTTCCAGTAGCCCCTTCCCTTGCCCACTTCACTCTCCTAGCCACATGGCCACACCCTAGCTCCTCTCACAGTCAATAAATGCTTCCTCTTAGAAATCTTAACTGTCACTTCTCTGTTTCCATTCATGTTCCAGTTCTTCAGATCCAGCTGTCCTCTGCTAGCTCAGACCTCTCAATCCAAAGGCCCTCTGCACTATTCCATTATTAGCACATCCTCCTATATTCTCTGCTTCCTACCCAGGAAAGACAACCTCTTCTTAAAGCCCTCACACCACCTACCTGCTGTCTTTCTCACCTGAGAAACTCCAGTCCTGGCTAAACCCAGTCCATCTCTCAGCCCCTGAATCCAAGTAGTTGACTGATGGTGGAGAAAATGAACAATCCTGCCGGCCAGTCTCACTCTAAACGCCATGAGGACTCAAAACCAACTACTTTCTGTCATCTTGCCCCAATATATCTGCTGTCTTGGTCTCCAAAAGAGATCCCATTTCTCCTCCTCTCTACTCACCTCCCTTACCTCCTAGAGGGCTGGTGGGGGGGCATTTAACCCCACACCTATGGATAGTCTTCCATGATAGAATGCTAACCTCTTCCCAAATGTCATAACATAGAGGCTGCATTTGATTCATTAGATCTGCATTTGATTTGTTAGATCTGTTTAACACAGCACTTTCCCTGAATACATGATCTGGGAAAGTACCAAGTTAATGGTGGGAAACATATCACAAGCATTTTTAGTGTAGGAAGCCTTTCACCTGCTAGTTTCCATTGTAGCTCTCCAAGAAGGGAGTAGAGCATTTCATATTTCTACATGAAAGGTGTTGGACTATTAATGTTTCCCCCACACTTAGGACATCTATTGGTGTTCACTGGAACCAGTGCTTCATATAAATACAACGTGGAAAAACTTCCTGTGAAGATTGTGCCAGCTTTCCAGTCTAACTTCTTCTATTGACAATGTTGATTGTGAGCACTACCTTAAGCAAGAAACTTTTCATCATATGATGATAAAATAGGACACACACATACCAAGAAGATACTGTAGGGACCACTCACCAAACTATCCAGACTAGAAACCTGGGGATTCTTCTGTGGTTCACATATAATCAGTTAAAGGAAAGTCTTTCAAAGTTTTTCATTCCTACCACTTGACGTATTCCAGACAATGGTACTTTTTCCTCCATGTAAACCCCTTCTATTGGCCCATCATTAGCATATTCTTGTTGTTTGAGACAGGGATGGCCTGAAACTCTCTATGTAGACCAGACTAACCTTGAACTCAGAGATCCTCCTGTTTCTGCCTCCAGAATACTGGGATTAAAGGTGTATGCCACCATGCCCAGCTAATTAGATTCTAATTCTTGTCTGCCTTCTATACACTGTCAAGTCTGTCTTTTATATGCTATCCATAGAGATCCCATAAAAGATCAATATGATAATATCTTTCTTCTCATAGAAAGTCACCTCCAACTTCCCCACGTAAGGATTGAATTCAGATCCCTTTGTCCCAGAAGTTTTCTGAGAAATGAAGCCACCCATTTCCCAGTCAAAGCCATGCAGCTTATACCCTGGACTTCCCATTGTTCTTGAACAGGAAATATCCTTTCATAGAATAGGAAACTACCTTGGATACTTCATAGAAAGTCCTGACCTCCAATTTCAGGATCAGCTCAAGTACCTCTACCAACAACATCCACCACAAACACAAAGTTACCACTGTTCTTTTTCTTCTTTTAAAACCCTTAGCATAATCAGACTGCCTTGTCATCTCAATACATAATCCAGCCAGCCACACAATTTTCCCATTCAGGGTCTCCTTAATGTAGCCCAGGCTGGCCTTCAATTTATAATCCTTTTGCTCAGTTCTGGAATTACAGGTCTGTGTCATGGTATCCAGCCAGCCAGCCACACTTTAATTCAGTTGACTACAGCTTGGTCTTATCTATTATGACTACCATCGTTTCTCTAGAATAATTAGAACTTGATTGTCTAAACTCATGATTTCCCCCGCCCAATATCTAATATCCATCCTCTACAAATCTAATCACTGTTATCAGCCTCCAGAATTAAAAGTTCTAGTCTGGAACTATTGGAA
This sequence comes from Nannospalax galili, assembly GCF_000622305.1. NCBI lineage: Eukaryota > Metazoa > Chordata > Mammalia > Rodentia > Spalacidae > Nannospalax > Nannospalax galili. The sequence continues at coordinate 10,996,332 of NW_008336933.1, forward strand.
AAGTTGAACAAGAAAAATGGAAAAGTTGGATGTGGCAGCATAAGCCTGTAATCTCAGCACTTGGGAGATAGAAATTGGTAGCTCAGGAGTTTAAGGTCATCTTCAAGGCCAGCCTGGACTACATGAGATTGTGCCTCAAAAGAATAGAAAAGAAAAGCAGAAAGAAGCAGACTTATCCAAAGAATCTGACATCATGTTCTCCCAAACTTTTTCCCAGGATCTAAGATGGTAACCTCCTTTGGTGGCCTGGGTTCTCCATGATGATACAATCTACCAAACTAAGAGCACCATGTTATTGACAATACCACATATAACATATAACAAAGGAAGGGAGGAAATAATAGTTTACTCCAATGAACAGGAAATGCTGATTCAATCATACAAATTTTAGAGAAAACAGTAACCTCCTCCAGGCTTAAAGGTAAAAACAACAATACAAAATGGCACTTTTTAAAAATTTTCATTTATTTTATTTTATGTGTATTGCCTGCATGTAGGTAAGTGCACCCATGTTGTGCAATGCCTGTGGAGGTCAGAAGAGGCTGTCGGATCCCCTGGTACTGGAGTTACAGACAGTTCTTAGCTATCATGTGGGTGCTGGGATTCGAACCCGGGTCTTCCACAAGAACAACCAGTGTTCTTAACTGCTGAGCCATCTCTCCAGCCCCGAAATAGCAATTTTTAAAAAGAAAGTTATGGACTGGGGAGATGGCATGGTTGGTGCTTACCACACAAACATGAAGACCAGAGTTCAGATCCCTACAACAACATATAAAAAAGATGAATGTGGTGGTGAGAATCTGTAATCCCAGTGTTGGGGAGGTGGAGACGTGGATTCCTGGAGCTCACTGGCCCATCAACCTAGCTGAATCAGTGAGCTCCAGGTCCACTGAAGACACTGTCTCAAAAAAAAAAAGGCAGAGAGTGATCAAGGAACATGCCTGACATCAACCTGACCTCTACATGAACCCTATTGCAAGTGCATGCACATCTAATGCAAAAACCAAAATTCAACAAATAACCCCTTTTGTCATGACTGGTTTGCAGCTTACCTTCTACCACATTCTGTTTTAAAATGAATATCCTACAAGCGGCAGGGTCCAGTTCTGCCCTCTCCAGAGTCAGCTGGAACTGGAAAGGCCAGGGTCAATAAAGGTCTTCTTCTGGGCTGGAGAGATGGCTCAGTGGTTAAGAGCCCTGGCTGCTCTTGCAGAGGACCCAAGTTTGATTCTGGGCACCCACAAGGTGGTTAACAGCCATCTATAACTCTAGGTCCAGGGGATCTTCTGACCTCCATGGGCATTGCACAACACAGGTGTACTTACATACATACAGACAATACATATAAAATTTTTTAAAAAGGCCTCTTCCCATTCAGCCCAGACCAAGTCTAGGGTATGCTCTGTTTACATCCTCACTAAAGGCCCTCACTGCAACCTGAGCTAAAGGTCAAGGCAAAGACTCAGGGTCACAAATCAGATGCTAGGATAGGACCAGTGCATGACCTCTATAGAATGGGTATTACCAGACCAGAAGTCCTTCATAGGATACTAAAATAGAATACGAACTGTCCTTAACTCCAGTTCCAGAGGAATCCGAAGCTCTCTTCTGACCATGGAATTGCACGACATGGGTGCACTCACATACATGCAGGCAATACACTCATGCACATAAAAATAATAAGCAAAATATTTTTTAAAAACATAGTACTGCATGCTTTCTAATGGAGGTTAAAAATGTCTTTTAATGTTTGCTTGTGGAAAGCCAGTTTTTCAGCATGCCCAGGGTGTGGAGTGTCAACTCTCATGCATTTAGAGATGGGGAAGTACAGAATATACTGGGCGGGAAAAGGTTAAACAAAGAACCCATGACCACTCTATGTGTTCCTCGGGGGAAGAAGAAATCCAGGCCAAACAAGGGAAATAGCAAACCTAAGAGATGACACAAATTATGTGCCATGAATGTCAGAATTTTGTGAGATGTAAAGTTTTTCTTTAGTTTTTTTTTTTTAATCAAAATGGTGCATGTTTGGTTTTAAAAAAAGGTTTAAGAGAATGTAGGATGGTTTTACAGTCTCTATTTAAAAAGAAAGTAATACTAAAAGGATTATTTTAACAAACAAAACAAAGGCAAGCATGCCACAGTGCATGGCTCTCTTCCCTGGAGATGGCCACCTGCAGTGCTTTCAGATGCTTCTTCTCGTCTTTACCTTCATATTTTTCATTAACACTTATATTGCTGTTCTTGTAACTCATCAATTTTAGAATTTTACTATTGACTTCTTGTTATAGTAGATGAGGATTTAACTATTCCCTACAATATGAATAAGTATCTGACCAACTCAAACGAAGAAGAGGCAGCACGGAAATTGTCAATACCTAAGTGATAGGTAAAAAGTTGGGGTGGAGAGCGAGCGGACTAAGCCAGATAAGAAGAATGCAAGAAATTAAATTACACGCCAACCTATTTGTGAATATAGTAGTGAAAAACCAAATAATCATTCCAAGGTCATATTGTTCTCACAAATCATTAATTAGCAGAGCTCTTGTGTGTTATTGATCATCATGATCATCACCAAATGTGTTAAAAATAGTTTTGATTCTTATATATCGCATATAACTACACAATCACTATTCTAGGTCCATAATCTTTGATCTGAAAAAATTCATTAAATTGCAGTATGTTTTCAGATTCGGGATTCCAGGCAAGGCAAAGCCCACAGAAGTTTCTGGAGAAAGTTTCTATAGGAAACACATTTGTTTTTCATGTATCTAAATTTTTCTTTTACAATTTTGTTTTAAATCTTGAGTTAAGTAATATAGTAAGCTGAATACATCAGTTTGTGATTACATACATGCATATATGAAAACATCTTTTTTTCCCCTTTTTGTTGGTTTTGGTTTTTGAGAAAGAGTCTCACACTGTAGTCCAGACTGGCCTAGAACTAACAATGCAACCCAGGCTGGCCCCAACTCCTGCTAATTGTCCTGTTTCAGCCTCCTGAGCACTGAATCACAGGCCTAAGCTACCACAACTCAGTTCACATTAATAACATCTTAATGCTTGCAGATAAAACTCAACAAAATAGCAAGCTAGACCTGGAACAGGACTTCCTTAACTTGATAAAAGATGTTTTGAGAAACCCAAGGCAAATGTCGTATTTAATAGCAATATTCTTTTAGATTTTTATATTGTCTTGTTTTTTTGAGCCAGTCTCTTTGTAGCCCCAGCTGGCCTGGAACTTGCTATGTAGATCACACTGACTTCTCTCTCACCGAGACCTGCCTGCCTCTGCCTCCCAGGTGCTGGGGTTAAAGGCGTGCTCCACCACGCCTGGTGTCTTCTACAGTTTTTTACAAAATGAAGTTCCAGTGAGTGTTAACCGTCAGCGAGGTGGCTGCCCAGGCAATGCACCTCTGCCAAACACACTGTGAACTGAAAATACGTAAGTGAAGATGTATTTAACACCCCAACCCACAGAACAGCCCACTTAGCCACACAGCACTCTATGGAGTGTGCATTGTCACCCCCATGTGGCAGGGCTGACTGGAAGCTGCCACTCAGGAGCCCTGAGACTCCCACCATCTGTCGCCAGCTCAGTAAGACCCAAATTTAAAATCCCACACATGCTTCCTAAGATTTGATCATTTTCCCATTGTTATAAATCAAAATATCATTGAGTTGCATCATAAGTCAGGGCCCACCTGTGGAAGCCGAGCTGCAGGGAGCAAGCTCAAGGGCAGAGAAAGGCAAAGCTCCGCCTTCTAAGGTGCTGAGTCTTTGGCTCAAGATCACAATGTATCACCCAAACTCAGTTTGTAACACACCATCACCAGAGAGTAGCTGGGACATGACAGAAAACAAGGGGGGTGGATGTTAGATTCCTGTTCACTTCAGGCCAAGTGAAAGAGAGAATGCAAGGAGACCAGCAACCCACAATCCCCCTGAGGGCACACACCTGCTGACCTGGCTCGTTCACACTAGGCCCTGCCTCTTGAAAATCCTTTTGCCACACACAAAGGATCAAGCTCCCTTTGGGGATGCTTCAGATTCAAAGTATTTTAAACAGCTCAGGAATGACCCTTTTCCCCTGTTCACACAGAGAGGGGATGTTATTTTACATAGAAACTGGTGGAAAGCCTCAGATAGGTACCACCAGTCATTCTGGGCATCCTTTTTCTAAGAGCGCAGCACACATGGCTTTCTCCCCTGCACTTCAGAAAACTGCCCTAAGTCAGAGGAAGGCTGTCTCACACTCAGCCCCTGTAGGCAATTACAGAGCGTGCATGCAAAGCAGCCCTTTGCTAATCCTCTCGTTTTATTATGTGTTTCCAAGTGTATTGTCTGCATGTATGTAAGTTGTACTTGTGTCATGCAGTGCCCAGAGATCAAGAGGTGTTGGATTCCTCCAGAACTGTAGTTACAGGCAGTTGCTAGCTATCATGCGGGTGCTGGGAATCTAACCCTGTTCCTCTGCAAGGAGTGCTCTTAACTGCTGAGTTATCTCTCCATCCCTGTCTCTCCTCTTGTTTTAGATGCTGTCATTGTTGAATATTATTCATGTCTGAACATCACATGGTCTTCTTGCTTCGATAAACCAAAGCAGATGGTTTGGGTCCTGGGAAAGGGACAATAGTGGGACTGACGGATACTGTCCTGACTGACATCTTCTCCCAACTTGGCACTACCCTGCTGAAGAACGTCCTCAGTGCAGTCGCCGTGCTTTGCTAGGCCTTTGTCCCAGGCTCCATGAAGGCTGAACTCCAGAGCCAGTGTTAAGACAAAGTAGAGGATTCTGAGTGTCAGTGAGGTTGATGTGCCTAGAAACAGTGAGGTTGGGGGCAGGATATCCTGTTTCCAGAGTTGTTCTCCAAGATGGCAGTGGTGAGGGTCACAATATGACTAGAAGATGGGGGACTATCCTGAGATACCAATTTCTTGGCTTGAAGTGGAGAATGATTGTCTAGTTAACTCAGGAAATTAAATCCCAAAATGTGAAAGTGCTTTAGAAAACTTCTGCACCTGGCATTGACCTGGAGTAAACAAGAGAAGGGCCGGGAGTTCTTAAGGAATCTTGAAGGTAAAGCAAATCAGAATTTACAGCAATTGTCGCTGGGTTGCTGATGGTGGCTTTGCTGATATCAGCAGAAACAGAATGTGGCTTGACTCTATGTGAACTTGTTCCCTAAACGTTCACTTATTTTCCAGAGAATTCCCCTCATACCATCCACAACATCCCATATTTTACCCCTGGTTGTCTGCCCTAGAGCTTTGGAGAGACAGACAGACAGACAGACAGACAGACACACACACACACACACACACACACACACACACCACATTCTCCAAGCTTCATGGAAAACCAGACTGGTTCATAATTTTCCCAGCACTATCATGACCCTCCAGGGATCTGCCAGCCCTAAGGGAGTTTTGATCTCATCTGTGGTTACCACTGTGTGTTTTACTTGGCTAGTCACTGTGGCAGTTTATTCTCAAAACAGGCTGTGAACATGGAAGTTACTCCCCCAGTTACAAGAGTGTTGTGCATCACAAACAATAAAGGTGGCGGCTCCTAACCCTTCCTCCCGACTGGCTCCCTATCTCCATGTTCCACCTTCCTGCAGACTTGTGTTTTCGCTCAGGAGCTCTGTTGTTTGTGGTAATCAACCAAATCATACACAAAAGAAACGACTTGGTGGCGTATATTCTCACCACTCAGCACTTTAATTTGGGGCTATATATGGGAAAAGCCTTAAGACTAACTGCTTAATTTATCACTAATTGTAATTTTCTCTGAAACTCTTTTTTTTTCAGTTGACTATTACATGTGCAAACAACACAGTGCACCCTCTTCCGTGTTCATTTATGCAATTTTTGACAAATGTCTAGATGCCTATAATTTTTGTCAATATCTAAATATGGCCATCTTCATTTTCAAAGACACACGGTGGTACAATTTCAAAAGCCCCTGCAGGCCCTGTGGGCTGGTTTCCTAATCACTACATGCAGGGTGCTGCCTGGCCTGAGGGCCACAGAGCTTGGTCCAACCTTCAGGGGGCGCTCTAGCTTTATCCAGGCAGGCACACAGCTGGAGCTGATGACATGCTGGACTCTGCCTATGTACCATGACCGGGTACCCCTGGCTGCAGGGCCACATTTTCCTGTGTTACCAATTATTCAAAAGAAGTTTACTTCACTCAAGACTTCCTACCTTCCTGTCCCACTCAGGGTTTGGTTGAAAGCTCAGTCTTCTGGACGAAGGGAAGTAGGATGCTTTATTAACTGTTCTCCTATGAGAGATCCTGCTGAAGCCCAAGGTAAAATGCTTATGCAACATCTTTTTCAAAATGTTAAATACAGTGAGGGCCAGGGAGATGGCTCACTGGGTGAAAGCCCTTGCCATGTAAGCCTGATGACCCTGGTTTGTATTGCCATGTAAAAAGTCAGACAGGGTGGTGTATGTCTGTAATCCAGCACTCCTGCAGTGAGATGGGAAGCAGAAAAAGGGTGGAAGGCTAGGACCAGCACCCAAAGTTGGTCCCTGACCTCCACATGTGTGTTGTGACAAGTATATGTACCCTCCCAAACACACACACAAATACATATTTTTTTAATTTAAATATAGTGAGACTGACTTCTTCCTGGTATGCAGTGCTGTGGACTCTAGCACGCGCATAATGTGGTGCCGTAGGCTCTAGCACATGCATACTTATATATGGAAGTTCTCTCTTACCCTTGGTTTTCTGTTCATGCATGGTTTCAATGACATGCAATCAAGAACAGCCCAGAAGGTATGAAGTAAAAAGTTCCAGAAATGAACAATTCATCAGTTTTGAACTGTATGCTACTTTGCCTCTACTTAATAGTTTTGAAAGTTCCTGTTGTATTCTAAGTCCTTCATGTGACATGTGACATAGGATAACTTCTCCTAGCACCTAGCTTTTCTTCCATTCTCTTAGGTGTCCTTAGCAGAGTAAAGATTTGATCAAGTCCAATTTAGTAGTTGCTTACTTATGAACCCCACTTTTGGTATCTAAACCAAGGTCACAAACTGTTTTTCTTGGGATCTCTTCTAAAAGGTCTATAGTTTTCCATTTAGATGTAAGATCCACTTTGAGTTATTTCAGTACTGTTTTGAAATTCAGCATCATCTCCTTACCACTAAATGCAGACCTTCCTTCAATACTGGTGATTTTAAGTAACCAGTCTACTACCAAATTGATTCCTTCCTTCCTTCCTTCCTTTTTCCTTCCTTCCCTCCTTTTCTCCCTCCCTCCCTCCTTCCCTCCCTCCCTTCCCTCATTTTCTTTCTCCCTTCTTCCTCCCCCTCTCTTCCTCTCTCTCATCCTGTCTTTCTTTTGGTGCAAGGGATCAAACCCAGCCCCTCACCCAAGGTAAGCAAGCTCTGTAACACTGATCTAGCACATCAGCCCTATCACCAAAATTTCTAAAAGTATAGCTGGTGCCTCTTCTGTGTGTTGTAAATTTATAATAGCAACAGAAGAAATTTTACCCAACAGAATGTTGAGGGGGGGTCTCAGAGACTATGGAAAACAAATAGACGTTAGCCAAGATGCTTCCTGCTGCTGGCACATGCTGTGATACAAGTGTAACATACATGGCTGTTAGTGAGGTCAATGTAGATGACACCAGACTTCCCAAATGTCTCTTTGGGACAAGCAGAGGTGCCCTTTCTGACACAAGGAAGCCACTATTCTTAAGATAAAGTGGTTTCAGAGTTTATTAGCATACAGCCATGTTGTATTTGTGGGTTTTATTTATTCATTTTTTTATGTGTATGAGTGTTATGCCTGCATGTATATAAGTGTACCCGGGTTGTGCAGTGCCCATGTAAAACAGAAGAGGGTGTTAGATCTCCTGGAACTGGAGTTACGGGTGGTTGTTAGCCATCGTGTGAGTGCTCAGTTTTGAACCCAGGTCTTCTGCAAGAACAGTTTGTGCTTTTAACTGCTGAGCCATCTCTCCAGCCCCAGACATACTGTATTTGTAACAAAAAATAACTACTGGAGTTTCTGCCTAGTCCAGGGGATTATCTGTAATCCAGGGGATTAGGACTTGGTCTTTGTGTCTGTGTGATCATGCTTCTTGTCCTTCCTGGAAGACTGTGATGCTAAGGATGCTGAGATTCTGAGCAAATGGCATGCAGAAGTTAGAAGTGCTCTGGGTTTAATGTCCTTGACAGGCTTGTGTTTGGAAGTTTGCTTCACAGCTGGTGGCAGTATTTTGGGATGCTGTAGAAATGTTAGGAGATAGGGCCTAGCTGGAGAAAATAGGTCACTGGGACTGAGTCCCTGGCTGCGGGGAGAGGGTGCTGCTTGGATTCTGTCAATTTGACACAAATGAAAGACACGTGGAAAGGAATCTCAGTTGAAGAATTGCTTCCATCAGACTGGCCAGTGAGCATGTCTGTGAGGCATTTTCTTAATTGTTAATTGATGTAGGAGGACCCACACCACTGTGGGTGGTGCCATCCCTGGGCAAACCCACCTGGGCTGTGTAAGAAAAGTAGTTGAGCAAGCCACGGGGAGCAGGCCAGTAAGCAGCATTCCTCAAGGTCTCTGCTTCAGTTCCTGCCTCCACGTTCCTGCCTTGAGTTCTTGCCCTGACTTCTGTCGGTGATGGGCTGCCATTTGGTAGAATAAGATGAAATAAACTTTCTCCCCAAGTTGGTTACGCTATCCCTAGCCCCTTTCTGTCTTGCCATGAGATGAACAGCTTTCTTCTTCCATACACTCCCATCACCATAACGTCCTTTCCAAGTCAGTGGAACCAAATGACCATGGACTGAACTCTCTGGAACTGTGAACCAACCTAAACAACTTTCTCCCTTAAGCTGCTTCGGTTGGGTATTTGGTTACGGTGATAAGAGGCTAACGAATACAAGAAGCTTCTTATATTTCATAACCCTGAGATGATCACTATGACAACCAGTCATAGCCCCTGTTCCCACGGTTTGCAGCTAAGAACTGACTGCATTTGAATGTTGCCAGAGGACCTTCAGTAAGTTGCGTATTTTGCAATGATGTTATAGTTCCTCTGTATAATAGTTACCCAAACCAAGGACAGAGGCTCTATCCATCGGGACTCCGGGGTGATAAGAATAGTGAGTTATTAGCTCTCTCATCACTGTGGTAGGATGAGTGACATAAATTACTTAAAAGGAGGAAAGATTTGTTTAGTTTATAGAGTCACAGGTCTCTGTGCATGACGGCAGGAAGGGCGTGGTCAAGCAGAGCAGCTCCCATCAAGGTGGTAAGGAAGCAGAGCTGGCTCCTTTCCCCCTTATTCCCTTTGGACCCACCAGCCTGTGGAACGGTGCCACCCACACTCAAGGCAGGTCTCCCTCTGACATTTGTTAATCGTTTCTGGAAATATCCTTACAGACACACCAGGAGGTATGCTTTACAGTCTCCTGGGTGCTTCTTAATTCACTGAAGTTGAGAATCAAGATTAAGCATCACAGATGGCTGGGTTCAAATTACTGTTTTTATTTTTTTCTGTTCCAGAACTTGGAATGTTTTATAGGCTCAGTAAGTATTTGATGACTGAATGAACAAATGTACTGATTGAATATATGACTCTGGGCTACTACTGAGACAGCTAAGTATCACAGAGAAAAATTCCCCTCCACGTCTTCATTTTCAGTTCTCAGTGTAGAATCAGGGTGTCAAAGTTCATGCTACAAATCTGCAACGCTCTGGACTCCTGCACCTGGCAATCAGAGATGAGGCGTGGCAGAGAGGAAGCCAAGCTGCCGAGGGTGCAGAGGGCCCCATGCCTGGAACGTGTTCTCATATTGGCAGGCACTGATCGTGTTTAGGGGAATCTTGTAACTATTGTAAGCTTCAGGTTTTTCATCTGAACAATTACAAGCTGAGACTTTCTGACCCTTTGGATTTGTTTTTATTAAAACAAATTTAATATTTTTATTTTTATTATTAACAAATTTTTATTTTATTATTTATTATAATTTTTTATTTTATGTATATGAATGTGTTGCCTGCATGTATGTAAGTGTACCTGTGTCATGCAATACCCACAGAGGTCAGAAGAGGGCATCAGAGTTATGGATGGTATGTGGATTATGGGAGTTATAGCTTGTGGGTGCTGGGAATAGAATCTGGGTCCTCTACAAGAGCAGCCAGTGCTCTTGAGCCATCTCTCCAGCCCCAATCCTTTGGATTGGCATAGAGCTGGGATTCAACCAATGCTTGTTTAAGTTCCTCACAAGACATGGGTAAAGAGAGCCCATGGCTTCTTTGTTGGTGTAACTCCCCTTGGGTTTTCTTATCTATAGATTCCAAACTCCAGATTCTGGGGATGGGAGATGCAATGCCACAGAGGTATTAGTGCTTAAGATTCTGTTAGACTTTGTCCATTCCCAACAGCTCTGACATGTTACCACGTTAGGCCAAAGGCAAGTCCAGAGGGCTTATAGACAAGAGCAGGCATGAGAAACCCCTGGCTGGGCAGTGGAGGAAGAGGTCGGTGGCCCTCACAGATGGAGCCCAGCAAAGCAGTGGGGACCACTGCTCAGATTTTCCAGGGAACCAACGCTGAACAACTTTGGCAGCACCTCATTCTGGGAGACAGAGCCAGAGAAACCATACCTCCCTGTTCCCCAGGAGCTCCCTGAGAAACTTCTCCACTCCTGCTTTCTTGGTTGAGGAAGTTCCTTCCTTCCCTCCCTTCCTTTTTCCTCCTCTCCAAATACAGCAGATTGCCCTGCCTGGATTTCTCTCTGACTTGTGCTCATTTAATTATCTATTGTAAAATAAAATCAGTAGTGTCATACAGTCAAATGGTAGAACATTTGTCCCTTCAATCATAAACTACTTAATGAATCTATAAAACATTCTAAGTTCTAGAGCAGAAAAGAAAAAAGTGCCACAGTGGTATGGTAATTTTAAACCAGCCACCCGTGTGCTTAATCTTGTCAACTTCATTGAACTGAGAAGCACCTGAGAGACTACACAGCATTCCTCTTAGTGTGTCTGTAAGGACATTTCTAGAAACGATGAACTAATGTCAGAGAGAGACCGGCCCTGAATGTGGGTGGGAAAGAAGGGAAAGGCGACAGCTCCCCATGCAGGCACGGCATGAATTTTGTAAACACTTTCTATAGTCATCTCTGTGTAATCTTAAACACGAGAAATAACCATTATTAATAGTTAGCACTTCAGGAACTTAGAGGTGCATGTTAACCTGAATGGGATTATTCTGTACATTGATAACCTTCAGTAACAGACCATACTTTTTTTTCCTGGTAACACTGGAAGGCCTTCCTTATCTTTTAAAAGGCCTCGATGTCTTTTAAGGATGAGAACATATCAGTGTGTTTTGTTACCACCTTATAGTTTGACTCTGTTATGATCATTCTTAACACATATACATCTCTGTGAGATAATCTTCCCGTGCCTGGTGCATTATTTGTAATTATTAGTAACCATTTTTAACCTGATGGCCCTTGGCTTTTATCTTAAATCTAGCATCTTGTCAGATGTTTCTTAAATTTTGTGATCAAATATTTTACCTTTTCTCCCCTTTTTTTCTTTTTAGTGCTTTCCGTGGGACCCTGGCCATATGCATACTCAGCAAGCATTCCAGAAACCACTGAGCCATACCTCTAGCCCCTTATTATTTTTCTATTGAGATTTGTTCTTTAATTTTTTTTGCTCTTTCCTTATTGATTTACAATAACTCTTTGCATTTGGTGAACACTAACCCTTGATCCTTGACATAAGTTTTAACTTTTGCTTCCAGTCTGTTTATATCTTAATTTTATTTATTGTGGGAATTTTTGTAATTTAACATTTCTTATATTTTCATTTTTATGTAGTTAACTTTGACAATCTTTGTTGAACTTTATGTGTGTATGTGTATGTGTGTAAAACTCTGTTTTACAGATCTTCAGTAATTTGTTTCTTTCTTCACATATATATTCCAATTGGGATCTATTTCTGAACACAACATGAGTGAAGGAACTAGGGTTCTATTTTTTTTCCTAAAGAAGATACTAAATTGGGGCTGGAGAGATGGCTCAGCAGTTAAGAGCACTGACTGCTCTTGCAGAGGACCCGGGTTCGATTCCCACATGACAAACCCACATGGCAGCTACGAACTGTCCTTAACTCCAGTTCCAGGGGAATCTAATGCCTTCTTCTGACCTCTGTGGCATTGCAAACATGGGTGCACTCACATACATGCAGGCAATACACTCATACACATAAAAAATAAAAATAATAAAATAAAACATTAAAAAAGAAGATACTAAATTAAAACAAGCACTTATAGAAACTTCTCACACTTCTCCAGGGTACTATTCCTGCTGCTTTTGAGAAGTAACAAAAGTCATAAATAGAAATATTTCAGAGCACTTTGTAAAGTGTAGGTGCACGTACCCACATACACCTGTGTTGATTAGAACTGCTCACTGCAGCAGTAGCTGAAAGGGTTAGGTCCAAAGCATTTTACGAGGAGTATGTGGACTGGAGAGATGGCCAGCAGTTAACAGCACTGGTTGCTCTTGCAGAGGACCCAGGTTCAGTTCCCAGTACCTACATGGCAGCTAATAACTATCTATAACTCCAGTTCCAGGGGGAATCCAACACCCTCTTCTGGCCTCCTTGGGCATTGCACTCACATGGTGCACTTACATATATACAGACAAAACATTCATCCACGTAAAAAATATAGATAATTAAAATATAGATAAACTTTAAAAAGAGGAGTATGAGGTATTGAATGTATGATCTACCATAAGCTATCAATGTCATACAAGTTAAGGAAGTGCTCATATGTAGTAATTAATCTTGCCAACCTGACAGGATTTGGAATCACTAAGGAGACACACTTTTGTGAATGTCTATGAGGGAATTTCCTCATAGACTGTCTATGAGGGAATTTCCTCATAGACAGAAAGGCTTAACTAAGGAGAGAAGAGCCATCCTGAATGTGGGTAGCACCATACCATGGCCTGGGGTCCCAGACTCAATAGAAAGAAAGACAGGAGCAAGCCAGATGAGTACCACACCCATCTCTGTCTGCTTCCTGACCATAGATGCTGCTTGTTCCCACCACCACACCTTCCCTGACATCATGTGAGTCAAATGGAGAGTCCAAGCAAACCCCTCCTTCTACAAGTTGCCTTAGTCAAGTGTATTGTCACAGCAGTGAGAAAAGTAACAAACACGATTCAGAAGGCCAATTCCCACATTTCTAGTTCATATTTGGCAGTTCGTGCTCGGATTATTACAATAACTTTGTAAAAACACTTTCCTGGTTTCTCCTAGTTTAACTACTAGTTTACTCCAGTAAATGCTCCAAAATTACAATAAAAATGTTGTCATTACATCACTGATAGGATTCATCAATTCCTCCTACTTATGGGATAATACACAAATTCCTTTGCTTAACATTCAACTTCCTTCACAATTTTTTACTGGTTCAGTAGCTGTATTTCCCTGACCAAGTGCAGCTGGACTCCAGCCGGTCCTTACCTTTTGATGTATGAGCCAAGAATACTGGTGCCTCTGGAGCCTTGCAGATATTGTTCACTCTAACTGACATGATTAATATGCAAAACATTGAGCAACTGCTATGGCAGGCACCGACCAATCAGCAGGTTGAGTCAATCAGAGGGTGATCGTGTGTAACTGCCAACCTGGGTTGACCAGTTGACCCAGCCCTGCCACCAGACTCTATTCTCCTGTCCACTGAAATCTGATCTGTCTATGAAGTTTTCCTGGACTGCTCTTGCCCATGTGGGACTTTGCTTGTTGGTGATTACTCCTTGGGTGTAGGGTATCACTAAAGAGGTGACGCAACAGTCTGAAACATCTGCACTTTCTGACAGCATAGTTTCTATTGCCTCTCCATGTGGTAACACTTTGTGATGTTTTCTGCAGAGAAAACAGAAATCTGTATCTCCATCTTGCCTATACAATGGTTGATCAAAATTACTTTGATATTTTATAAAAGTTTGGTTCCCCAGTTTCAAATATTTTCAAATATTTGTCAATTTGCCTTTTGTATTTCTTCTCTTCCTGTCCCCAGTTGATTGGATGGCTCTCATCTATGTTAAGGGTAAGTCTTCCTCACCTAGTCCATTCAGATTCACATGTTAAGTAAGCTCTTCTGGAAACACCCAAAATAATGCCTTTCCAGTGTTCTAAGTATTCTTTAACTCAGGCATGGTGATGCCTAACATTAACCAGACGAGGCTGGAATCAAATGGAGGCAAGTATACTTACATATCTGGGGTCCACTGGGCTGAGCTGGGCTGACCTGAGCTGGGGTCTATGAGTATCAGCTGAGATCACTGCCAGGGCATGACTACAGTGTCTGAACCTGCCCGGCTTCCTACAGGAAGTGACACTTTCAGCTTCCTTGGGTCTGGGACTTTAGGACCTGGGAAAACCCATACAACAAGCATTCAAGTTTCGGTGAGCCCATCATATACTGACTTCTCCTATCTCTCCATAAGCATCCTCTCTCTCTCTCTCTCTCTCTCTCTCTCTCTCTCTCTCTCTCTCTCTCTCTCTCTTATTGTTGTAAACTCATCCTCAACACAGTCTTCCCAGCAAAGGACCTAGACATTTTTGTGAGGAGACAATTTCTGTCCTTCAGAATCATTGAGTGTCATAAATGGGTGAATCACGCTGTTGCGGTTTGAAGAAATAGTTTCACAGCAACAGTAACCATAGCCTGAAATAACTATGGCCAAGGTGTAGCCTTGTGGAACACTGTCCTTCAGAACGTCGTGTCTGCTGTCCTCTTGAATTTTTTCACAAGTTGGATGCACACACTATAGGTGCAAGAGACCCACACAAGATCAGACCCATTAATGTACTGTCACCTCCCTCTCTTACTTTTCCTCATCACCTTCAGCATCAACATCATCATCCTCTCCCCCCCCCCCGTGTCTATATATATATATATATATATATATATATATATATATATATATGCAACCAATGATGACTGGGCAAGGAGTAGGTGTGGATGGACAGGCAGACAGACAGGGACTTTTCTTCAGTGGTGTAGCTGCTTGTAAGTTGCCGGTGCTCCTGTAAGTAACCTTTCACCAAGCTAGACTTGGGTGGAATTGCTTCTTTGGTCTTTCACTGGTGCCTCATCTGGGGTGAATAAATTCTTGTTCATCTCCCCAGGAAAGATTTATACTCTACCTTATACTCTACACTTCAGGGACAGCAATGGTGTGCTCAGTGCGACATATACCACAAAGGTTTTATAAGTTGAATATTAGCAATTGTTGTGTGAACTTTACATGGGAAGATGTGAGCAAATATCAACTCAGAAAAACCCCATAGAACACTTGGCACCCCAACAGGGGTGTGACAGAACCGAAGATGAGTTCAGGAGGGAAGTTGCATTTCCTCTGCTCTGGATGATGATGTAACTGAAGTTAAACGGTCTGAGGGTGCAGCATCTGCAGGGACAATCCCAGTGTGGCCATCCTTTTCTGTGTAGTATGGAACTGTATCAGCAGTTGTAGTGCTCCTGATGCAGGTGATAAAATGGGTTACTGAGGCTTAGCTGTGTACCCAAAGGGAAAGTCAGGGTGAGAAGTTCATGGGGGAAAATCTTGGTGGGACTGTCTTCTTCTATGTCTTATAGGGTGGTGCACCTCCTTCATGAATGTGGCCCATCAAGAGAGTACAGAGACATTCCTAGGATGACTGACGGACCAGAGAATATACGACAATCTCTAAGAGTGGTACATATGGAACACGATTGCAAGGAGGCTCGGCAGAAGTTTCATTGTCCTTGCTGTGAGTGGTAAGACAGCAATTGATGCTCAGCTGTCTGCCCTGGAAGAACTTGCCCACCAGAGGGAAGGATTACACTGAGAAAGAAACATGCAGGTGCTATGGACTTTAGCCTCTGAATTTGAAGGCAAAGTGGAGAAATGATTAATTGACCTTTAAAAGAGAAAGGAGGATGAAGAAAATGGTGGCTTGCCATTTCTTATGGCCGGGGAAAGCATAAGGAAAGGTGAGTAGAAGTAGATCTATGCTGAAGAGTCTGTGTCTGGATGCTCAAGCTTGGAACCCGTAGGAAGAATCAGGCAGTGAAGAAGGAAAAACAAAGTAGAAATGATGCTCAGGGAACAAGGCGAGAAGGAGGTAGTGTGATGCCCAGGTCCCTGAACAGGATAGGACCGTGCTCACCAGAGAGGCAAGGAGGAAATCAATTCATCAGGGACTTTGGGTAGGCCTCTGTGGTACTGATGCCTACTTTCTGTAAAAAGGTTTCATCATAGCATGCAAGCCTCTGCGTCTTAGGGATTTAGAAAAGCAACTGATATCTGCAAGTGCACCTAAAAGAGCAAAGATGGGAAATCGGTCCACCCAGGGTGCAGGGGCCAGGCTTGGCACTGGGATTCTTGGGAGTGCTATGCCTATCCTAACAAGGTTATGGAGAAAATCCTATAGTAGACTGTACCTGTGACTGTGAACAGCTGCTCCCAAAGAACAGATGCATTTCACACCCCACCTTCAAAGTGCTTATCTTTTGTATAATTTGATAGAAGTTTCATGAGGGATCAGGAGAGAAAAACTCAACCAGCTTTTAGCAAGCTAAGAGCCTTACAGGACAGATTGAACAACTGTGTGCCCCAATATCCCAGTGTTCTTTTGTGTTGTAAGGTACTGGAAACACAGAGGATTATAGAGAGTTGTGGCAGAAACAACCTAAGCAGATGGATGATGGAAAGGAGCAGAATTTCAGGGTACAGCAGTGCTAGCGACATATAAAGTGATGGGTAGAATCTATCACTGGTTCACTCAGTAGCAGTGAAAATAGCTTATCCAATAAAAGGTTGGATTGAAGGTCTTCTGGCCAAACCTCTTTTGAGGGGTGGTACAGAATCAAATTCTGAAAGCGTAACGCACGTTTGCAATGAGATGTGGTGTTTGCAACTCCATCACTAGTGCCACATCCTTTCAAGTGTCTGAGCCTCTCCCAGTAATTGAACCAACAGCCAAATCAGACAAGGTTCTGGAAGGAACACTGTGTATCCTTATATATGTCTAGTACACTGATGCCACAACTTGACGCCACAAGTGAGGACTCTAGACTGGAATGTCTCTGTGGCAGTTTAAATGAGCACAGAAACCATGTGGCTGGAGAGAGAAGGGAAAGAGTCATCAGTAGACTGAGTTAAGAGTAGTATAGAAAGTAAAGTAAGTCAGGAATCGGCCTGTGACAATCTGTATCAGAGCTGGGCTGTATTCAGAGGTCCAACTTTACAGATGGCCCAAAGGGAGAATTGGCTGGTGATGGATCAGCCACTTCAGGGACAGCAGATGGGGAAGTAAATATATGACAGAATCAGGCTGAGAACAACCAGGCCCAACACCCAACAGTACCTTCACCTGCCTTACAACCTTACAGGGGCTGGAAAGAATCTGAACCAAGATACCCTGCAAGGGTAGAAAAAGACTCCAAGAAGAGACCATAAAGCTATTGAATGAAAATCCCAGTGCCAGGCGTGGGCTATCTCCTTATAAGTTCTTGGTCAGGGAGGCTCCCGAGGCCCCCAAAACAATACAGGCTATTGCCACTGCTCTTAGTTACCTACCAGAACTAGATGATAAGACCCTACTGCTGCAGATACCTCATGCTTTGGTTGCAGGACACAGAGAAATCAAGCTGTGGCTAAGTTGGAAGCTTCCTCCCTGTGGGCTGTTTGAGGTTCCAGAAGGCACTGTGTAGGCTGTTGAGAGAATTAGCACCTAGTCCTACTGGGAGGCAGACCCTGCTTGATACATGATCAATATGCTAGATAATCTGTTACCCTTTGGTGCAATGGTGGTATGACTGTGGTGGGTGGAGCAGCTGTTTTCTGATGGATTTAAGGCCCACATCACATCAGGGAATTCACATCTGGTCCTGTAAGCCTGGATAAAAGACTGTGGCTGAGGTGGTGATAGGCCCTAGTGGAGAAGCTACTGCAATTGTAAAACAGGTATAAATTTTCTTGTCAAGATACCTTCTAAACATTCATGTTTATCCCCAGAGAGTACCACTACCTTCAAAGCCTTGGACCCAGAGGGGAGGTTTTTATGTTTGTTTGTTTGTTTTGGCAGAGGAGAGAAGTTACTGCCCAGGCTTATATTAAGTCAAACTGCTGAAGAAAAAGAATTAGTAGTTTGTCATAATGGTCCAGTGCTTTGCCACAAATGGAAGAAAATAACCAGACTTCCATATCACCCCGTACAGTCTCCAGGAACATCACAGAAAATGAGACAGAGAGAATATGAGAGCGAGGGGAAGGGGTGGGGTATTTGTAAAGCTCTGTCCTGAAGCTCTGTTTCCTCCCTCTCTCTCTTTCTCTCTCTCTCTCTCTCTCTCTCTCTCCCTCTCTCTCTTTCCCTCCCTCCCTCTCCTTGTTTATTTTATGTTTGTGTGTGTGTGTGTGTGTGTGTGTGTGTGTGTGTGTGTGTATGTTTGAGACAGGGTCTCCCTGTAGCCCCAGCTGGCCTTGAACTCACTATGTAGACCAGGCTGTCCTCAACCTCCCAGAGATCTGATGCCTTTGCCTCCCAAGTGCTGCAATTAAAGGTATGTGCGACCATGCCCAGTTCCCCAGTCCTTTGTTTTCATAGTCACTTATTTATTTCAGCACTGTGGAACCCTAGGTATTTGCAACAGGGCCATGCAGCATCTCAAAGTCTGGGCTCACTATCTTCCTCCATGTTTATCTGTGTCCCTGCCTCATTGCTGTAACCCACACAGCACATACTCAGGTTCCCCAGAAATTGGACAGCCAAGAGGTAGATGTAACCCAACTTCAAGCTCAAGTCCAGGGATGGATGAATGGACAAAGGAAATACAGGAATTTCCCATGATGGACCTTAGAAGGAAGGACTCTAACTCATGCTAGGACAAGATAAGTGCCAGTGTGGTGGGAACTGGTAAAGCCCAGGAAAACTTTTTTTTTTTTGCTTTATTTTTATTTTATGTGTATGAGTGTATTGAATGTATTTTCTGCAAGTATGCAAGGGTACTTGTGTTGTACAGTGCCTGTGGAGAACAGAAGAGGGTGTCGGATCCCCTAGAACTGGAGTTGCAGATGGTTGGGAGCCACCATGTGGGTGCTGGGTCTTCTGCAAGAACAGCCAGTGCTCTTAACTGAGTCATCTCTCCAGCTACCCACCCCCCCCTTTAAAAAAATGTTTTTTGAAGCCAAGGAAATCTTGAGAGCCTGTACTGAACTTCCTTTCTGAACACCTGCACTGTCAGAATCCACATCTGATTTCCTAAGCTCTTCCTGATTACCAGGAAAAATAAGAAATCTGGATTTTAATACAAAATATTCCAGTTTTTAAATGTTAGTCATTTATTCAGACAAACGTGTTAAGAACATCACAGGCCACATAAAACACATTTGTGGGTCTGTGCAACCTGAGCGACATGCCCCATGGAACACAAGCATGTCTGGGGAGCATCTCATCTTTCCATCATGCCTGTCAAGAGTGAGTGAACAGAGAAATGGAAACAAAGAACTCT
Organism: Nannospalax galili; assembly: GCF_000622305.1. Classification (NCBI taxonomy): domain Eukaryota; kingdom Metazoa; phylum Chordata; class Mammalia; order Rodentia; family Spalacidae; genus Nannospalax; species Nannospalax galili. Next base: position 11,015,889 of record NW_008336933.1, read on the forward strand.
GGAGGAAGCTAATGAAGCTGTGTGTCTTGGTACTGGCTGTTCGAGCCCATTATCTGGGGCCATGCACTTTGTGATGTTGAGGTATGGGTGGAGCAGACATCCTAACAGATTCAATCTGAAAAATTGGAAATGTCTCCCGCCAACCCCTATGTACATCTTTACAGCGTGGAAGTCCCTCAAAAAATTAAAACTAAAATTATCGTGTGTTCCAGAAGTTCCATTTCTGGGCATAACCCCCAAAAAGGTTGAAAACAGGGTCTTGGGTATTTATATACCTGTGTTCATGGAAGCATTATTCATGACAGCCGAAATGTAGATATAACCCAAGTTCAGGCTCAAGTTCAGTAATGGATGAATGGGCAAAGGAAATACAGGAATTTCCCACAATGGATCTTAAGAAGGAAGGACTCTAACACATGCTGGGACAAGATGAACTGTAAAGGTGTTCTTCCAGGAGAAAAAAGTGTCACACAATGATACATACTAAATAAAAGTAAATTATGCGAGGTTTCTAGAGTGATCGGATTTATACAGTTAGAGGGTTCAGTGGTGTCTAGGCCCTGTGGAGGGGAGGGAATGGGGACATGTCTAGATGCAGAGATTCAGTTTGGAAAGATGAAAGGCTTTCAGAAGAAGACGGTGGGTAGTTGCACAATCATGCCAATGTACATATTAGTTACCTTTCTGTTGCTGTGATGAAAGGCAACTTTTAGAAGGAAGAGCTTCTCTGGGGTTAGGGTCCCAGAGAAATGAGAGTCTATCACAGTGGGAAAGCAGGGCAGCAAGCAGCAGACTGCTTCCTCTGAAAAGGCCCATCTCCTAAGGTTTCCATGACCTCCCAAAAAAAGGGCCACCAACTGGGGATGAAGTAATCAAATATTTGAGTTGATGGGGGACATTTCTCATTCAATCACTACAGTGTGCCTAATGCCACCAAAGTACTCACTTCAAAAATGGTGATGGTCCCCTAGATGCCAGTTACTGATGAATGGATACAGGAAATGTGGCATATGCACATGGGCCAGGTGGATAAAATTTCATCAAATTCTTTTTGATCATCTGTAGAGAGTTTCTCGAATTTTCCCAACACACAGAATTGGTGATAAATATGATGGTTATCTTGAACCTTGTTTACAGTCAAGCGTGTGCAGTCTTCAGCCAAGGGTAGCTATGAATGTGGCTCAATGTAAAATTGTAAGCTCCCTTAAAACATGAGATGTGATTTTTTTGTAATTGTTCTTTGTAACTTGACTGCAGAATTCTCAAATGTAAACTTTGTAGCTGATAATACTATGTTATAATGTCAGAAGGTTGGACATTGCCTGGACATGTACCCAAATGCCATCTTGTGACCCATAAATATGTATGGCTATTAGTGTCAATGAAAAATAATTTTTAATTTTTCCATTCTTGAGATAGAATCTCATGTAGCCCAGGATGGCTTCTACCTCTTCATTTAGTCAAAGATGACCTTGAACTCCTGATCCTTCTGCTTTGACTTTCTAAGTTCTGGGATTACAGTTGTGTACTACCATGCCTGTAAGAAAAATAATTTTTTAGAAAGGAAGCAAAATTGAAAGCAAAAAAAGGTTGAAAATGTATAAGAAAAAATGTTTACACGGTCTGGAAGGAGAGTTTGCTTAACACCTGTCTCACCGTGTAGCACGCAAGCAACTGTGGTTGGTTTTACTCCCAGCACACATGAACTAAGTTGCAAATAGAGGAGAAAAATGGTTATGATAAGTTCAATGCATATTTTGCCTCAACTAGAAATAAATAGATGTAAAAGACATACTTGTGATCTATAGCTCCTCACTTAAAATTGAACACAGCAGGGACTAGGGATGTAGCTTAGATAGAAGAGTGTTTGCCTTGGGCCTGGGCTCAGTTTTAGGACCATATAAAACTAGGTACTGTGGCACATGCTTTGGGTCCAAGCACTGTCCGAGGCAGGAGGATCAGAAGTTCAAGGTCATCCTCAGTTACTTAGAATTACTTAGCAAGTTTGAGGCCAGGCTAGGCCAGAAGATTTTGTTTCAATAAACAAAAACAAACAAACAAACACAGCTTGGTCCCCAAGAAGATAAGGGATAGCTTTCAGAGAGGCAAATGAAATGAGAGAATAAAACTTGGATATCACAAGGCTCATGGACCACCTGAGGGGGACCATGATTAGCGCGAGCTGGTATCTGACCTCTATAGGCCTCTGGGTGGATAAATGCTTCCCTGAATAGTCAGACACAGTACCTGGGAGATCCAAATTCAGTGTCTACAACCTTTCGTGAGTAACTGTTATTTACAGAAGAGGCAGAGGAGTCAGTTAAATGTGAACAAGCCTAGCCTGGCCAATAGTCTTACAAAACAATTAATATTACTTAGTCAAGTTAGGCCCAGTGGTCCCAAGAGGTCAAGTGTGTGAGACAATTACATCTATGGAATTACAGAGGTCTGTTCTGGAACCAGCTATAAATGTGGATCCAAGCTCCAGGAATGCCCAACTGTGGCATCTCTTGCCCATGTGTGTGCTTGGACTACACATGTGTTGAGTGGTGGATTTTCAGTGTGGCTCTGATAAACATGAATCTCAAACTCATATCTAATCCTGTATCATTATTGTAAAATAGCCATGGCATTTCTAAAATATGTGCATACATTCTATTAACTGATATGTGCACTTATAATATTAATTCTTAGGATTTTGAATTAATGCTTGGGATTTTGAATACTTGGTGTCTGGCTTGTGGCACTATTTTGGGAGCTGGTGAAAACTTTTAAGAGGTGGGGCCTAGAGGAGGCAGTGGGTTATTCTTGGTCCCTGGTCCCTTCTTCTTTCTTTGTTTCCTATCCATCATGAGGTAAAGAAATGCTTCTGTCTCTACCACATAACTCATGCATCCATGATCTTTCACCTAAGTGCATGGGCCAAGTGATCATGAACTGAGCCTTCTGAAACTGTCTGTCAAATAAATCCTCTTTTAAGTTGCTCTTTTAGGTGTATTATCTCAGTGATGTAAAAGTAACCAACATATTCTTCTGTCACCTGGCTCAATAAAGCCACAGCTGTTTGGGATTCCCACTATTAATCTAGGGGTCATTTCATATTCAAATCAGGACAGGGAATATAATATGGTGAGAAAGTATATCAGTTATTAAAAGGTAGGCCCATGTTTCAGCAGTTTCCAGTGGTTTGCTATGGTCTTAGGCGAGATATGGTTTGCGGCCTCAGTTTTCTCATCTATAAAATGGTGCCAACCACTGTATGGGTTTATGATGGATGTGAAATGGGTTGGTGCATGCAAAACCCTTAGAGCTCATCCTGTCACATAGTAAGTGCTCAATAAACTTGGCACTTAATATGTGTTTGTGAACATGTAGGGATTTTTTCCAGGGAGTATATGGCTAGCTCCTGCCTCTGGTCCACCCTCTAAGGTCTTCATCACTGTAGATTGTTGGTATTTTAGTTTCAAATTTGTCTAGGTTCTTTGTTAGTGTGCCTACTAATACTTCTTCTTGAGGCCTGAGATGTAGACAAACATGGGAAAACCTTACCCTGATCCACTGTCTACTTCATAAAAGTCTTAGAGCCAGGTGGTGGTGCACACCTTTAATCCCTTTAAACCTTAAACAAGGCAGAGGAAGGTGGGCTTCTGTGAGTTTGGAGGCCAGCCTGGTCTACGCAGCTAGTTCCAAGTCAGCCAAGGATACACAATGAGACCTTATCTCAAAAATACAAAACCAAAAAAAACTCTTGAAACACTCAGCTGGGTTTACATTGACGAAAACCTTCCCCCAGAAAGAACACACAGTCCATGTGTGCCAAGAGTCAACACTTCAGGGCCCTGCCTGGGGCACAGCAAACATCCAGTGTGTCACATGAGATCACTGAAGTTGACCTGGGAGCTGGATGTGCGGCCAAATTGAGACAGATGGTATGCTTTCCTTCAGGACCGTGGAACATGTGTTCCAACTCCAAGGGGAAAGCAGCTCGGGACTTGTGTTTTGATTACACTTGGCTCCCACCTCCTTCAACTCCAGACATTTGCAGAACAGGGAAATGAGCTCGGAGTCCAGTGATACTGCTGATAGGATTCAGGGCTCTGTCAGGAGGAAAGAAACAGGAAGCTGAGGGCTGGCTGCTGGATGGTGAGGTCATCCCTTTGGCATGCTCTCCTAGTCCTGGAGAAAGACGGGAGACAGAAGCTGTTGACTGACTCTGGAGTAGGATGAACTTAATCTTGGAAGTCTTGACTGTGAGGGCCAGGAAAGGGTGAAGTGTCGTGTGGGTATGTAGCCTCTGTTGCCAAGGATGCAAGAAGATATGAAAGAAGGAACAAAACCTTCATTTTAAATGCCAGTGGAAAAACACTCAAGACAAATACCAAGACACACAATGTGCTTTTATTGCGCCTGGGCTTTTAAAAATGGATTTTGGAAAACAGTCTCCTAATGGTTATAAAGTTCCTCCTGAGTAGAGTGCAGTTGGGGATTTGGCCTTATGACCAAGGACATCCTAGACTGGCTTCTTTTTTTAAATTTTTTTCTAGTCAGGATCTCATGTAGCCCAGGCTGGCTTCAAACTCTTGATCCTCCTGTTTCCATCTCCCAAGAACTAGGATCACAGGTACAAGCCATACAACCTGACTTTTCAGCTGACTTCTCAGTGAGGAGGATGCTGTCAGGTTCACAAGGGAGAAGGGCGGAGGGGAGGAGACCAATGTTGAGGTTCTGCTCTATGAGCAGGAGGCAGATATTTCTGTTTTGTTTTTTGAGACACAGTCTTGCTGTGTAGCCCAGGTTGACCTGCACTTTCAATCCTCCTATTTCAGTTTACTCAGTACTAAGATAATACGCATGCACCCTCACACCCAACCCTTGTGGTATTTTCTAGATAATAAACAAGGTTTCAGGGGATTCATCCCTTACCCAAAGTTAGCCAACAAAAGTTGAAGTCTGAATGGAAGGTAAGAAGCAAGGGGGACTCTTGGGATACATGCTATGCACATAGCTGATGTCACCCGACAGCATCAGCATCAACAAATAAACAAGTTTGGAGCAGGATCAGGGAGAGTGCTTCATAACCCCTGGCCCAGCTCTAGCTGAAGGGTCCACATCCTGCAGCCGAGGATCAGTCCAGCTGCTGCTTGCTCCTGTAAGGCTTCTTATGTTAGAACATAGCCACTTTCTGACTTCTGTGTTCCAGCATTGGAGCTGAAAGGCCGAGACCGATACCTCAGGGCCCAAAGAGGTCAAAATGCTGCCTGATCACTGACTGAAAGCAAGGGCTATGCCAGAGGAAGTCACAGTGTCCCCCATTTCTAGAGCCTTCAGTGCACCCACAATGTGGCCAGCTTGCTGTCCCCTCCCCTGGCAGCACATAAGGCCTGATGGGTGACAGTTTGGCAGAATAATGCATGGGCCACTGTTGCTATTCTCGGTTTCCCTGGGCCCTTGAGGGTCATGCTGCTGGGCTGGATTTTAAAGATCCTGCAGCTAGCGCTCCTCTGGCCTCCAGCTGCCTCTGCTCTTGTACAGGACTCTATTACAGTGCGGGCTGAGGCTAACTCACTACCACAGTCTTTCTACTTTCCATAGACCAGCCGCTCCATAAATTTGATTTTCTTAATCACAGATGATGTTTTCTGGACCGCTAAGTACCTCAGCCTCCCCTTGTCACTCATACAGAACACCCTGAACCGTAACCCAACTGGGCTGGGCCAGGTGAGGGGGTTTGAGCAGCTTGGTCCCACTTTAAGACCACGTACTTTTGTTGTTGTTGTTGTTTGTTTTTTTTCAGACAGGGTCTCCCTGTAGCCCCAGCTGGCCTGGAACTTGCTATGTAGACCAGGCTGGCTCGAACTCACAGAGATCCTCCTGCCTCTGCCTCCCAAGTGCTGAGTTTAAAGGCGTTCCCCACCATGCCCAGCTAAGACAATATACTTTTAATATTTATTTTACATTGATTAAGTGGGAAAAATAAGATTTTTATTGTGGGAAAACATACATATCTTTCTCTCCACCAAGGACTTTATCTGATGCACTGAAGACAGCACAGAATTTAAACATTCTACATTTGGAATTGATGCTCTTTTACAGCTTTTCTGTGGCTTGTGATTGGGTTACAATTGGTAATTCACACACACGAAGAATTGAATAACAGTGCTTATTTAAAACAGATTTCAAAAATCCTTTTTTTCTTGTTTTTTGCCACCTCAAAAACACTTTGCATTTTCTGGAGTCATTACTATCTCTGGGGTTTTCTTTCGCAATTCTTCAGACACAACTTGGGTATAAATGAAATACTTGAAAGTCTGTACAATGAAAGAAGCCACCCAGTTCCTAGAGCGCTCTCTACTGTGTGTTCACTGATCAGTGGTCGCCACCATTGGCTGGATCCCGGTTTCCTGTGAGAGACTCAAGGCTACCCTTCTCACATCCCTCACCTGAGAAGAATGAGCTCTCGCTCAGGGAATCTCGCCTCCTTTCCCACCCCAGAGGACTGACAACTCTGGTGCATATCAGATGGGTTTATTTTTTGCTATTTATGTAGAGTCATACAGAGAAACTTGAATTAATGGACACCAGGATTATGATCTCATTCAATATCTTGAGTGCAGCTGTGGATTCTTGCCTAGACAAGAGGCCTGAATGTCTGTATGGAGCACAGCATCCTCACCTACTCCCCTCACATAGGTAACATTAGTACAGCCTGAGGGAATAAATAGCTTGGAAATAACCACGGATACCAGCGCACAGAGAGCTCCACTAAGCAGGGAGGGATGTCTGTGTCTGGTTCCCTCACTATTGCACTGCAGCTCCCAAGGAGAGCTGAGACTGCCTTAGTGATCCCTTGGGATGTAATAAACAAGTGCTCAGTTAATACCTTCTGAGTGAATAAATTCTCTGAAAACTTGCTTAAGAAAGTTCTCCCTGTGTCATTTTATGTAGCCCTCGTGACATTCCTGAGTGAAGTGCTGTTATAGCTATTCAACAGGTGAGAAAACAAAGTTTTGAGGTTAACTGACTCACCTAAATAGATACAGCTGATAAAAGGAAAGTCTGAATTCCCTTCAGTCCCATTTGATCCCAACCAACTTTGCTCTTTGGTCACAGAGCAGTAAAGAAACAATCCCAGTATTCTGATTGCTTAGGCACAGATAGCAACTATCAGAGTCACCCTCTACAAATAATTACTATACGGAACAGGTTCAGGGCTATTTATGGGGCAGTGGGAGGTCTAATCTATTGCCAGCTGCAGATAAAGACCTGTTAGTACTCCTCTTACATGGTCCTGGCAATGACCGGTGGCTTTATGTGGCCATATGTGGGCAGGTTAGACCAGTGGACGTGAGGGCACAGGCTGGTCCTGAGGAAATTTGTCTACAAGAAAGCTCTGTCCCTCTCAGTCCAGGTAGTTAAATGCTTTTCATTACATGGAGGCCCAGCTTACGGCTCTGTAGACAGACAAGTAGAGCTATACACACCACATGGCTATAACATTGTGTCTACATGTGCATGTGTGTGGGTTCCATGTCACAAAACACTCATACATAGCATGACAGGACACAAACCTGCTCCACAACAGGAATCAGTGCTGGGAGAATCAATGCCCTGGCACAGCGTCCTAGGATGGGCTGGAAGCTGGTTAAAAATGAAGAGTCTCTACCTTTAGTCCCAGCACTCAGGAGGCAGAGGCAGACAGATCTCTGTGAGTTCAAGGCCAGTCTGGTCTACATAGTGAGTTCCAGGCCAGCTGGGGCTACAGGGAGACCCTGTCTCAAAAAGACTAAAAATAAATAATAAATAAATAATTAAACAAAAAATTTGAATGTCTAAAATATATATGAATAAACAAAGTTTATGAGAGATTCAGCATGCATTGGCCACAATGTCCTTAAAGCTTTCTTTGTTCATCCTTCTTTCAAGATTGGTATTATTAACCTCATTTTATAGATGAAGAAATTGAGGCCTAGGGAAATTAGCTTGCCCAGGGTCCCACAGTGTAAATAAATAAAATGAGTCTCAGACCTCATCCCCAAGGCCTGGTAAAACCAGCAGCTTGGGCTTGGGAATATCTATTCACTCATCTCACTCATGAGTTCCTCTGGCAGTTCACACATACTGAATACCAAGAACCAAATTCAGAGGGATGGGTAGAGAGGTTGGTGCTCACTTTTCGGTTTTTGAGGTATGTTATAGTTGATGCTTTTCTTAAAAATTTTTTGTATTTTTATTACATGTGTATGAGTATATTACCTGTATATGTGTAAGTGCACCCATGTCATGCAATGCCCAAGGAAGTCAGAAGAGGGCGTCAGATTCCCTGGAACTGGAGTTATGGATGGTTGTTAGCTGCCATGTGGGTGCTGGGAATTGAACCTGGGTCCTGTTCAAGAATAGCCAGTGCTCTTAACCACTGAGCTATCTCTCCAGCCCCCTAGTTGGTGCTTTTATAATTAGAAGAATGGGTCTGACTGAGGGTAAGAAGGGGAGAGAAGCTGAGAGAAGAGACAGAGGGTGTGTGATGGGAGGGGCTTTTAGTACAGGAAATGCCACCACACTGTTAGTACTAGTTCAGAGTCTTGCCATTCATTCATAGCCCCCTTTCCTCTCCTCTTATATTTGGATCCAAATGTCCCTCAAAGTCCTGTGTGTTAAATACTTGGTTCTCATGGTAGTGCAGTTGGGAGGTGGTGGAACTTTAAGGGGTGGGGCCTACTGGGAGGTCTCCAGGTCATGGGGAACATGCCCTTGAAGGGGCTTGTGGGCGCCAGCCCTTCATTTCTCTTTGCCACTTCTTGGCTGCCACACTCTGCCTGTCATGACCTGCTGCTTCACCATAGACTGGGAACAATGGGACCAACCAACCATGGATCAGGATTGCAAGCCAAAAGAAACTTTTTCTCTTTTTAAGTCGATCATCTTGGGTATTTGTTACAGTGATGGAAAGCTGCCTAACTCAGTCTCTTGATCACACTGTCATCCCCATCCAGCAAACATCAGCCACAGTGCCCTCTCAGATCCTGGCCTCCACAAAACGAAAACAAAAGCAGAAACACCCAGACTGGGGTCTGTAAGTCCTTGGATACTGAAATTGTTTGTTTTGCCTGAGAGACAGATATTGCATAATTCATGAGGAGTAGAGCAAAACCAAACCTCACAAGGATTATTTACAAAGTTGCCTTTTTAACATGAACAAATAAATAAATTCACTGTATCCCTGGATTTGTCAACTGATGTGGAACTATTCCACACACTCTGTTATGTAATAAAAGGCTTTTTATATTTGTTTTAGATGAGGTTTGTTCACCTCAAACACAGAGTGTGTACTGAAAAGAATATTAAATTGTAAAAATATTTAAATTTTTTACAGTTGGGGTCTTTAAAATGAAGCTACTTGGTCTTGGCCTGTGACAGGGCGGAAGGAAGTGATACTGATATTAAAACACTCTGGACAGTGGCAATTGTCTAGTGTTCCCAGAAGGGATATCTGCTAATCTGGGGACTCTCATGTGGCAAACATGCATCTTAGTTATTGATGCTCTCCCTGAAGCTGGTGGTTCGAGTCTGTTGATGCTCTGTTTATAAATAACAGTTACATTTACTGGTTCCCCAGCCTGAGCTGAGTACCACAGAGGTGGCTAGAAGAATCTACACACGAAGAGGTGAGGCAGAGAGAGCCTCAGTACTGTGCCAGACCAGAGTGGCCACACTTCTGTGCTAGAACCTTTACTACTTTTAGGAGCACATGCCTTGGCCACTGCATGGAGCCTTCTAGATGCTTTCAACTGCACTCAGTGGCGTCAATGTAGCACCTTAATGGGGGCCGGGTGCGGTGTACAGAGTTCAGAGCAGGAGTCACCAAGGTAAACAGGTAGACCTACTACAAGCTGCACACTGTGGGATAGCACCAAGTCACAAGCACTCCTTGGCAGTCTTGCTTGACCATTGCTACTTCAGGCGTTGGGTTTGGGCCTTCAGTGTATGGGCGTGCCTGAGCATCCCTTAGAAGTGTGGAATCTCAGCTGGCACAGGACACTCGGTCAGAGTCCCTGGGTGATTCACATGCTTGCTACAAATGTAGAAGCCTGGGTTTAGATTCCTAAGAGGCCGCAAATTAGATTCCCCAAGTTTCAGGATCTGTGTGTGTTTGTATGTGTGCAGTCTGACCCTCTTCAGGAACACACTGGGAATATGAGGCAGCAGAATGTACCTGATAACTCCCTCCAAGGCCCCCTTAAATCTGTAGCATCCGCAGAGCTTGGAAGCAGGAGGGTAAGTGAAACCATGCACGTCAGGGTTCCTGTCTCTGCGTTTTGGAATAGATCTCCTGGGACAGTAGTAGCCATTTCCTTCTGTCTTTTTTCTTTTGTTTTTCTGAGACAGGGTCTCACTATATAGTCCAAGATGGTCTCAACTCACAAATCTGCTTTTGTCTCCAGAATGCTGGGATTACAGGATTTTGTGCACGACCATACCCAGTGTTGTGTCTTAATGACTTATTTCCATATAACAAAGTTTTAAATAGCTGTTCATTTGCCCTCAGTTCTGTGATTAGGACAGAGATCATTAGAAAGTCTTCTGATGGCCTTGCCTGGGGTCAGTCTTACAGCTGCAGCCACCTTGTGAGTTGACGAGGCCAGGATATCCTGGGAAGGCCCCAGTTACACATCTGGCAGTCAGCAGTGGTATTGGCCAAAGTATTTTGGTTCCCTGTGAGGCACAACAGCCTGAAATTTTATGCTGTGGTGGTGGTGGTAGCAGGCATGGAAACTGCAAGATCCCTCATAGCTTTGCTCAGAAACTGCAGTGTCACTTCTAGCATGTTCTAGTCATTAAAGCAATGTGTGGCAGGCTTAGCTCAGTAGTAGATCACTTGCTTGTCATGTGCAAGGCCATGGGTTCTATCCCTAGCCCTGCTAAAAAAGTGTGTGTGTGCGTGTGTGTGTGTGTGTGTGTGTGTGTTTTCACCTGTGTGCGTGTTATGGTTTGAATGCCCCTCACATGTGTGAGGCCCTGTGTGCTATCTCTCGCCCTGCTATAAAAGTGTGTGTGTGTGTGTGTGTGTGTGTGTGTGTGTGTGTGTGTGTTTTCACCTGTGTGCGTGTTATGGTTTGAATGCCCCTCACAGATTCATGTGTTAAAAGCTTGATTCCCAGCTGATACAATTTTAGAAGATTCTGGAAGCCTTAGGAAGTGGGGCCTATCTGAAGGAAGTGGGTCACTGGGGACATGTCCTTGGGGTATCTTGCTCCTGGTCTCTTCCTGTTTCTCTCTTTTTGCTTTCTGGCTACCACATGTGAACTCCTTTCCTTGGCCACACACTTCTGCCCTAGGATGTTTTGTGCAAACATATGGAACTGAGCAGTCATTAACTGATGCCTCTGAAACAATGAGCCTAGACAAATCTTTCCTCCCTTAAATTATGCCAGTTATTTTGGCCACAACTATACCAAAGTAACCAGCATCATATATGTGTGTGTGTGTATTATACATATGCATATACATATAGATGATATATATGATTAAAGCAAGTGAAAGACTGGGCCAGTTTGGGAGTGCTAGTGAATTTCCTCTCTTGTTGGGAGAAGCTGAAAAGCATCTGTGGTCTTTTTAATCTGACTACTCTGCCTTTTGGCCAGAGTGATTTACATCATTTTCTCTTGTACAGTTGTGCACCCACCCAAGACTCCCTTGAGTTCTCAGTCAGACCCCCTTGAGTTCTCAGTCCTTCAAAGCTACAGGCACAGAGTCCATCATTCTATGTTCTGGTGCTGATTCAAGCACAAGTGGGCTCCTGAGAGCATGCATGTTCTCTTCATCTGGATGCTTGTGAACAGAAAAGACAAGTCTCCCCACTCCCACAACCAAAATGTAATGGGAAGACAGGACACTCACTGTTAAAAAGGGATGTGGGGGCTGGAGAGATGGCTCTGCAGGTAAGAACACTGGCTGCTCTTGTAGAGGACCCAGGTACACTTCGCAGTAGCCACCTGGAGGCTACAGCTGTCCATAACTCCAGTTTCAGGGAATCCAGTATCCTCTTCTGACCTTCGTGGGCATTGCATGCATGTGGTACACTTACATACATTCAGGCAATATACTCACATACATAAAATAAAAATAATTAATAAATATTTTTTAAAAGGGAAAGGAACTGCTCATGGCAGTCACTGGTACACAGCAATTCTAACTTCCAGCTGGTGTGGAGGTCAGAGACGACCCTGGTTCACTTTTCTGCCCCACAGAGGGCAAATCCCTAGCCTACCTTCGGAGAAATCTTTCCTTTCATAGAAGAGGTCTATTGCAGCTTAGTGCCTTCCCAGCATGCTCTCTGCTCATAGATAGTTTGAAGTCTGGAAGTCTATTTGTGACCTGCTATTGCTTCTTTTAGCCTGAGCCACTGATGCCCTCCCAGGACTTTTAAAGCCTATGTGGGTTTCATATTGGGCTTGGTCGCACTTGCTTAATCCCAGCACTTGGGAGGCTGAGGCAGGTGTATCTCTGTGAGATGGAGGCCAGCCTGGTCTGCAGAGCAAGTTCTAGGCCAGCTAAGACTACAGGGAGACTCTGTCTCAAAAAAACAAAAAAACGAACCAAAAGACTACATAGGTTTCCCATGAATTGGATGGGGTTTACTCCATGCTCCAAAGCCACGGCATATATTTGATCCACTTGAGGCCAGAACCTTTGTGTTTACTTGAATTTTACTTTCTGAACCCGCTAAGTCCTGAATTCTCTGTACTCCCTCTAAATTCCTCTGGCAAATCAGTTTTGTCTTCACTGATCTCTTTTGCAGTATCTTATCCTGTGCTAAGAACATTAAATTGACCCTCAGTAGTCTACAGAGATGTTCTTAACCATTGTGTTCAATCCCCGGCACTGAAAAAGAAGAGTTAAGTTTGGATCCTGTGTGTACCATCCTGATGTTTTCAGAACTAGGATGCCAACAGAGTATTATCAAAATTGTGATGGAAGGTGCTTCAGCAATGGCTCAGCATACAGCTCTCTCAGAGGACAGAGTTCAGTCCCCAGAATTCTTTTCAGGAAGCTTGCAACAGCCTGTAACTCCAGCTCCAAGGATCCTACTCCCATTTCTGGCCTAGATGGGCATCTGTACTCATATGCACAGCCCCCATGCAAATATACACATAATTAAAAATAAAACCTTAAAAATTGTGACCTAATTCATTTCTAATTAATTATTGCAGTGCTAAGGATGAAACCCAGGGTCTTGAACATTGTAGGCATATGCCTTACAACTGAACTAGAATCCCAGCCCCAAATTTGTTTTTAGCTGATACATAAAGCCATAACAAAATGTGCATGTTTATGGAGTACTATGTAATGTTTGATGGTTGCATGCATCATATAATGTTCAAGCAGGGGAAACATATAAATATATCTATCTTCTGGAGCATTTATCAATTCCATGATAAAAATACTCAAAATTATTTCTTCTAGCTTTTTGAAATTTACAGTACTTAGTCATTATGTGCATTGTTCAATAGCACCCCAGAACATCGGATTCCTATCCGACTGTAAGAGCCCACCCATCCACCTCTCCCCATCTCTCCCTTGCACTCTCCAGCTTTGGGTAACCACCACTCCACTCTCAGTTCCTATGAAGCCTGCTTTTCAGATTCCACATGAATGAGATCATGTACTTGTCTCTCTGTGTCTGGCTCATTTACTTTACAGTGTTCTCCACTTCCAACCAGGTTGTAGCCAATGGCAGAATTTCATTCTTGTATGGTTGAATAATGTTTCAGTTTGTATATGTGCTGTGGTTTCTTCATCTAATCATCTGCTTGTGGGCACTTAGTTTGAGTCCAGGTCTTGACTATTGTGAATAGTACTTCACTAAACATGGCCTGGCAGATCCCTTTTCAATATACTGATTTTTTCCCTCTGAATATATATATATACCCAGAAGTAGGGAGGCTAGGTCATACAGTAGTTCAATTTTTGTGGTTTTTGAGGAACTTCCATTCTATTTTCCATGTATATAATAACATATTTCTACCAATACTGTGACCTGTTTTAAACATTCACATTAAATATCTAACAAGCATGTCTATCCAACCGAGTACCATGGTTGCTTTGCTTGAAGTATGATGTCACATAGGACTGAGTCCATTGGTCCTCCAGCCTCCCTCTTCCTCTATTCTCTCTCTCTCTCTCTCTCTCTCTCTCTCTCTCTCTCTCTCTCTCTCTCTCGGAGTTACAAGAGCACAGACAACTTATGGCCAGTTACACCACTGAAGATCTCCCTCCCTTTCAGCAATTGATAACCCAACTGCTTCTGAGGGTGTGGAAGGCCTAATGAGCCATTGCCACCTCAAACTCCTTCCTCCACAAGGGAATGTTAGAGGACCTAATAGTCTCATGGTCTCTAATACACAATCACAGCTGCTTTAATTTCAAGACGGCAGTGTCCATGTTGTACTTGTAAATCAGAATTGCACAATACTCCACCACTTCCTCTGGCTCCAACATTTCCACCTTCTCTTCTGCGATGTTCTCTGAGCTGTGTGTGTGTGTTTGGAAGGGGAGGGGTGAATAATATAGATGTAATAGATGTATGATTATTTTCTCCCATTTAGGACTGTTTGCCTGCTATGTCATAACAATAGTCACTTAGTCTAAGCAGTTTAATTGGTTATGTCTCTGCAGTAACCACTGCTCATGCCAAAAACAAGCTTTCCTGACCAACGTAAACAGTAGCAATTACCTATGTACAGAAACATAAATGTTTAGAAGGCAAGTTGTCCATTTAACAAAACAACAGCAATAGCTTCCCCATTAGGACTTATGACCTTCCTAGCCACAGGCTTGTGTCTTACAGTACCAAACATGGGTTCCTTCTGTGGTGTGAACCTTAAGTCCAGTGAGAAAGCAGCTGATTGCACCCACTACTGCACCAGTGGACACATTTTGCCTAACATAGTGCTAACATGCTGAACATGACCTAGGAAGGGACCAGAATTGTCAACAATTCTCTTTCAGTCCACACTGATAGTGCTAACATGCTGTCTCCATTGCTGAACATGACCTAGGAAGGGACCAGAATTGTCAACAATTCTCTTTCAGTCACCTGCATAGCACTTTCCAGCACTATGAAGGGAGGGAACTTTCAGTTCAGTCACAGATTTCTGAATATCCTACAAACAAAGCATATGATGTCTTCAGCAACAGGGAATTACCATCTAGCTCTGGCATGTAACCAACAGCAGTGACAATACCTTATATTGTATATGGGGCTTCAGTGATCTCCCTGGTCAACACCTACCCTGGCACTGAAACTTTCATTCAATAGTCTTATGGCTCTTGGGAATATCTTTTTCAACCCACAGAAGGTACCATCTTCAGATTTTTTTAACCATCCTTTTTAATGTTCACAGACATGGGCTATTGTAGAATTTTTAGTCATTTTGTGCCATCCTACCCAACCATAAAACCCCCAAGACTTTCACAGCTGTGCCTGACCCCTGCAACTTGTGAAGACTGATTTCCCATCCTTGCTCCTTTAGATGTGCCAGCACATTTTTCAGATGCTTTTATAAGTCTTTAAAACATTCTGAGGTTAACATCATCCCATCTACATGATGCTACCTTTTTACAAAGTATAAGCAGGATCTCCGAAACCCCTCCATCCACCCGCCAACCATCCCAAGTGAGTGCCAATTGGTCTTGAAGTTCATCGGCTGAGGAGATACTTAAAAGAGAGTTAGCAAGGTCCAATACAATGTGAAAAGATCCCATTTCTTGGATCACCTGTGTCCTCCAAAGAGCACTGGTAGATATAGCAGCATGACAGCTGTGCTCCACAGTCATTCTCCATGAGCCATCCTGCTTCCTCACCTTGGGTGCTGCTCTTGCAGCACTGCTATGCGACTCTCCACACTAGAGGGGCAAGGCTGGATCTGGGGTTCCCTGGCTGGAGTCCAAGAGAGATTTAGACTATGCTTGCCTGCTGGGCCTGTACGTCTCTGACTCTCTGATAGGCTCTAGGCCCCAGCTGTTCCCTGACTTTCCATTGGCCACACTTGGCTGTTGAAACGGCCCAGGACTTGGTGACTAATCTCTATCCCTAGGGGAGACATTGACACAGCATTCTCAAGGAGGAGAATTATCCATCCTAGGACAAGCTTAGTCCTTTTCACCTTCATTCCTATGTCTCCATATTTATGCATTTGATACCCATTGTCCCTGATGCTCCTGAGGGATACCAGGAACCAGGGCACAACTACCTGGCCCCAGCATTCTCCTAAGCTCAAACATTCTGCACATTAGTAAAGTACCATTAAGTCTACAATTCAGCATGGGGCTTTCAATCATCCTGTAACATACTCGCCTGTAGGTAACCTTGGTTACCCATCAGGAAAGCATTTAGGCAGCTCCCACTTTTCTCCACAGCAGTTGGCAAGATGGGAATCACCTGTACCACTTTGGTAAGTTGTTGATCTGTCTTTAAACTTTCCCAGACGTTCACAAGCAAAGCATATAGATTTCTGCTAAAATTTTTCCCTATAAATTGACTTGCCACAATTCCTGCTTCTGAGTGACCCAGACAAGCCCCATTTTCTGGCTTTTCTTTTTCTTATCCTCTCTTTAGAACTCAGCAAAGTCACAAAATCATCATACAGGTCCTGAGGCCCCTACTGAATTAACCTCCCTAAGTCTTTTTAAAAAATATATTTTAATTATTATTTTTAGTTTATGTGTATGAATATATCATCTGCATGTACGTAGGTGCACCCATGTCATGCAGTGCCCATAGAGGTCAGAGAGGGTGTCATATTCCCCTGGAACTGGAGTTATGGGCAGTTGTTAACCACCATGTGGGCACTGGGATTGAACCCAGGTCTTCCGCAAGCACAGCCAGTGCTCTTAACCACTGAGCCATCTCTTCAGCACTGCCTCTTCTTTTTTTGATATTTGAACTTCCTTAAGTCTTAGGAGAATGTAGTCCTATTCATCCTAGTGAATCAGGCATCACACAGCCCAATTCCCTCCTTACCATTTCTACCTCATTTTCTCCCTCTTCTTCCCAGGGGTCCCAACTTTTTGGAACTCAGGATATCTATTAGCACAGACCTAATTTGTATCGTCTTTTCTTTATGCGAACCCTAGCCTTAAGAAATAGCAATCCAATAGTGCCTCTGTCTCTCATCCTCATCTTTATCCAATTTATGCATCAAAGGAGAGGCTGGCATAGAGGATACTGTTAACATGGCATCCCTTTTTCTTATAATTCCCCCTTTATGCAGGCAAATTCTTTGTGGGCAGATAGCTCAGCCTGTTCTTACCACCTGTGCCAGGAGCATTGCAACTTCTGCTGCTGTTACCTTACAATGCTGGTCCATATGGGTTCTTTTCAGGGACTGCAACAGAGTCTCTGGTCCATTAGCCATTTCTGAGGCATCCCCATATCCCTTGGTGAACCACATTCATTATCCCGTAATACACAAGAAAACTCGGATTTCTCCCATGAACTTTTCACTCTGACTTTCCCTCTGGGCACAGAGCACAGGTGAATGTCTTACCACCTACAACAGGGTCAGCACAACGGCTGCTGCCACAAGGAGGTATGCCATTCCGCACCACGTGGAGAAGGACAGCCACCCCAGGAGATATTGTATCCTCAGATGGTTTTGTTTTAGTTACCCGTTTTATCATTCCTAAAGCAGGGGCAATGCAACTGCTCTTCTAAAATTAGATGGTCAAAGAAATGATTCCAAGTCTAACTTGGTGAACCAATGAATTATTGGAGTTACTTCTGGGCATGTGGGTGAGGAGTTGCTTGCTTACAGGAGCATGGGCAACTTACAGGCAGTTCCACCCCTGTAGAATAGTCTTCACCTCATCAGTTGCTCATGTATCCTTGGAGAGGGGTGGGGCCACCATCAGGTGCTATCTCATGATCTCTCCCCTTCCGTGAGAGAATGTTAGTTGGGCCCAATATCGTGAAGGTCTCATGTGGGTAATCCCAGCTGCTCTGATTTCAGGGCAACCATGCCGTCCATGCCTGGACATAGTTCTCTGACAACAGATTGAACCATGGTTTGGGCAACTCTTCAGCAGGAAGCAAGCAGGCAGCACGGAGAGGTGGAAAGGAAGACTTAACAGTGACAGTGGTGGGATTGTAGCTGGGTCATACGTGATGGAAAGAATTCATGGGAGGGCCCTGGAGGGAGAAGTATGGTGGAGAGATGTGGAGAGGGGCCAGGGGATCAGATGCGGGGAGGTCGTTCTAATTGAAAAACATAGGAAGAAGCCAGGCATGCTGATGCACACCTTTAATCCCAGTACTTGGGAGACAGAGGCAGGCGGACCTCTGTGAAAGTGAGGCCAGCCTGGTCTACATGGTGAGTTCTAGGCCTGCTGGGGCTATAAGGAGACCCTGTCTCAAAAACAAAACAAAACAAAAACAAAACAAAACAAAAACAAAAACAAAACCATAGGAAGAGAGGAAAGGAAACATTATGGGTTGATAGGTCTACCATGAGTTGATTTTTATACATCTGGTAGTTATACATTGCTACATATCAAATGAAATGACTTAAACTAACAATAATCTATTTCTATCTCTTGTTGTCTTGGTGGTTGGCTGGACTCAGCTGAGTGGATCTTCTGCAGGGGTTCTGACTACAGACATCTGGATGCTGCCCTGGGTCCAGGTATCTACATTTGTGCTGCAGCAATGACGCTGGCTACTGAATGAGAGCTCAGCTGGGTAAGAGCCAGCATTAGCTCCCCTTCGCATAGCAAGTGTGCCGGGTTCCAAATGGGCATGCTCTAAGTTCACAAAAGCAGAAACTGAAAATCAGTGGCAATCCAATCTCAGGAATTACATGGTGTTACTTCTGCCTTGTTCTATTGGTCAAAGGGAAAGATGGCGCTAGTTCAGATTCAAGGAAAAGAGAATTGTTAATGAGGAAAATGGGAAATAATTTGTAGGCATCTCTAATCTACTACAATTACCAGTCTCAATGTCCTCGTAAATTATTTATTAGTAACTTAGTAAGCTATTTGTTCTTTCATGTATTAGAGATCTAACTGAACACATCTGGTATTATGCTAGAAATGGGGGTGGGCAAGATAAGCAAAAATGGAACTTAAATTCTAGAGAAAGAAGAAGACCTTGGTCAAATGATTACATTAATTTGTGAAAGATTATAATCTGAGGTAGTGTTCCCAGGGACAAAAAATATTCATGAGAATTGAGAATAAATGCTGCTGTCATTATGGAGGAAGGTGAACATTTGGAGAACATTCCATTAAAGAAATAGTACTTGGGGGCTAGAGAGATAGTTCAGTGGTTAGGAGCTCTGGTTGCTCTTGCAGAGAACTAGGGCTTAATTCCCAGCGTACACAATGGTGGCTAAGAACTGTTTATATCTCCCTGTACCAGGGAAATCCCATGCCCTCTTCTGTCCTCCATGGACATTTGCATGGCAGGAGTGCACTTCTATACATGCAGGCAAAACACATATACATAAAAGAATAAAAATAAATAAATCCAAAAAAATTTTTTAAATTAAGAAATAATACTCAAACTGCAGTATCATTCAGCATTTGATAAGAGTTCAAGCTCAGAGAGGTTAAGTATCTTGCCCAAGGTCATACAAACGAGTTGAGCCCAGGTGTGTCTGGTTTCAGAGCCTCTGCTCTTTCTCGATTATCTCACTGTGCAATGGAGCAAAGTTGAAGAGAGAGCTGAGTCACAAGAGAGGCAGAGGAGGCCGGAATGTTTCTTGAACTTACGTGCATTGTTTATTCCGGGAGGAATATGAACTTGATGAAAACTAATTCTTTGATTTTTAAAAGACTTATTTTTAAGATGGGTGTGGTGAGACATGTCTAGAATCCCAGCACTTGGGAGGCTGAAGCAGGAGGACTATGACTGTGAGGCCAGCCTGGGCTACAATAGCAAACTCCTGTCTCAAAGAAATACAGTTTTTGTTTTGTTTTCTATTTTTGAGACAGGGTCCCACTGTGTAGCCCTGACTAGCCTAAAACTCATGGAGATCTGCCTGCCTCTTCCTCCCAAGTGCTGGGATTAAAGGAGTATGCTACTATGAGCAGCCAAAAGTTATGTTTTTTTATATATAGGTAATTTGTGGATATATTTTAATTTTTTTAAAATATTATAGACCTAGTCAAAGCTCGTTCTAATAGTTGCTAATCCCATTCTTAAGGTAAATGCTGTAGTGGTTGCCCTCTATCTTTTCTTCCTGGTTTCACATCCTCCCACATATAGTCATGTGCTGGGGCTATGTTCTAAGAATGTGCAGAAAAACATAGTACAACTCTGTTTATGTTTTTAAAAATTCAAACTCAACTGAGTATGCAGACATATGCTATGTGATGGGAACATGTTGGGAACAGTGACATACCGTACACAACAGTGATCCCAAAAGTGTGTCACCTGGTGACAGCATAAACTGCTTAATTTGAGCAAGTACGCCATGTGACGTTTATCCAACAACAAAGTTCCTTAACTACACACTCTGGAGAGGTCTGAATGAGGAGAGAAGACAGGCCTCGAATGCTGGTGGTGCCATCTCATGGGCTGGGGTCCTGGGCTGAATAAAAAGGACAAAAGGAGAAATCGAGCTGAGCACCAGCATTCATCTCTCTCCTGACTGAGCGCAATGTGACCAGCTGCCTAGGCTCCTGTTGCTGCAGGGAGAGCTGCTTTCGCCACCACAGCCTTCAATACCATGATGGGCCGCATCCCCAAAATATGAGCCAAACCAGTCGTTTCTTTTTAACGTTGCTTTTGCCAGGTATTTTGTCACAGTGATGAGAAAAGTAACTAGAACACGTACACTTAATATCTCAGGGAGTTTTTAATATCGTATAAATGTTACAGAGTTCGGTTCCACAGGGAAAGACTACCCAGATCAGAAAGGTCTGAATCAGCCGAATTGGGCTTGTACAATTTTATTAGAATTTTAAAGAAAAAGAAATCCCTAGGGCAGGAGAGTTGGTAATCTTGGCAGCTGCCTTGAGGAGGTGAATGGTAGGAAGAAAGCAAGCAAGCCATGAAGCCATACAGGTTTAGAGCCTGCGTGGGAAGTCAGACCTGTGGCTGACTGGCAGCCACATGGCTGGGAGAAGGAAGCTTTAGAGAAAGTAAAGAAATACAAGATGCCAGGGGCAGCCCAAAGCCTTAGAGAAAGCATGTTTAGTAAGAAAGAAGAGCCATAAAGAAAAGGAGAAATTATACTTCCCTGAAGAACTCAGGGAAGTAGATAAACTCATGGACAACATGGTTGTAGCTAGTCCACTAGTTCTGTGCCAGCAGGATTCCAGGCAGGGAGACCTCACTATCTCATTAACGCACTAGGTAGTCCGCCCATTTATTTAGCATGATCCGCCTTCCTAGGGGTCCTATGATGATTGACCAGTTCAACTTATACAAAATTGGAGGCACTCAGGGTATTATATAAATATCTATATCATTTTCTGAGAATTTTACATTTAAATTCGAAAGGCCCAGTTTTTGTTTTAATGACAATAAAACTACTTTTCCAGTTTGGAAGAGACAACTTCTCCTTAGGAGTAACAATTAACAGTTGAAAGGCAATACAGAAAAAGACCTTAGACTAAAAGTCTGGGTTTGTAAACACAGAGAAGAATGCATATTCTCGGGCATCAGTGAGCGGTTGCTTTTTCCTTTAAAAGATTGCT
The DNA here is from genome assembly GCF_000622305.1 of Nannospalax galili. Classification (NCBI taxonomy): domain Eukaryota; kingdom Metazoa; phylum Chordata; class Mammalia; order Rodentia; family Spalacidae; genus Nannospalax; species Nannospalax galili. The sequence goes on from NW_008336933.1 coordinate 11,037,588, forward strand.
CAAATTCAAGGTCTGCCGTTTCAGCGGGGGCACCAGCGGGGGCACTTCTCCCGTTAATGACGTTGTTGTGACCTGGGACTTCCTCTTCTTCATCTTTAGGCTGAAGAAGACCAAAAGATAACCTCAACCTGGTTACAGAAATGCAATCTGAGACCCTGTGGGGCCTTCTGAGTCAGAATCTGCATCGTGACAAGCCCAGGAGATTCACTGTAGCACACTGCAGGGTTTGAGGACGTGATGGAGATGACTTCACAGACACTTTCCAACAGACGTTCCTGTCATTCTGAAACCCCAGGCCACTGCTGAGCCCAAGTGGCCTGAAGCTCTCTCTGGGGCAGGCCTGGCTTCTTCATTCCCTGGCTGCTTCTGCTGAGTCACCAGAGGAAGTGAGCCAGGGGAGGAAGTGCTGCATCCTGTGAGCTTGGAAGACCAGCCAGGCTGGTGACCTCAGCAAGTGGGAGAGGTCAAGCCACCAGCCTTGTCTCTTCACAAACATGGAAGCCACCAAAACACACTGTGATCGGTGCTGTTCAACAGAGAAGGGTGGGCATGTCTCTCTTTCTTTTACCCCAGTTTCTAGCAATACCAAAATGAAATAGAGGGATCAGGATCTCATCTATCGTTAATCTAGCCAGTAGGTGTGAATTTAGTTAAATTCTGGGATTTCCTGGGCTCACTTGTTTCTGCCAGCCACAGGTTTCAGACCCTAGACACTGTGGAAAATGAGGGGAATTAAAATAAAAAACAAAAAACAAACAAACAAAAAAAACCTTTTATTACTTATCTGTTGTAATTTAGTTTTTAAAATAATGTAATCACACAGTAATGATTTTTATTAGCGTCTTATACATCCTTCCAAGTATAAGCAAATACAAATAAATGTTCCTATGTAGCCTTTCTTCAGCACAAGTGCCATGTAATATGTATTGTTCTGTAGTTTTTCTTGCTTGATTGAAGATGTGTACAGCCATCCCATGGTATCCATGGGAACAGTCCCAGGACCCCCACAGATACCAAATCCTCAGATGCTTAAGTTCCCTTCATAAAATGGTGTAATGTTTTTATCTAATCAATGTACATCTTCTCGAGTACATTAAGTCATTTCTAGATTGTTTATGATACCAGATATAATGTAAATTCTATGTAAATATTTTTCTACTGTGTTGTTTGGAGGAATAATGACATGCTATTCAGTGCAGATTTGATCATCACAGGCTTCACTATATTTTTTCCATCTGCCACTAGTTAAATTTACAGCTGTAAAAATTGTCAACACAGAGGGCCATTGTACTTTTCTCTGCAGCTACCTGGAGAGGCACCTTCAGCTAGACACATAGTCCCCTATGGTTATATCCTGGGTGCCTCTGGAGCCCCCAGGTGCTCAGACCTGGAGACACCATCTGCTGTCCACTACGGCTCCACAGGTGTCCCCAAGACCTGAGGATGTGTCTGAAGCAAGCACTGACATGAATGACTGTGGATGAGGGTATGTGTACAGGTGTGCACCCAAAAACACTCTCACCTCCGGCCAGCAATGCACAACACCATGCCGACCAGATCTGCACCCCCCTCCCCCCAGCAAGGAACTGTTCTTGCCAGAGCTGGCTGGCCTCTCAGTGCTGCTAGTCTTTCAACAGTTCAGTTTCTGTTCTTCCTCGGGAGCTATGTTTTGACTTTGCGGCCATAAAATGAAAACAATGCATTCTCCAAACACTTTTTTAATGTGTTCAACTGTGGCCTGGTTCCATGTCTCTCCCTGCTCATTGGCAAACCCTTCTGACTCACAGTATATCAGCTGGAAAGGTCATAAAGTTGAAATCCTCCTTACCATAAACAAAGATGAGGTCGCAGGTGCACAAAGTGATGGCCCACTAACCATTCCTTTGAAGAAAATAATCTCACTTTTTACTTTTTTTTTTTTTTTTTTAAAGGCAGAGTCTTGCTGTGTAGTTCAGACTGGTCTGGAAGTTGTAATCCTCCTGCTGGTGCCTCCCAAGTGCTGAGATTACAGGTGGGATGACACATTCATGCCAGGCTATAGATCACTCTTTCTGACACAGGACAATGATGTCACTATAACCTGATCTGCAGTAGTGATGTGAACTCAGTGAATACTGACCTCACCGTCTCAGTCATTTCTACTCAGGACCCCAGGGTCTCACTTGTGAAGGCATTTTCAATAAGTTTTCTTCCACCTACACCCTCCTGGAATCCTGCCATCAACTTTGCTCGAGAACATTCATTTCTTATTACTAATAGCTCCCTAGGAAGTGCTCCTGGCTCCAACTGTATTATTATTTTAAAAATTGACTAATTCTTACTTCATCATTTGGCACACTTTAGGGATATTCTTTATGGCAGTTTCTTCCATTAGGAAATATATGCCTTCCGAAAACTCTGTCTAGGAAGAAAGAAATTCAAGAACTTGCACAACTGTCTGGTTGTGGGGGTGGGAGAGACATGGGGAGGGCAAGGGGGAGTAATGGCTGAGTGGCTGGATTTGAAGGGCAAAATAAAGTTTCTTCCTCACCCAAGTTCTACAGAGCCCCAACAATACCATTAAAGTATAAGGGTAAATACTTAGGGTTGACTTTGGTTCAAAGTTTAAGAAGTAGTTGTTAGGAATTAACTGCAGAAATGATGTAAATGGAAGTTTAACTTTCAGACCAAAAAAAGTTGTCTTTTTTCCTACTTAATCACTAGCTGTGTCAAGTCAGGCTTTAGTTGATGTCTGTTTCTTCAACTGTAAAATGATGATGGTGACATAGGTATCTTACAGGGCTATTAGCAGAATACTATAGGGTATTAATCTGCTTTATGTTGGTGTAACAAAATATCTGAGGTTAGATAACGCATGAAGAAAAGTTTATTGAGTTCATGGTTTTGGAGGTTCAAGAGCATAGTGTTGACAACTGCTCAGCTATGAAGAGGGTCCCTGTGATTATCACAGTATAACAAGAAGGGAAGATCATATGGTGAGAAAGGAAACCAGAGACCAAGGAGGGGCAAGTTTTGTTCTCTTATAAAAACCCATTCTTAAGAGAACTAACTGGGATCTCATAAGAACTACCTTAATCCCTTCTGAAGGCAGTGCCCCCAGTCATCTAATTACCTGGATCTATGCTCCTCTTAAGAACTTTAAGGTTCTATCACTCTACAGAATCACCACATAAAGAGAAAAATCTCCAACATTTGAATCTTTGAACTAAAATTTCACCCAAACCATACACATGGACTTATGTACATAAAGTACTTGATAGATGATGGGCACATAATTAGAGTTACATTAATTGTTGTTATCATTTGTAGCAAAACTATAGTATGACTCAGTCCTTCTGTTCCTGGATCTCTAATGAGGGGGTGGATTCCAGATCTCTGATGAGGGGGTGGATTTCTGAGGGTTGGTAAAGACCAGAGATGGGAACTGGGTCAAGAAGGTCTCAGGGTAGCAATGAAGAGGAGCCAAGATTAAAGGGGCTGTTCCTGCCTGGATCATCTGACAGGCTCATGCCTGGAGTGGAGTCTGCTGAACTCCCAGGGAAGGCCAGTCTCTGGGTCAGATACTTTAGAACAAGAAGAGACAAAAGTTGGCAGATAGAGGCCATAGCCAGGAGATAAACTTCAGCTCTAGCCGTCAGTTGTAGGACCCCCAAACTACCTTGTCTAAACCCCAGATTCTGCCCTCACTAATTGTCTTTCTTGTGTGTATAATTTTCCTCTGAACATAGCCTGATCCATTAACTTATAGCCTCCTCTTCCTCCTCTTCTTCCTCTTTTCCTCCTTTTCCTTGTTCTTGTCTCCTCCTCCTCCTCTTCCTCCTCCTCTTCCTCCTCTTCCTCCTCCTTCTCTTCCTTCTCCTTCTCTTCCTCCTCCTTCTCCTCCTCCTCCTTCTCCTCCTCCTTTACTGAGGAGACAGGTCTGTATACCTGAGTGACACCCCCCTCAAGATGTTTAAATTGTTTTAATTAATTAATTAATTTTTGTTTTATGAGTGTTATGCCTTCATGTATATAAGTACACCCACGTCATGCAGTGCCCCCAGAAGACAGAAGAGGGTGTTGGATCCCCTGGAACAGGTTGTTAACTGCCATGTGGGTGCTGGGATTTGAACCCAGGTCTTCTGAAAGAGCCGCCAGTGCTCTTAGCCACTATACCATCTCTCCAGCCCCAAGATACTTAAAATTTACATTATTTTCACTATGTCCTAAGAGGCTTACAAAGGTATGCATTATATAATTGTTTGTTTAGATTTACATGTGATCTGAAGAGCTGAATACTTTATACTACACACACACACACACACACACACACACACACACACACACACTACTCTGTATTTTGTGCACAGCAACACAGTGATTCATAAACACCATTCTACAATATCATAGAAGAGATGGAGTGGAAGTCTTGGAGTTATTTTTTTTTTGTCATTTTAATTTCTTTTACTATTTTTAAGCTTTAAAAAAACACACACACTTCTGTATTTTGTGCACAGCAACACAGTGATTCATAAACACCATTCTACAATATCATAGAAGAGATGGAGTGGAAGTCTTGTGG